>NC_142093.1:8621071-8938035 GCF_054644295.1 Miniopterus natalensis | reverse complement strand
CTCGCAATTTCACCCCCGGTTCAGTTTGTGTTTTGCCGGAGATGTAGCCGTGCGGAAATGGAAAGGATATATATTTAGAGAGAGGGGAGTCCGGAGGGGAGGGCCGGTCTAGAAGAGGGAGATGCGGAGGATATTGTTTTTCCCCCTGATTCCTAAGACAGTGATGAAAAAACTCAGAAAAATAAAGAAAAATCAATGCTGCCCATGGCTTGCTCTATTTTCTCTTTATCTCAATGCATAATGAAGACGCTCGAGGGGTAAACTGGGTATCAGAAAAGTAATTAAATCAAAAGAACGACAAGGCAGTCAACTTGACATTTAGGTAAGGACTGTCTGGGAGTCGTGTCGGCTTCCCCAACCCCCGCACGGGGGGCCCCTTCCTGTAGGGGGTCCTCGTGGTTCAGCTGCGGGGCAAGGAGGAGGCAGAACCAAGCCACAGCTCTCCAGTTACTGGGGAGGCTGTAGGGCATCGGGGTCTTCCTGGGGCCTCTCCACTCTCTAGGGCTGTTGAATTTGGAGATGCCAGAGATTAAAACCAGCCCCTTAAAGACCAGCTCTCAAAATCTTAAGGGAGCCCTGCCGGGTGTGGCCCAGCAGTTGAGCATCGACGTAGGATCCAGGAGATCGAGGTTCTATTCCTGGTCAGGACACAGGCCCGGGTTGCGGGCTCCATTCCCAGTTGGGGGCGAGCAGGAGGCAGCCGATCAATGACTCTCATCATTGATGTTTCTCTCTCTCTCTCTTCTTCTCCCTTCCTCTCTCTGGAGTCAATAAAGAGATATTTTAAAAAAATATATTAAGGGAATTTATGAGTATATATGGGTATTTTTACCCCCAGAAAATGATGTTGGATATTTTGATACCCTGAGGAATACCTCACTCTAGAGAATGGGGTATTTTTTGTCAGTATACAAACATCCCATTACTTTCCCCATCTTTAAAACTGATAGACATATATTTTTACCCCCATTTTCCACATTAATAGCCATCTCATTTTGTTCCTTTAAAAGCAAATCTCCTCAAAAGAATTGTCTATGATATACACTGTCTCCAAATTTTCTGTTCCTGTTCTTGGAGTCCATCCAAATTAGACTTTCTTCCGCAGCATTCCAATAAAAATGCTCTTGACAAGGTCACCTGTGCGATGAGCCCGCTTCCCAACCCTCACCCTATGAGTGCGATCTTTAGCGTAATAACAAAGCAGCCCGTGTCTCCTGGGTCAGTGAGAGACGTCACAGAGCAAGTGTCCCAAAGAGGATGAGCTGGCTGATGTAAGGGCTGTTTTCCTCAGCGCTCGCTCCTTTGCATTCGCGGCAAGGTTACACTGTGGCAGAGGAGGGCCCCCAGCCTGTCTCCTGACTGTCTCTGCAGCCTCCCCCTCGGAGCTGCTCCACTGCCCCCTGCACTCAAACCGGCTCCCCATGTTCCCTCATCTTTCTTCTAAATTCATCCCAGTCCTCTGGACCTTGTTTTTCCTTAGACTCCTTTTTCACACAGTCAACCCCAATGCAATTTGCAAAATCAAACTCAAAAGTCACTTCTTCAGTGAAGCCCTCCTGACTGCACATCCCCTAGCAGTGAGCGAAGTGCCCACAGCAGGCACCTAGAGTAGACTTGTGAATGGAATGATTATACTTTAGAATCAATCAGTGTGAAAGAAACTTAAAATTTTTCTCTTTTGATCTGATATTTATACAAGAATCATTCACTCATTTACTCAACAAATAGTTATTTTTCTTCAAAATTATTTATATACATGTTCTTAGACGAACTTCTAGGAGATTTGGACAAATCCACATGCAGCCGTTTTGACCTGGTCAATAGTCTTCTTCCTTCCCCCAGATCATTATACAAATTCTGCTTGAACAATCCAGTTCTTCTTGTTTATAGCTGAATTCATTACTGGGTTACTTTAATGTTTATAAATTTTATATTGTGACTCATCAGATGTTTGAAGACAAGTCCCAGATACCCCTGCGACAGAGCTTCTTTGGCCCTTGCATTCTAGAACGCTCTGTTGTTCCTCACAGTCCCCATGTACCTGGCGTTTCAGATGGTTTGCCATTTGGCTCACCCTCTTTTAGACAAGAACATTGTAATTCTTACATTTCTATATAAGAAAAATGCCCAGTAGTGAATTTGAATTTTAACTTCTTATAAGTTAAACTTTGACAACAGATATGGTCAAAAATGTGATGAAAGCAAATCAGTTAGATCCTGGCGTAGATGGTCATGTTATCTATTTTGGCACATTATGGGAAGAGTTTCCTTTTCTCCCCCAAAAGTTCTAGAATAGATCTTCCTTAGCCCTGGTAAAGTAGATTAATTACTTCAGTTTAATTTGTGGTATATTCTTTCTCAACCTGTTCTAGATCCTAGTAACCAAACTCAGCCCTGAGCTGCTATTTACATCCAATTTAAATGCTATTTAAGGGAGTTTATATTTGGGCCCATCTGTGTTTCTAACTAGCACGACTCCTGGTGCCCAAGCAAGTGCCCAGTGTGTTGCAAAAGTAAAAGAAGTTAGGTGTCCCCCAGAGTTTAATTTCCTGTTTGTGATATGAGTCAAGTTCGGGCGAACCTGATGAGGCACAGCATTTTCCGTTCTATTTTTGCCCTGGTGATAAATATCACTTTCCCTGAGTGTCATGCGAATTTGTTTCTGTTTTGGGAAAACCCTTGATTTATTGAAAAGTTAAGTTGGCAGAAGAAGCTCTCGAGCTATATATAAAGCATCCATCCACTCACTCAAACTTCTACCCAACAAAGTTTTGTTTTATACTTGGGAAGGTCTTCTAACATGACAAGGGATATTTCTTTTCTGGAATATCTTTTTAGACCATTTGAAATCCCATCTATCATTCAAGGTTCGGCAAAGAATTATTTCAATGTGGAATTTTTCTTAGCCTTCAGCCAGAGTAGTATTTTCTTTAAGTGCTAAGATCTCCCTCACACCTCACCTATATCACTCATCCCACTGAGCTGGTGTCATAGTTACGTACATCTATACATGATCAGGTTTCCACTTCCAACTCCTACTCCATATGGAAGCTTCTAGTAGACATTTGTCTTCTTTCTCTTGACTGTTGTGAATCTTATCTCCTTCCTCTGGTAGAATATATCATCATGTGAGCTATGATGAGAGTCCCTGCCTCTGGCTATAGAGACCAAAAAGTCTGGAAAATTGTTTTCTCTTGCTCCCAACACTGGAACATGGACACATTACTTAAGTTAGCTGATAGCACAGTCCTACCTAGAACCTTAATTTGTAGCCTTGATGCCCATCCCTGGGGCTGTTGAGAATTGATTCCAGCCAAAGTGGTGATAGAAGCCATTGTCTGGTGTGCATTATGGCTCTGGCTCAGCAATGGTCTTCCATGTCTAACAAAGACATCAGTAATGTTTCATCCAGACCATGATCTTGCCTCTGCTTCTGGTTCCTGTCCATTTTCTGGGGCAGGCTTTTCACTTACATTTGGAGATTGCAAACTACCTAGTACTTTTCTAATAAACATCATTTGTGTCGTTGGCAACCATGAATCCTAACTGGTGGAGAAGGAATCTCTGTCTTATTCAGGTTTGATTACCTGGTAAATGTTTACTGAATGCTTGAGCTCATGATGGATCTACGGGAGCTGGTGGGAAATCGGCAGACCCAATCATTTCATTCATAAAGCTGTCATGTTAAATTTGAGAATGTGAGATTCTGGACCAAGCATTGCAATAGTCTTTCTCCCCCTACCTGGCTTTTCTCTAAATATAGGATTTCAGCGTAGACTTTTAGCAGCCCGAAGGATAGCTGGCTGCCTTTTTAACATTGCAGGGTTTCAGCATGTAGGTGTGCTGGGATCTCAAGCCAGAGAACCTCCTTGGACATTTGGAGCCATTAAAGGACTTTGAATTCAGAAGGGGCATGACTAGTGGATCGTTCACTTCTGCTGTGCCCTGCAGTGGCTGTTTTGCTATTTAATGCAAGGACCAGGGACCCAGGCTGAGAGGAGAGAGGGTGGCATGAGGCGGTTTCTCCTTGCTAGAGTTTTCCTGGGTCCTGACTTGCCAGGGAACTTGCAGAGATGAGAGCTTCCCAAACTCTGAGAGCAGAAGTTCAGGGGTGGGAGCCGGAGAAGCCCTGTCAGACTCTCAGTGTACAGTATGACTTGGGTCTAGAAAATGGCCTGAGGTTTCCTGGTGGATCCATTGCTCTCCACCTCCTGCCTGGGATCCCCTGGCCCTAGTGAAGCCGTGTGTGTGTGTGTGTGTGTGTGTGTGTGTGTGTGTGGTGTGGGTACTGAGAGTGTCCTCTCAAAACAGCATTCTGCTATAAGGGGTGGGAGCAGCAGTTTTGTAAAAGACGAGCTGGATTGGAAATTCCTTTGAACATCCTGGGTACAGTTAGCCAAAAGGACGCTAGGTGACATCTGTATGACACTTGACCTCCAAGCCGGCACTAGGTTTCCGACCAGGAGAATGCCATACCTCAGTTTGTGCCAAACCATTTAAATGGAAAAACCCACTGAAGTCCTTCAGCGTGGCCTGCATTTCAAAATGGGAACAAAGGGGCATCTGTCCTTTGTCCTGAGTGGCTACAAAGCATTTTCGAAAACATTTGCAGACAAAATTATGTTGGTTTGACTCAGGATAAAATCAATGGGATGTTTTTCTGAAAAAGATGAGAGGCCATCACTTCCTTACACACCCCCTGCGTCTCCTCTGGAAATAGCCAGCCTGAGAGAGCATCATCTCTTGTATTTATTAGCAGTCCTTCCAGGGCTGCTCCTATTAAATAAATTGTTTTGAGGTCAATGCGAAATGCCAACTGGAATGTAACGAAAAGATATCAACATAGACTAGCCCTCTTTGTGATCATTAAGATGATGTTAAAAGGAGAGAAATCCATACTATTGACCCAACTGTGATATTTTCTGCTTTAGTTTAGGGTCGTCATCACAAATCTCAGTTATTAAACTCATTACGTGTTGCAGAGACTCCCTAAGCTGTGTGATTAATAATCCTCTTCTGAATCGAGGCATCACAAACACTGCATTATAATCTCTGCATGAGAAATACAGCTGTCTCGGCCAGCTAATGTCACCTGCGGCCTGGGACAGGGACTTCTGCATAAGCCCCTCCTGACCAATGTTTGGATCCTGAATCTCTTATGACTTAAGTTATGCTGAATAACAAATTAGCATTGCTGACAGTATTATGGGTCTTGGTTTCTTACTGGTTTTAGGTAATGACCATGGAGAAGGCTTGTCATCACCAAGGGGGCTGCTGAGGGGGTTCTAATAGCATAAGCAACTATGTGTGGCTCATCTGTCACCACTGGCACTCTGTCCATAAATATTTTAACCTGAAAGTTGCAACATCTAACTTATGGCAATAAGAAGAATAGCAGAAACCACTGTTTTCAGTATAATTATGTACTTATAATTAGATGATCCCCCGATTCTGTGCATGGGAGCTTACTCTTTGAGAGTCAGGTTATAGTATTATATTAAAGTATTCAAGGCTTGTGTGGTATGTCCTGAAGGAGATAGACCTCCATAGAAGATTCTGATTTGAGTCAGGAAAACCATAATTGGGATAGATTGACGTGGGAAGGCTTACAGACTCTCTCACCACTGTATCCTCTCAGGCTTTGAAAATGGGAAGTTAGTTCTCTGATTATGGTTCTCTGTCTATAGGTAGGATGAGACCTTCTGGGTGCTTCAGAAGGCAAGCTGCAGCCTATAAGTGGATTATCAATGTGTGTGATTGGTAGGTTGTTTTTTTTGTTTGTTTTTTTTGCTTGCTTTCTTCTCTTTCTCTTTCTCTGTCTCTCTTACAATTTAAGATTCTTGGCAATAAATACTCTTAATTTTATAAATTGTCTTTGAATTATATAATAGATTATTAACGGAAAGATTTAGGTTACTCCTCTGGGCTGGGACTTTAAAGTAGAAACCATGACTCCTTGAAGCCAGCATAATCTTCAGTTTCAGGAAAAACTAACAAAAGAATGGTGATTTGGGCTGCTGTTCCGTACACCCCTTTTGGGAATTGTCTTAGGAAACTGTCCTTAGAATAAGTGGTCTCTTTGGAAGTCCTGGTCTTCATTTTATTAATGATAAAAATAAAGGAAATGGAAATATTCCTATATCCTAGATGAGGAAACTGAGTCTTGGAGACGGTTAAGTGTTATCCTTGTAACAAGGCAGCAAAGCAAAAGCAAAGATGGAATTGTGGGATCCGTGTTAATCTGATGACAAAGCCAGCACTGCAAACATGATGATAATTTCTCATGGGTTAGAGAGGAAGCTCGAACTGGGCTTGACCCCAAAGAGAAGCCCATCTTTCCTCCTCACCTCTTAATCCAACAGCCTCACACACATACCTGTAAACTACACAGATAGGTCACTGTGGTCAGGGCGCTGGGATGCTGCCAAAAGTGGAGCCTTTTCAATGTCATGTAAGGCTGATGTGTTTCCTGTGCACCAACACTCTGCAGCTGTGACATTATTTCTTGGCGAGCTAGAGAGTCATCCTTCTGATGTCCTCTTGCTCCACTGGCACTCAGTGAATGGCTGTTAGATTGAAGAGAAGGTTCCAAACTTGATGTAAATCTTAGGAAGCGCTTACATATGTACAGCACTTTTGCTTTTCCAACCACTAGCATATCCATTATCTTATGTGAAGTTCACTAAACACTATGAAAAGATTCCTACACTGCAGAGGAAGAAGCCTCGTTTCAAGAAGACTTGAGATTATCCCAAGTTCACAGCACAAGTCAGTGTTAAGTTGGGTCTGGGAATCAAATATAAAAGTTTGTGGTGCATTTGCTTCCCAAAAGAGTCTTAGCGGGTACTACATTAGTCAGGGTTCTTCAAAGAAACCAAAATATATATCCAGAAATTGTGTTTAGCCAAATATCTGTGATCCAGTGAAGTTGACAGATAACGTTAACCATCACAATATGCCAGGTCACCTTACTGTACTTGCTTTTGGATTGAGAATTACAGGCTGCTCTTAAGAGAGCAAGGGTAAGCTATCAGCTGCCCTTTATTTAGAGCCAAGGTCACTGCTAAGTGGGCACTAAAATCGATTGGAGCCTTCGTTGATTAGTTAATGTAAGCTTGGAGTTGTAGTTCTAGTTCTTCAGTGGTCCACAGACCAGTAGCATTGACACCACGTGGATGCATGTTAGATAGACAGACTCCGAAGGCCACCTCAGTCCTGCTGCATTAGAACCTGCATTGTAACAAGGTCCTCAGGTGACTTGTATGTACATTAAAATGTGAGAGGCCCTGCTATTGTTCCATTCACCTAGAAGGGCCTACCCCTGTTCCTTAACTAAGTGAAGAAAATATATTAGAGTCCCACCGCAGGCTGTTTTGAGATGGATTCTTCAGGGATTGTTCCAAGGTGAAAAGAAATAACCAGGTGCTCTATACACAGTGATTCTCAACCTTGGCTACACATTGGAATCACCCGGAGAGCTTTCAAAATAGCCTAGTTCCTGGGGCCCAGTCCTTGATAATCTGATTGTGGTGGTCTTAGCTCTGGCCTGGTCTTGGGGAAGTTTCCAACCTTTCTAGTTGGGTGTAACATGTAGCCAGGTTTAAAAACCACTACAGTAAATGGAGAGTGGGGGCCCTTCCTCCATGTAGCTTCAGTTCTGAGTCAGATTGGAGGCAAACCTTTTGCACCCTGTTTTATGTTCGTCTTAACTCTGGAGTCATCTTCAGGATATACAGGGAATGTGGGCAGCTGGTGGAACTGTGGGGAGAAACTGAGCAACAGAGTGAAGGCAAGAGGCAAACATGGGGAGGCACAGGGAAAGGAGCCTGACCTGCTTTCTTCTCCACAGCCACGTGCTCACGTCCTGAGTATGCTTCTTTACTCCCAATGGCAGGAAATATTAGCTGTGAAGTCAGGTGTCATAGGGTTTCAAAGCTGAGAGGAGCACAATGAAACCACTGGGGGCAGTTACTATTTTAATTTGATGAAAATCTACTCTCTCCAGCTCTGAGTAATGATTCTTCCCTTAAAGGTCACAGAGTTTTTACCCATAACGGTCTCATTTGTTCCCTCTGATGCTACATTTTCCTCCCCCTCCCTCCCTCCCTCCCTCCCTCCCTCCCTCCCTCCCTCCCTCCCTCCCTCCCTCCCTCCCGCCTTCCTTGCCCACCTAAGCCCCTCCTGTGTGCCTGAATATAATTTGTCGTTTTCTGTTTGATCATGTGTATGTCGTGCCTTTCTGGACCTTTCTTGTTGACTCGCGTTTCTTTAAAATTTTGCATCTCAGATGTAATCTGGAACTTTAATAAAGGCCTGCAAAGGAGAAAGGGTGAGGAAGTTGGACTTTCTTACCTAGGATACTTGCACTTAGCTTGTGGACAACTCAGAACTCTTGTGTAGGTTTCCTTGCCCCAAAGTTGCAGCCTTGTGGCGGTGTTAGCAAATCCGCCTAACTTAGTATAGTCTGCAAATGTGACGGGCACGTGGTCGATTCCTTCATCTCAGCCATCAATAAAGATATTGAAAAGGCAATAAAGATATTGAATCCTGTCATACTCTGGGGCAAAGGGAGGGGCGTTTACAACAACACTTGTGATCCAAGCAATCCTGCCGATTAAACTCAGACTTTCTTCCCAGAGTCAGGCACCAAGCTCATGGGGATTTTAGTTCCACAGAGAACTTCAAATGTCACTAGAACTGGCGTCAACCAGCCCCCCAACCTCCTTGCCCTTTTGCTATATCCGGTGCTCCCACCACTCTCACTGGAGCCTTCCGACTTTCATTTTCACCTTCATCCATTGACTTGGCAACTTGGGCTCGGGACCATGTTAAAACGCCTGCATCCTGCCCTTGATACCTTATGATTTCTGGCCATGACTGTTTCCACCATAGCTTTTCCTCCTTCCCAATTCATAAGCCCTTTGTATCATAACATTTTTGTCCCTGCGGTTTATCTGGAAGGAAGCCCGGGTTGCTGTTCTGATGTTGAGAGGTGCACCGAGGCTTCTTGGTCAATGACCAAGAGAGGAGTGGGCTTTAACTATTTTAAATGCTTGAGATATAATCTCTTCTACCTATGGTGAGATAAATGATTGAAGAAACTTACTTTTGAGTTCTACCATAGCCGGACGCCGATGGAGTATAGAAGTAGTTCTGGGAATATTTCCGAGGCAATGATTCTTCATTCTGAAATGTCAGGTAGTCGGCAGCCTGTGGCGAGGCCTCTTCTCAGTGCTTCCTCTCTATTTGGCCTCAGATTATCCCTTGACTGAGAAATAAAATGCCAGTACAGTTAATAATGTAACTGGCGTAGAGACTGAGACTCATTTGTCTCCATAGAGTGAAACAAAAGCCTATATCATCCCAAACAAACAAATGACAGTCCTTCTGCACAAGAACTTCTGTTCATCACTGTCCATCCAGGAAACCTTCGGTTTTTGCTTTCATTTAAACTACCCATTTGAAACACCGATCATGCCTGGGAATAAAGACAAATGACATGCATCTCTCTCCACTTCGAAATGGGCACCCTGCCACATCTCTGGTCCCATTCTCTAACCACACACACCCATTCTCTGATGGTAGGAGATGAATATCTCCACTGTTCTTGTGCATGAAATGCTTATTCCAGCCTCCAAGACTGTTCACCTGTTCATTTTCATAACTGGGAAAATGAAGCAGTGTCCCTACCCACACCTCTGCAGCGACTACCTTCTAGTCCCAGTCCACCCTCTCAGTCATTCCCTCTTCTGATAAGGGCCTCTCCAGGGAAAACTTCCTTACCCTCCACAGCTGGCTTCTCCTTACCTACTTTTGCCAGACACTTCAACACTCAGGGATGATCTGGCTGTAGTACTTGATATTCATTCAGTCATTCCTTCATCAAACAATAATTATTGAGCACCTACTATATGCCATGAAATGTAATAGGATCCCTGGCTCAATGGTGAACACAACAGAGGTGCGCCTACCCTCATAGAGCTCATAGTCTGGCAGAAGGACACAGACATAAGCAATTGCACATAGTATAAAATTAAAAACTGCTTTAGATGCTTGTCCAAGGAGAAGTATAGGGTACTTTGAAAACTGATAGGAACCTCCTCCTTGACAAAGTAATTTTTGAGTTGAAATGGAAAGGATAATCGGAAGTTATTTAGGATAGGTAGAGGGAAGGTAGCATATTCTTGCCGTGAGCAGCATAAAGTCCCAGCGTGGAAACCAGGAGGTCAGTGCGATTCAGAGAGCGGGGCCTCTGTGCTGTGAGACCAGGCTGCGGGGTTGGCAAGAGCAAGAGCTTTGGAAGGTCATTGAGTAAGTTACTGCTGTAACCCAGAGATGGAAATGTTGGCACTTCAGAGGGCGATGGTGGAGACGGAGAGGGTGGGATGACATAGGGGTAGGTGAATAATACTCCGCGGTGGCATGAGGGAGGGGTTGGGGAGAGCGAGAGGCCAAGGGCTGCTCCCAGGCTTTTGGCCTGCACCTAGTTGAACGGGGATGTTATTTATGGAGAGGAGGAAATCATAGGTTTGGCCGCAATGCTGTTGAGTTCAGTGTATTTTTCAGCCCCAGTGGAGCTCAACATATGGTCAGGAGTTTTTTCTTGTTTGTTTTTTTTTTTTTTTAATATGTTTTTATTGATTTCAGAGAGAGGGAGACAGAGAAACATCAATGATGAGAGAGACTCCTCCATCGGCTGCCTCCTGCATGCCCCCTACCAGGGATCGAGCCCGAAACCTGGGCATGTGACCTCCTGGTTCATGGGTTGGTGCTCAACCACTGAGCCATGCCGGCCGGGCAGGTCAGGGGTTTCGAGGACAGATCTGGACTAGAGCTATCTGTGTGGGAAGCGTAGGTGTGCAAAAGATAATTAAAGCTCTGGATGTGGGTGGCAATGCCTAGAAAAGGGTGAAAGGCTTACAGGCCTACCTAAACATAGAAGAATTCTATTCTATTTTTGTGTCTGCCTTTCATTATACTGAATACAACCTGGGTTTATTCATTAAGCTTAATTAATATTTACAAGACACCATCCTACTCTGTGGCTATTTTTATAATGCTTGTTTATTGTTTTACAACATTTTACTTAATTTTTACATGTTACTATCTACTCTTCAGCAGTCTTTGTAGAATTTTCATAGCTTTCCCATAATGTAGAAAAGATTATTTCCATTTTACAGATAAAGAGACCGAAACTCAGAGGGAGTAAGTAGATATTCAGCTTTGACAACTAGAAAGTGCCCAGGCTGGATGGAAAATCTCAGTTCTCTTCTCAAAGATTCATCCTGAGCTCCTGTCTATAAATGCCAACCGAAGGAGAGCTCGGCAAATACTTGTTTGTTGACGGATTGATGCCAGATAAATTAAATGTCTGAGAATTAGTAAATGTTACTGATTTTCCATTTTCCTAATCACTAGCTGTGAAATAAGCCTCGTTGTTAGGTCCTCCCAACACAAGTTCCAGATTCTTGATTGAGGGCATTGGACAGAGAGCCTGTCAGGTGTGGTCTGGCCAATGTAACGAAAAACTGGTGGCCCTGGGACCTGAAACTGCTTAAAAGAACACAGACAGATGTGCCCCTCTCCAGCCTTCATGAAACACTTCCAAATGTGTGGTGCCACGTGCATTTGAGGGCATGAAACTTCACATAAAAGAGTATTGTCTGGAAGTTATGTGTTCGTAGGGAGAAACATGGAGGTAGTGTACCTGCATTATTTGTCAGCTCAGGTGCCGTAGGAAAATACCTCGGGCTGGGTAACTTAAACAACAGACATTACCTCTTACAATTTTGAAGGCTGGATAAGAGATCATGGTCAGATTCTGAGGAAGGCCCTCTTCCCAGCCTGCAGATGGCTACGCTGTGTCCTCACTTGGCAGAGAAGAGACAGTGTGAGCTCTCTGGTGTCTTTTCTTCTATGGGCACTAGTCTCATCACGAGGGCCCTACCCTCATGAGCTCATTGAAACCTAATTACATCCCAAAGGCCCTATCTCCAAATGCCATTTATTGGGAGTTAGAACTTCAACATGGGAATTTTGAGGGGACACAAGCCAGTCCATGTCAGTGAAAAACAGTCCCCGAAACTGAGGAGTTTCCCAGGATGTCGACTGTTAGTGCGAAAATTTGGGACAGTCCTGGCAAAACAGAATAGTGGTCACCTTGCGTAAAGTGGAAATCCTCCTTTTCCTAGTTACTCGGCAAAGTCTGGTGCAGGGAATGGAGTTTCAATGGTTATTTAAAGGCTGGAAGAGAATTGAGATGGTATTGAACTGGGAAGAGGGTAAGCGATACAAGTTGCCAGGCAGATTTCTGGGAACGTTAATCCCTTCACGTCTATTAATGAGAAGCTACTGGGATGGAGCCGCAGAGCAGCTATGTGCATCTCCCCCAAGGCCTCCTGGAGACAGCGACTGCATTTTATTCTGTGCTCTTCAGATGGTCCAGGGGCATTTCCAACCTGGCGGCTGGAGAACTGGTTTCACTATAGTTGAAGAAGTGAAATATTTTTACTGGCTCTTTCTCTGCCTTTTCCCTGGGTCAGTTCTATTTTTAAAAGAATATAAGACATTTTTGCAAAAATCCTGTACTAGGTAGTACTGCCAAGACAAAATACTACAGAGTTCGTTAGTTCCCTGCTATCCTGAGCAATGAGTCCTCTGCACACAGGTAAGTAGCGTGTGGCCAGATGAACGGCAAAGCCTTCAGGAGCAGGGGCCCCGCGGCCTCGGGGGTTGCGGCCCTTGAGGTCTTGCTCACCTCCAGTCTGTCTTCAGCACACACAGGAAATAGTGATGAAAGATAAAACACCTGCCAGGAGGACAATGAAATGCTGCAAATTCCACCCAAAAATGCCTCAACAGGGACCCTACGCAGGCAGAGGTGAGACATCGGGGACACTCCGTGTGCTGCTCTGGGCAGACACCTCTGTCCAGCCTCACCTGCTCTTCCCTCCCTACTTCCAGGCTGGGCCGGGCTGCATTTCCAGATGTACAGTGTTGTAATAATCAGAGAAGTATAGTTTATTGGCCCAAAGTTGATTTTTAAAAGTCCAAAGAAGTCTATGAAGGATGCTTGTCTTTCCTTGAGTCAGCGATGACTTTTAAAAAACAATGATCGCCAAGTGTGAACGTGGCAGTTAGGGTGCTATAACGGTCCTTGTTCTGTGCCTTTGTTTTAAGAAAGAATTATAGGTTATTAAGTCCTTTGTGCCACAGCCTCATCTTTATAATGATGGGGAGCTAGTGCCTTCCTCCCAACTGCACATTTGGTTGGTGGTAAGGACAGAATGACATCACCTGGGTCTTACGCGGGGGCCCTTCACCTCGCACACGTCCACCATCGTGTTCATGGGCGTCCTCCGAAAGCCCCCGTCTGTTCAGGCGAAGGGGATTGGCTTAGCTGCTGGGGGTGGGGGAGGCTTGTCACTAACGGTCGGGGTGCAGTGGGAGGGGGGTCTCCAGTGGCTGCAGGGGGCACAGACTCGAGAGGAGCACGCGAAGGCAAGGGTGGAGTGGGAGCCAAAGGCCAGCAAACCGGCTCTAATAGGGCAGAGCCAGGGTGCAGAGCCAAAAAGCCGAGGGAGCAGGGAAGAATAATCGCATTAATAGATAATATACAAGAGAGAAATAACCTGGGAAATTGCTTGGCAAACTATTGTTGCCTGCAGCCAGCTTTCCCGTGCGCCTGCTCGGCCGAGGCCCAGCGAGCCGGCTCGTTTCGAGGGCCCGGGTGGCGCAGACAAGAGTAAAGGACGTGCGTGGACACGGGAGGGAGTCTTGATCTTCTGTTTCTTCCAGGAAAAGAGGTAATGCGGTGAAATGGAAAAGGAACGCAGGTTTGGAGTCATACTCCAGCGTGACCTTAATTTAACGCAAGGCATCTGCAACAGTCCTTTTTCCAAGTGAGGCACGGGGTTAGGGCTTCAACAGAGGAATTTAGGGAAACACTTCAACACACAACAGCCCTTAATGAAAATGAAGGTAGAAGTTCAGGGCTCTGTGGGGAATTTCTCTGTTCTCTCTACTCTCCTAAATGCTGCATACTCCACAGGGCCCCCCTCCCCTAACCCCTCCTCGACTCTTCCACTCCGCAGAGGCCTTTATCTCAGCCCCTTCCTTGGGCCCGTGTCCTGTAGATTAAACTCTGTAAGGAGAGGATGTGTCTTCTCCCCTTCTGACTCTCTCAGCAGCAACTAAACACCGAAGAGGGCGCGCTATGGGAGCTGGTGACTTGGTGATTTTCCCGCGTGGAGCAGGCAGGTGCCAAGCACCAGCCTTTGCTGTCCCCATTCCAGTCCGGTCCTCTCGCTAGTCTGTATCCTGCAGGCCTGGGCTCCTCTTAGTCATGAATCTGACGGGAAAGAGCTCAGGGAAAACAGGCTCCTCCAGAACCCACCCCTCCCCTCCACCCCGTAGCAGCGACACCAAGGAGAGAGCTGGGAAGAGGCGCCAGCCCAGGTCTCAACATCTGGACCACTCCCTGTGATTAAAGCCTCAGCACAACAGCAAATTACACCCCTCATTAGCACAAGAAGACAGCCTCACCCCGATCCTAATGACGCCCTTAAAAATCGCAGGGCACGCATACGGCACTCATGCTTTCAGCAGGAACGTCAGATCCAAGGACACAGTCACAGAGCTGTTCGTATTTTGACATAGAACACAAAAGGGAAAGAAAAACCCCAGCCCACATGCACCTTCGCTTGCATCGGTAAAAGCATCCCAGAGAAACATATGTAATTCGTTTGCATATGCGATTTGCATGTCGTATGGAATATTGAACCCGAGCACAAGCCCGCGCGTCTCTGGACTTCGTGAATAAACGGTTGGGTCTCAGGGACCTGAGGTTGGAGATCCTGGCTGCTGCGAAGGCAGCAAAGCAGATGGTGCATTAATAACGGGGTATTAGGAGGCTCGGCTTCCCAATTCCAGGATATTCATTAATACACTTTAGACAGTTTAATTGCTTCCTGAAGCACTAATTGAAAGAGGTTCATTTGCAGACGCCTAGGTCCTAATAATGTAAATCTGGCACCGCGCCAGAAAGGCCCCTTAAATACCATTGTAAGATGAATCGTGGCACTTAAATCAAGGCAGCTACGTTTAAAAAGTGAAAGCAGCACCGTGAAATATGATGGGCACAATTCTTCAGAAGCGGGGGGGGGGGGGGGGGAGAGCACAGTAGCTACCAGATCTTTCCACGCTCGGGGTCTGTGGAACACCGGTGTCACGCACCGGGGCCTCGGGATTGCGAACATCTGCTACGTTCCGTGACTTGGGCAGCGCAGAGCAGAATGTTCTCGTTTACATAAACTCATTTCCTGGAGGAATAGCTATGGAATCTGTTATTTCAAGAGGAGATGTGACTAAATGTTGTTAGACCTTTGAAGGAAGGATTTTCCCCTTAGAGTCCTCCTGCCTGCTGGCCTTCCTTAGATTGTATTTCATACTCTTATAGGCATATTGATTCTACACACGCTTCCTCAGTATTTACCAACTAAAGCTCTGAGCAGCGAGGCTGAGAATACATAAGGAGTTTGCTGCCATGTGAAAAAAAGAATAAATATAGATTGATCGGCACCCAGATGTTAGTAATTCTCAGTTTCTTTGAGTAGAGTATTCAGTTAATGAACCTGTTGCATTTTGGGCTGGTGAAGATACGAGTAAACTATATACAGAGATCAGACGTTCCTAATCTTCCACCAGTGACTAGGACCTCCGATGGTTTCCCTTCCTATGCGAAACAGGAGCAAGATGCTTTACATAAGTTGTCATTGGGTTAATTTCCAGTAGCTGAGCTCGGTTTGGTGCCCAGGGTTGTTTTAGGAAGAGTTGAAGTCTAGTGAGACTTCAACTAGACTTGGCACAGGTGAGCCCCCAGTGCTAGTGCAAGGCATGGCTTGCTGTGCGAGGGGCCGGGACACATGCATTGTCATACGTATGAAGAGTTAGCGTTAATCGTAAGAAAATTCTTATTCTCAAACAAAGCCACCTCTACCATCTCACCCTCTCTCATCTACATATACACACACACAGTGTAGATCACAAAAATCTACTGTAAATAATTTCATCTCAACTTGTTTGCCTCTTGCTTTGTACAAGTCTTGAAAGAATTAGTCTTACAAACCAGATACCACAATTGAGAGCAAAAGGGGGCATGTTTCAACTAGAAACAAGATTAGATTTAAGGACTTGCATGGAATTACCTGTGTGTGTATCTTTCATACTCATTAAAGCAAGTTCAAATACATTTCTGCTAGCGGGACACTTCTTAGGAGTTGTCTCTACTTGAACATAGTGAACCCTCTCTTTAAGAGGCTTCCACCCAGAGGACATTTGTCATACATAGTCTGCTGATATCTCAATCTCCTTCCTATTTGGGGGGGACAGCAGGTCCTGAAATAATGTTGTTTTGCTCAACGTTGTTTCCTTATGACATAGATGAGATGCCAGAGGAACTTAACTCTTGTTTATATCAATTAGCCTATGGTAACATTAGTTTTGTTATATATGGTTGCACTTACAGTCACAGAATCTGTGATGATTTTAAGTGAAAATCTACTGTATTCCATTTTTGTAAGTCTTTGTGGAAGGATCCACCCTGGAATTGAAAGGAAGTCGGAGGCTACATTTCTCCTTTCCCTTGTTGAAAAGATGCAGTCTTACGTGCCAGGCTTTGCCTATTGACTTCTGCCCCAAAGACACAGAGATGCAAAGGCTGTTCAGAATTAATTTCCACTATGGTGTCAGCAAGAGAGGTATCCATCAGTGGGGTCCTAACCATACTTTCCCTATGGCTTGATTTTGGCCCTGATTTCTCTTCCTCCTACTCTCTCTGTCTTTTTAATCCCCACTTGAGGATATGTTTATTGATTTTAAAGAGAGAGGAAAGGAAACAGAGAGAGAAGTGGGGGAGAAAGAGAGAAAGAGAGAGAAAGATTGATGTGAAAGAGAAACATTGATTGGTTCCCTCCTGTACACGCCTCAACCGGGAATCAAACCCTCAGCCTTTTGGTGTATGGGACATGCTCCAACCAACTGAGCCACATGGCCGGGCTCCTCCTGCTTTCTTAATTTAGCTAAGAAATATGTTTTAAAAGAGTATTTACAAGATGATATCATGGCCATTTTTGTTCAATTTATGTAATTTAGGTCAATTTGTACATGTGTGTATATTTTTTACCCTCTCACATGACATGTGTTCTGAAATGCTTATCGTAGTTTTAAGTAAATCCAGCTCCATTAAATTTTACTTGGTAAAACTGTTTCGTTTACGAGTTGTCTACTAGAACATGATGGCATGGCTTTCAAGCAATCTCAAATGTTACGCTCCGCCCTCTCCCTTCTCCCACAAATGCCCCGAGTCTGTGCTAGCTTCCTAGGGTTAAACTGGAGAACAGGGCACAGTTTGCTCATTTTATATCTGGTGTGTTAAATTATCACTTGGCATTATTATCTCATCTGGGTTATGTTTAAAAGTCAAAGTCATTAAATATTTTGTTTCCTTTGAGGTTTGTCTTTTCTTATTAGGGCTGGGGCATGGAGAAGGGCATAGCTGAGAGAAATCGGTAACGAAGGTGCCAAATCTCAGGTGTGACGGGTCAGGTTCCTGGGTGAGACAGAAATTCTAGCTCCCACAAAGGTGGACTAAAGAGGAGTTGGCTCCAGGCCTGAGAGTTTCAAGGAGATTTAGAGGTCAACTTTACCCTCCTATCTTAATGTGTAGGTAAAATTCTGTGTTTTTTTGTTTTTTCAAGAAAAAGGGAAAAAAACACATAAAATAAAGAAAGATGTGAGGCTAGAAGAGAGACCTGGTAGCAGCCTATAGGTGCCATAGATGAACCTGCAGAGCCAAATCAGCCTTAATATGTGTTAAGTTGTATGAGAAATCCTGCTTTCTTGTTGGTGGTCTGTCTTACACTAACAGCTAAAGGTCAGAGCTGGGCCGATCAAAATCAATCGGGGTGTAAGCGAAGGCGACTCCAGATTTGCCTGCTGGGGGTCGTGTCTCAGATGACAAGCCAAGCCAGCCCTCCAAACATGGTTCAGCTGTGAGGCAGGCTGCCCGCCCCACAGCGTGGACGGATAGAGGTCAAGGGACATGTGTGTCTGCTCCGAGAGGAAATATGAAGGGTTTCTTCCCTCCCTCCCTCCCTCCCTCCCTCCCTCCCTCCCTCCCTCCCTCCCTCCCTCCCTCCCTCCCTCCCTCCCTCCTTCCTTCCTTCCTTCCTTCCTTCTTTCCTTCCAGGATTTGGCTATGTCTTATCCATTTTCAATTGTAAAATAGAGACCTGAAGAGAATTTGGAGGACAACAGGCAAATCTGAGTTTCTACACGGCTTCGAGTAATTGCTGTGACAGCTTTAGAAAGACATACTGATTCATAATTCCGTCCTGGCGGTAAGCATCTCCACCAAAGCCTTCTCCTTTTTATGATCGTGTAAATACGTCACCTGCATACAATTAAAGGCGCTCTGTGCTCGAAACCTTGCCTGCTCAAGAGATACTTACTATAAAGAATAGCCATGGCCGAAGTTGTTACTGTTCTTTTAAAAAAAGTCAAGCCTAATTTTTCCTCTCTCCGCTTTAACACTGTATTCCCTTGTCGGGACCCCGTCGGAAGTGCTCCGTCTTCATCTCAGGCATATGTTTACAGAGCTGGCAATGATTTTGCGTGGGAACGTTCAGCGATCATGTCACCACCTCTGCCGAAAGCTGACCTGTTCAATTATGACTCCGTGGCCTCGTTTCCCACCAGGTGGCCCAGGCTAAGGCGCTCCCATAAGAAAGATCAGTTTTCATCTAAACGCACCGAGCAGTGAACAGGCCCCGGAGCACACCCTGCTTGTCGAAAAGACACCACAGTTTCCGAGTCCACGCGTGGCACTTGGGGATCACACAGCTGGCTTAAAAATTAGCGCACCTGGAATAATTAATGGCTGACTGGAGGCATCCTCCTGTTAAGTGTGGTCTAAAATGTTCTTGACAAGGAAGATGTTAGGAATGTTCCCTAAAGTTCTTCCATGTCAGTGTGTTTCCAAGAGAGCCTGGATGGAGATTCCGGGGAGGGTCAACACAGAGTTTCTAATATGGGCTGTAGCTTCCAAGCTCATGACAGGTCTGCTCTGATATGTTGTGAACATTCCAGAAAGTGACACAGGGGAAGTGCCTGCAATTGCATCTCCTACCTGGCAAGTGCTTAATAAAACTGTCTGCTGTTATTATTATTCCTTCTCTTAGTCCCGTGACTCTGACCTCGCTTTAGTGCTTAGAAACTGACAATATTAAGTTTTACATTATGGTCATATTGGGAGGAAGACGTCATCTCATGACATGGGTGGTTCATAAGGTTATGGAACAAATTGCCCTTCCCCTTGCCAGCGCCTCGAAGGAACACGTTTTGGAGAGGTCTCCTAAGCCTTCATTCGGACACGTTGGTTCTTAGGGCAGGAGTGTGACCCCGGGGGTGGTGAGAGCCCAGAGAGAAACCTGTGTGGGAAACACAGGTTCACGCCTGCAACATGGTTCACGATCCAGTCCTAACGCCCAGGACCCGGCCAGTGGGCACACCTTCCTCCAGCAGGTTTAACTGCTCTGAGTGAGCCCCCCTCTTGCAGGGTGACTGCAGAACAACTAGTAGACACAGTGGTTTTCAGCAAGGAAATAAAATGCTGAAACTGCAGGATGGACTGTGGGACAAGAGCAGATAAGAAGCGTACCGCTTGGTTCAGGAATCTTCTCTTGGCCACAGTCCCAGCCCTCTTTTTTTCTACAAACTACTACTGTACAAGGTGGAGAGCCCTTAGTTTTGTCTCCCCAGTAAAACTGTGAATTTTGTGAGAACAGGCTCCATGTCTTAGATTCCCGCAGGATCCAGGCCCGTGTGCCAGGCACTGGTAGGTAACTTCTAAGCTATGAAGACTCGCTGTCAGCATTATTGGAAAGAAACAAGAGATAACAGGATGGGAGATAGATGATCTGGGTTCTTGTCCCTATATCAACAGTTTTGAACTTGGACAAGTTTGTTTAATGCTTAAGCTGCTTCTATGACTGAGATTACAGGTGTAGAACTTTGCGCATAAAAGGTACTAATTACATTCTTGTGAAGAAATGAATGAATGCAATAAATACATTAAGGCTTTTAGATGTTTTCTTAGGTTTTTCTTAAGTTTCTTATCTGAAGTAAAATCTATACCGCCGCCTAGATCCTTGGAAGCATTTTCCATGATGCTTTCTCCTGTGGGATAAAATCCTGTGGTGTTAGTGGACTAGCATGCAGGTGATTGGGGTTCAAGCCTTAGAGGGTCCATTTTTGCTTGACCTTAGAGAATTTCGTGAAAAACGATTCAGGGTGTGACAAAAAGAAAACAAATTTAAGTCATACTGGCCTCCTCGGGACAGAATTGGATTTTCTGTGTAAATATCTGCTATTGGACTATATCACACTCATCCATTCATTCACCTATTCACTCATTCAAAATCTGACTACCTACTTTGGGCCAGGTGTTGTCCTTAGGGCTAGGATATGGCAGTGAGAAGTGACTATGTCCCTGCTCTTAGAGCTTATATTCTAGATGGAGGAAGAGAGCAATATCACGTAAACGAGCAGCTATGCAGTACGTCACGTAATGAATGGTACAACAGAGGGGGGTAAGGGGTAGAGAGAGTGGGGTTTGGGAAACAGCTGCTCCTTAGTGGGAAGACGTTTCTAGTAAACAGACACTTGTATAAGACCTGAAGGAAGTGAGAAGCAAGCCTCATGGGTTTTCAGGGGTTGCGTAGTTGGAGCAGGTGAATTAAAAGATAAGTTAGCTGTTCAAGTGAAGACACTGAATTTGCAGCTCAGCAGCTAAATATTGTAATGTGGAGTTCAGACCGGGAGATAGATATATTGGGATGCTGAGGCTCTAGGAGGCATTTAGAGTCATGAGGCTAAGTAGGTCTCCAAGAAGAGAGTGTGGATAGAAGAGGAGAGGTCCAAGGACCGAGGCCTGGGCAACTCCAAAGGTAGAGGCTGGAAATGAGCCAGGACGAGTGAGATAAGAAGAGAAGCAAAGAGAACAGGAGCTCAGAAACCAAGAAAAATAATGTTAATATTGAATACTAAGCGATACTAATTAACACCTAATCTAATTAATACCAAATCAATGAAATATAAAAGGTTTATAGCTTTTATCAAATAGATTGCTATCTAATATCTCTTATCTCTAATATAACTAAGCTCGAGGGCTTTGGAATTTTCTGTAGATTATTAAGCAATGATTTCCAGCTTTGGGAAGGTAATATTGGTATCTTGGAGGCATTTGCACTGATTTAAATGGAAACTAAATGTATGTAACTAGAAAATGATACAAGAATGACTGAAAAGTCTTTGAGCACTTAGATGCATTTCCAGGGACCTATGCACGGTCCTTTACCAGGTTTGAATTGGTTGATTTAATTCCCAAACGTGCTTCATTTTCAGCAGAGATTAAAACAGTTGTCTCACACCCACCATCTGGGGCTGGTGTCCCAGATGGAGTGTGAGTTCTGACAACATTAGGTGCCACCAACTGGGCTGTTTCTGGAGGCAGTTCACAGGAGAGTGTCCATGTCAGCTACGGAGACATAAGAATGGATGAAAAAAACAAACCATGATCATGAATGCGTTATGTGTTTTGGGAGAAAATTCAGTGATTCATTTGACCAATTGAGAACCTATCTGTGTCACAAAAGGATCACTAACCAGATATGTTGAACAAAAAACAGAGGCAGGAAAATACAGGAAAATGAGAAAAATAGGATACAAAATTATGACATATATGGGGCATTAAGCAAAAAAAAAATTAAAAAAAATCCATATATACAAAAACTGGACGAAAATGAACTAATGAAAAAATGTTCTAATTTCTTCTCTAATCATTTTTCATATTTTCCCAAGTTTTATAATTTAGGTATAATTGTTTTTTATAACAAGAAAGCAAACGCTATTGAAAATAGAAGAAACTGGAAACTTTATCAATTTATTTTTTCTTTAACATGCAACAGGCACAAAAAGTAGTGCTTATTCCTGTTCGCCTTCCATGAAGTTTACGCCCTATTTATAAAACTCAACTTCATCTATGCTAATAGCTGTGAAAGTCAGGCAGCCGCCCTACCTGCCACCAGTGAATTGCCTGGGGTGCTACCTTCTCCAGCTTCTGTTTTATTAATGATCCTGAAACTGAAATACTAGGGAATGAAGAAGTGTTAAAAAGGCTTAGTGACATGCTACCAACATTTGCCAAGATAATGAAATGCGCTAAGATGAGAAAACACTGGGGAGGCCAGCGAGAAGCCAACTGTTCCATTTTCTGAGCCTCTGACCTCTGCAGTCATGATTTTAAAGACGAGCCCCCCTCGGCCAGCCTTGGGCACCTCACCCTCCGCCCGTGTGCAGGCTCCAGGCCTCCGAGAGGTACGGTCTGTCCTTGATGAAGCTCCGATTGATTGATTTTGTTCCCAAACATGTTTCAGTTGCAGCGCAGTTATAATTTGGGAGAAAAAAATAAATGGGCTTTAGGCTTTCTACTACTCTCACTTTATTAATATTTTTTAATAAGGGGAAAGATTATTCAAGATATGATTATCCAGTGGCCCAGTTTGCATAAGTTAAATTACATATCATTAATATGTTAAGTTTTATAAAATTAAAAACACTGTTAAATGGTTCCAGGATCTTTTTTTTTCTCCCCTTTCGGGCTACATGTAGACATAGTTTCACTACTTGTTTTATTTAAGAAATAAAGTTAAAGAAGATAGTGTGTGTCCTGAGGCTGTAATAGGCGCCAAAAAAAAATTAAAAGCAAAAAAATGATACTGTCACAGGGGTGGTCTGTGACCCCTTGCTTCAGTAGAGGGTCACTGTTGGGGCAGCTCTGCATAGAGATACCTGCGTCTTGGGGTCACCAAGACATAGCAAGACTGTGAAGCAAGATCTTTGTAACATCAAAAGAGTTCACTCGTGTTGCAAGTAGCTGCTATTGTCTATGAGCAACTAACCAGAGTGGAGGGCGAAGGCCTGGAGTCTTCACTTACTGGGTGGCGGGTTCCTTGTTAGATGCTTGGGTCCAGTTGCCATAGTTCTGATGAAGCTGAAGGATCCCGAGGGAGGACTGGGGAAGATGTTCAGTAGCAGAAGGACCAGGCGCTGGGCATGACCCTCTCTCGAGCGTTTGCTAACGTATGTCCTTGATTTTATCAGTGCTATCTTCCCACCGCTCACAAACAGTCTCTTACGTGGGTGGTGACTTCTCACCTTGGCAGATGAAGAAATGGGAGCTTGGAGAGACTGGATCGTTTGCCCAAGATGACACAGCACCACAAGCTTTCACACTTCGGGTCCAGAATACATTTTCTTAAACACTAAACGAGTCCAGACTCTGACTTTATTAGTCTCCTGGTCCTTATGTAGGCTGAGTTCTTCATTCATATTTTTAAAAATTTGCTTAAGAGCTTCTAAAATCTTTTTCTGTTGTCTCATCCCGAGCATCTGAAAACAATCAACACCTCTGAAATGAAATCCACCCAAAGTAGCAGAGCCTTCTAGTCCAACAAACCCATAAAAAACATACCTGGAATTCTTGGGGGGAAAAAAAAAATCTCTTTTTGATGAATTTAAATTGGACTTCAATAATAGATATATTTAACCCAAAATAGATATATTTGACCCCAAATCACCTCTAAGTTGTCAAGGGTACCTTTGTGGAAACTTACACCAGATAGTGTGTGCTGATGTGATTTACTAAATGGGAATGGACACGAATGGTTAAATTCTCAGAAAATCCAGCCGTTTTCAGAGGGGCGCTCCCCCATTTGGAAATGATGGGATTCATTAACATAAGTGCCTGCGCCGAGGCCATCAGGCCCCCCCCAGTGCTCGGCAATCTAACTGGAGACTCCTGATCCAGGACTGTTCAGGCTCATCACTGCCTGCCCGAGAGAGCCCATCGATTGGACAGTGATGGGTTATGAGGATTTTCTCGGTGTCCCTAGGCTTCTGCATGTCAATAGCAGAAGGGACGGGCCCCAAAGAGGCCTGAGAGTTACGCTCGCAGCTCCTCTCATCCCCGAGAGCGCCACCCCAGCTTCTCACGATGGAGGGCAACGATTCAGCGTCTGCTTTGCATCGACCTGCTCCATCTGCTGTCCTCCGGTTTCCCAGCTCGGCACCCTCTGCTCTGCTTTTCCCACCAGAGGTCCTGCTTCCTTCTCTCACAGTAATTACTTAGACGTTTCATTATTCATAGTAAACCATCAAGGATCTGCCAACACTAAAGCAGAACCTGCTTTGCATTGATTCATTAGACAAATATTTATTGAACCTGCGCAAGGCACCGTTGCAGGCACTGGGGCTGAATCGGTGAAGAAAAAGCCTCTGTGAAGCTCGTGTTCTTGGGGTGCCGACAGATCACAAACAAGTAAGCAATTAGACGGTCAGACGGTGAGAAGTGTTTTAAAAAAAATAATATAAGGACAGGTGTGGAGGTGCTGGGAGGAGGTGTCATTTTATTGTGAATGTCAAGGAAGATCACTCTTAAATATAATTCTTTGAGCAGAACCTGGTGGAGGTGAGGGGGAATTGAAGTGGATATCTGGGCGGGGTCCCCCAGTAGAAGGACCAGCAAGTGCAGAGGGCCTAAGGCCAGGAAGGAGGTTCCTGTGGCTCGGGGATGGAGCAAGGGGAGGATTGGAGGTGAGGCCAGGTGGAAAGCCAGATCAAGCAGGGTCTTGCAGGCCATTATAAGGGCTTGGGCTTTTACAGAGAGCGATGTGTGAAGCCTCTGGGTGGGCTTTTAGACAAAGAGAAACATAATCCGACTTTCATTTTAAAAGAATCACTGTAGCTCCTGAGATAAGAATAGACTATATGAGGGTAAGGGAAGAAGCCGGGAACAATTGCAATAACCTA
Organism: Miniopterus natalensis; assembly: GCF_054644295.1. NCBI lineage: Eukaryota > Metazoa > Chordata > Mammalia > Chiroptera > Miniopteridae > Miniopterus > Miniopterus natalensis. The sequence continues at coordinate 8,913,108 of NC_142093.1, read as the reverse complement.
AGGAAAAAATGATCATGGCTTACACCAGGCAGAAATAAGGGAGGTGGAAAAGCCAGTCGAATTTGGATGTACGTTACAAGGAGTCTGCTAGGAAAGCTTGAAATTAGTTATTGCAAATGTGTTAAACTTCTCCAGTTCCCGAAACTCTTACACCCAGCAAGAAAGTTTCCTGACTTCTAGATGACCTCCACTCCCCTATCTCAGGTCAACAGCTACATTATTCCACACAGAGCAAGGAAATGTGGTTGCGATCGACAGGCCTAAGCTGCACACCGCTTCAATAGGTACCTGGCTGTGGAGGACGTTACTGATCTTCCTTTAGCCTCAGTTTCTTCATCTGTGAAACGGAAAGAAGAATAGCGTCCATCAGTTAGGCTTGCAGAGAAGATTGAGGCAAACTTATGGAAAGTACTTAGCGCAGGGACTGGCATATAGGCAGAATTGAACAAATGTTAGCTATTATTATTAAAATTATTTTAAATGATCGTCACTATTGTTATATGCCCACTCTTGCTCCTAAGTCCTCGGAGGGCCTAGCACATTCCATTCTCTGAGTCCTGAAGCTTTCTGGCCCAGCCTCTGGAGGGCCTACGTCCGCCACATGCACACCTCCCATCGTTTGATGAAAGGTTGTGTCCTGTTCTTTCATTTCCTAGGTCCTAGGTCCATCCGGAAGCCTCCACAGTCTGATTTCCGAGACTTCAAACCAACAAAGCTCGACACTGAGAAACACTCATCAGCTCCTTGAATCTATTTGCAATTTTACTGTCTCCTTCCCACCCTTTGCTCTTTCCGAACCTCCCCGATCTCTGCGTCTGGCCGTCCTCTGTAACCGACAGTCAGTGCAGAGAGGCTGCCAGGGCCTTGAGGGTTGAATTCCTCTATGCACTGCTTGCTAAGCTGCAGTGCTGTCCCCATCCTGTCCCCTTCTGTCCAGTGCTGGGTGCAGTTCCTGTTGTTACCCCTGAGCTGTCTTATACAGGTAGTATTTTGAGGGTGGGTGCCCTGGGGAAGGAGCTCGGTCAGTATGTCTGAACTAGGTCACTACATCCCGGATCTGTCCTGATGAGCCGAGGCTGCTTCTCTGTTTTCTAAAGCAAACGTAAGTGCTGCCTGAGGGCTTCTCCTGCCGGGGGTCCCGGGCCCTTTTCTGAATTTCCGCTCCCTGGGGACCTAAGCTCCTCTGATGGACTTGCGGTTCCATGGAGCTGGTGGGAACCTCTCAGTCCTGCGCTAGGAGTTGCTGTGAACCTCCCCGCTTCCTGGGACCCCTCCAGCACCACACTGCTAGGCCTTTGCCATTTCAGTTTCCCTGTTTCCGATGGTGGCACTTGCCCTGTGGATGTGTCCCAAGGAGGACTTCAGAGCACTCAGCTTTTATTAAAACAAATACAGAAGGGTGTCCTCAGAGAAGCACGACAGCATTAGGAATAATTATGCGGTATAAGCTTAACTTTTAGGATGTGACTTGATACCTTGAAAGTTTCTGTTCTTCAGTTTTTATTCAAAACTCACATGATTTTTCTCCCTTTTAACTTCTTTCTAAACAAAAGCATTTAAACAGCACTTTATAGTTTTGTAATGTTCAGTTCTTCAATTCTGTTATTCAAACAAAATTGGAGGGAGACAGACATAAGTCAGTTTTCTCCCTTCAAGCATTTCCTCTCCGGCGGGGTGAAGACAAGTAAAATGATTAGCGCCCCATTGTGCAGCCGGAATTATCATTATTCTGTGGTCGAGCCGGGGTTCTTGGACAGACAGCTTCCAGACCAGAGTCAGAAGGGCTGAGGACACTGCTGCTGTATCTGGTCTTGTTGGCCGAGCAAGCAGCTTAATCCTCAGCTTCCCCACCTGTCTCCTCGGGGCTGCCGGTAAGTCCCCACCCATTCCCCCAACTCTGGCCAACGGTGCGGGGCTGGGTGTGTGAACTGATTGCATATGTTACCAAGGAAATTATTGGGATGTCAAACGGTGGTGTCATCTTCCTGGCAACACAGTCTTGAGCAGATTGTAACCCACTGACCTACAGGCCCATCATTCAAAATGCCAGCCCCCCTGCCGGTCCATCCCCTCTTTGTTCAGGCGGAACCCCATGTGGCCAGGGAGACGTACACACAGACCCAGCCCTGATCTACAGCTGCTGCTCCCTGGCAGACAGTCCCACCCAATAAGGTAGAGCTTGAGCCATATCTATCCCCTCTCTGCCCTTCTGCATTAACCATTTTTTTATATTAATTTTTTTATTGATTTCAGAGAGAGGGAGGTAGAGTGAGAGAAAGACAGGAACATCAATGATGAGGCAGAATCATAGATCAGCTGCCTCCTGCACGCCCCCTACTGGGGATCGAGCCCACAACCTGCACATGTGCCCTGACCAGGAATTGAACCGTGACCTCTTGGTTCATGGGTCTGCGCTCATCCACTGAGCCACACTGGCTGGGCTGCTTAACTTTTTACACATCGAGCAAGAGAGCTCTCTACCAAGATGAAAAAGAGAGATGACGGTTTTCTTAAAATATTTTGAACCATGATTTTTCATATTTTAAGTCACAGAAATAAATAAATGCTTACAATGTTTGCTCAGAATAGTTCCTCATTTTTTTCCTTCCTGGATATCAAATACTTTCCCATCCTTTCCTCTTTTCTTGAGATAATTGTGTAGCTGTGTTCTTGGACTGCCCCAGGTTTTTCCATGTCCCTTTGATGTAGACTTATTTTTATATTCTAGACGAATATTCTGTTTATTTAATTACATAAACACATAATTCTTTTCAGAAGTCCCTGAGCATGTTTGAGCTCCTCAAAGCTTGCCTTACACAATCTAGTAGGAACGTCTGGCTTGCTTAATTCATTGATATGTAATCTTCCATTAATTCACTCTACAAATTATTATTGTACATTGAGTAAGGCATGATGCTAAGCAATTGAGGTTAGAGAGATAACCAAACAGATCTTGTATTGTGTGACACATTCATTACAAAAGCAAGTATAATTTAAAGTTGAGAATGACAAACGCCCAAAGAGAAACACTTAAAAAGTGTTATTGAGAAGAGTGGGATAATTAATATTTTCTTTCTTTTTTAAGATAAAGAGAAACATTCCTAGATCCAAGGAAATGTTGTTTTAACCTTTTTATAGATTTTGCCAAAATGGCAATCACTGGGGCACTTTCCCCACCACTGGCACACACCAGATGTTTCTCACCTCCACTTTTCTTCTGGGTCAATCTTACAGATAAACAATAATATTTTTTATTTTAATTTGCATTCACAAGATAACCAGTGAGATGGACGATCACTCTATGCATATTCATCATTTCTTGGAATGTCTTTGTGCCTCGCAGTTATTTCTAGTTGTATCACGCTCCATGAACGATTTTAACCGTGTCTATTGTCTATGCCATAAATAATGTCTCCCAGGCACTTACTAGGATTTTGGATAAAATTCTTAGAAAGCTCCACTGTGTAATGTAATCTAATTTCTTTACAGTTACTGATCCGTGTGTCATTAGCACAGGACTTTCGTGTCAACACGAATTAGCCAGAGCCCTCCAATCCCCAACAGAGCTCTGTGACAAAGATTTCATACCCCCTCAGTCCCAGAGGGAGTCTAGTCCTATATGTAAAACAAGGAGTTCCTCATGATGCTGAGTATTTAATGAATCGTGGACCAGGTGGGGCTGATGTGAGACGCCTGTGCTGCTCTCCTCCTGGTGAGCTCCTTAGGGCTCTGAAAGGCATGATAGTGATTCTGATGTGCCCTTCATGGTTTAACAACTTCTTTCAAGAGGGAAACTGCACCCTGCAAGTTCTGCTTGCGTCTGATTTGGCCTCTTCAGAAGAATCCTTATTCCATAGCAGGCAGCTTCTCTTAGGTGTTATATGCAGGGTTGAAGTTCTCCATTTAATTTTTGTTTTGGACTACTGGGTCGGAGGATGTTTGTCATATTTGCCAGTTCATTTTCTCTCTTCTCTTGTTTTATTTGAGTGTCAGGTGTAAAAAATTAGACAATTTCTATCACTTTAAGGGAATTACTAGCCTTGGAAAATTAGGTCCACCTGCCTTCATCCCTCTGCCTTACCAACCAGAATTTTACATGTAGAATAAATATATTTTTATAGCTCCTTTACTAAGGAATTTCCTATGACATCTCACAACTAAAACAGAAGAAAATATTTGAGTAGAAAGCAGTCCAGGTGCCTTGTAAACTTTAGAAATATCATTTATTTACTGCACACAAATACATTAATCTTGTATTGATAGTGTTCATCATAACAAGGTCAAGCTTACCTTTCTGAATTTTAAGACTAGCATTTGGATCTACAATATCAATCTTTACCTACTTCCTCTGCATTTTTTAAATTAAGCATAATTTACATATAATAAAAATTACCATACTAAAATGTAACAATTTGATTAGTTTTTGTAACTATAATCATATAACCATCATCACAATCAGGATTTATGTAGAATAATTTTTATTGCCCCTAAATGTTTCCTTGGGGCCCCCACAGGACCCCAAACAACCACATTTCCTATTCCTGTAATTTTGGCTTTTCTAGAATTTCATAAAAATGGAATCAAACAGTAAGTAATCTTTGTATCTGGTTCTTTTACTTAGTATAATGTTTTGTGATTCACCTAGTTGTCACATGCATACATAGTTTGTTTCCTTCTATTATTAAGTAGTGTTCAATTGTATGTGTTTAATACAATTTCTTAATTCACCAGTGCATGTATATATAGGTTGTCTCCAATTTTGGGGTATTAAGAAACAAACCACTGTGAACATTCTGGTAAATTTTTTTATGTGGATATATGTAGTTACACATTTAAATACCTACCAGTAAATCTGAGTTTTGTGGTAAAAGCTTGCTTATATAGTTATGAATTACTGAATTATTTTCCAAAGGGATTGTATCATTTGCATTCCCATCAGCAACAGCAATTTTAGTTTTTCCAAACCTTCCCTAGCATCTGCTATTATTAGTCTTTTTAATTTTAGTTAATGTAGTGGGTGTATAATGCTATTTCATCGTGGCTTTAAGTTTGCACTTCCCTGGTGAATAATTGCAGTAAGCATCTCTTCATGTACTTGTTTATCATCTGTTTGTTTATAATAAAGTTTATGTTCAAATTTTTGCCAATTTTAAATAATCAAATTATTTGTTTTTTTTATTATTGAATTGAAAGAATTCTTTATATTCTGTATCCAATCCTAAGTGAGGTATATATGTTGAAATAGTGTCTTCTAATCTGACTTGTCCTTTTATTTTCTTAAAAGTTTCTTCTGAAGAGCAAAAGTTTTTAATTTTGACAAAACCCAGTTTGTATGTGTATGGTCTGTACCTTTTGTGTGCTAATTAAGAAATCTTTGTTTACCAGGATTACAAAGGTTGTTTTCATACATGTTCTTTAGAATGTTATAGTTTTAGCTCTTACATTTAGGTCTATAATCCACTTCAGGCTAATGTTTGGATATTATGTAATAAGAAAGGGTCAAAATTTTTTTTTCACATATCCAATTGCTTCAGAATCATTTCCCCTACAGAACTCCCTTGTTATCCTTGTTAAAAATTTATTGACCATATATGTGTCACCCTATTTTTGGGCTTTATTCTCTTCCAGGGATTATATGCATATAATAACACCAGTGCAACACTCTCTTGAGTATGTTTGCTTTATAGAAAATTTTAAAATCAGCTTGTGTAAGTCCTCCAATTTTGTTATTTTTCAAAATTATTTTGGCTATTCTAGGCTCTTTGCATTTCTATGTAAATGTTAGAAGCTACATGTCAATTTACACACACACACACACACACACACACACACACACACACACACACACACAACAGAAAACAAACAATCAAACAAAGGGAAAAAATCCTAGACCAAATTAGAGATAACTGAGATCTTAAAAATATTGAGCCATCTGATCCATGAACATGGTATATCTCTCCATATTTTGAGATCTTTAATTTCTCTCAACAATGTTTTCTATTTTTCAATATATAGTTTTACCTATTTTTAAAAATTAAACAAAATGTTATTGAACTTTGCAGGTGTGGCTAAAGTTTAGAATATGAGATGGGATAGTATCCTGGGTTATCTGGGTGGGCCTAATGTATCCATAAGGACCCTTGTTAGAAGAGAGCAAGAGTATCAGAGCCCAAAGGGATGTGACTGTGGAAGCAATGGTCAGAGTGGTGTGGGGCCATGAGCCCAAAAATGTCTTATCCACTGTTAAAACTATCTTTTGATTTCTCAATAAGTTATATTTTTAGTTCTAAAAGTTACATTTGTAGATATAAGCTTTATCATTTCAGCCTTGCCATCTACTTTCTTGGCTTCAGTTTGTTGAATAATATTTATTTTAAAGTCCACATTTGATCATCTCAATACCTTGGTCACCTATGGATCCATTTTATTATCTGTTTTATTTTATGCTGGCCCTGTTTCTAGTTATGCATAGAAAGTTTTGATTGATAACAAGACATCGTGCATTTAAGAAAATTATAGAGTTTCTGGATGACATGATCTTCCTCTGGGGATGATTTCCTTTGTTTTCTGGCAGGTAGCTGGAGTAGAGAAGATCACCTGTAATCATGAAGGGCTGGTTTGACCATGATCACCCTAGTCTTGTTGTACAGCTCTCCAGAGGCACTGATTTAGAACCTGAACTGTTTGCTAGGATCCCTCCCCTAGGAAACTACAATTTTTATCTTCTCAGTACCTTGTGACTTCAACTTTCTGCTCTGTTATTCAGCTTTTAAAATTTTTCTTCATCTTTTAGCTTGTTAGTATGCACACCCTGAGGATATGGCAAATACTTTAAGAGTCTAAACTTTTGGTTCTCAATCAGGGTTATTTTGCTCTTCAGGGGGCATTGGACAGTGAAGACATTTTTGGTTCTCATGACTCTGGGAGTGGGGGTAGGGGTGGGTTGCTACTGACATCTAGTGGGTAGAAACCAGGGATGCTGCTAAACATCCTACAATGCAGAGGGCAACCCCCCACAATAAAGAATTATCTGGCCCAACATGTCAATAGTGTGGAGGGTAAGAAACCCTGGTCGAAACCACCAAGTATCATGTTTACTTCCTTCTGTCTCTCTTCTCTCATAGATCTTATTTCCTCCAGACTTGATTGCCTTGGCAGACACAAGACTCTATATTTTTCAAAATCCTCAGCCTCATGAGGTATTAAATATCTTTGCTAGTTTTCTGTCTCATAGCACTGAGGCTCTGCCAAGCTCCTCAGCTTCACCTCCTGTGCCAACAATAGGCGAGTCCCAAGGGTACACATGGCTTCCAGAAAATGGTGCTCACTTCAGTGAGGCTCTTTCTCTCTATCATCAAGCTCCTCAAATCCAAGCTACCTCATTGTATCTCCAAAGCCATCCAACAAAGTTTTAAAAATGGTATCTTGTTCCCCTCCCTCCCATTTTTTCTTGACCAGAGTACTGGCCTCTTCATAGCTAGAGGCATTGTCCTCCTAGCTGAGGAGAGAGCAAGGCATGGTAGACAGAGCGGGGCTTGGAGGAGTAACTGTGAAGAGAAGTGTTCCATATTCGACTGGAGACAGGAGGCAGCCTCGGTGTCTCCTTCACAGCCAATAAAAGGAAACTGAAAAAACCTTTTGCAGAGAGTCTGTTTGCTCCATAGCTTTAGAGGAAGCTGTAGGCAAGAGAGAAGTAAGAGGAAGAAAGGAAAAAAAAACTCATGACAAGGAAACAACCAGCAAAACCACTGGAGGAATCTGTAACATTCTCAAGAATCTCTATGAGGCAAAGCCTTGGCATGTCATTTAAAATCCAGTTCTGGGGCCTGGCCTGGCATGGGGCAAACTCTGACTTCATACACTCAGATGACTGAGTACAAAGGGAGAGGGTCCCTGCACCTCCAATGAGGCTACAAATACAATCCTCAAACCCACAAAAAAATCAGATGTGAAGAAAGAAGACTCATAACTCATTCCGATACCGATTCATTCTTGTGAAGTAAATTTTATATTATTTTAAATAATTAATGTATGTGTAGAATGTCAAAAGATAAATATTTAGATAGCATCCACTAAAATAAATAAGAAATTAGGACAAAAGTAAGTTGGGGGGAAAAACCCCTAAAAGAGTCAAATTAAAATCTTGGAGTTTATAAAAATTGAAATTAAAGAACATAATAGATTAAAAGAAATGTGGGATGCACCTAAAGGAAAAACAGCCATTTGAAGGTGTGTTGAAGAATTCATCAAGAATTAAGTCATGACAAAAAAAAAAAAAAGTAAAAACTGGAAGATCATTAACTAAGTCATGTATAGATTGATAAGCCCCAGCAGATGTACGAATTCTGGAAGGAATGTGGAAAAGCAATGTATGAGTGAGATTTTTTAGATTTAAAGAAACTCTGAATCCTTAGTTAGAAAATACACAACAAATGCCATGTAGGAAAAATAAAAACAAATCTATAACTTGACATGTAGGAGTGAAATTGTAAAACATTTAAGAGAAAAATCTTTAAAGCTAGCCGAGGGAAAAGAGATTACCTTCGTATGAATTGTAATTTGACTCAGAACAGACTTATCACCCAGAAGTATGTCCAGAAGACAGCAGAATCGTACATAGAGAATCCTGAGGGAAGCTCACTGTTTTCCTAGGCTCTTAGGCTCAGCTAAATCTTCATTCCTGTGTGAGAGAAAAGCAAAGGCGTTTTTAGTCACACAAAGGCTGTTACCGTTTACAGAATAATACCAAGTGATTTGTTACAATGGGCACTTCAGGGAGAGGAGATGTGAGCGCCCAACATGGACAGGAGGAAAAACAAGTGAGCGCAGAAGCCATAAAATTATGTCTGTAAATTAAAACTTTTGTGGGTTTAAAAAGGTAAAACCAAAAATACAGCAGTAACAAAATGGGTGTGCAATGCATTTTTTTTTTATGATCAAAAGAATGGATGATTTATTTATCTCATGAAAACTCAACCCAAGGCTACTGTTGCTGAAGGCGTTTGGAGCCTCTCCTTACAACTGCCATTTACTGTGTTCAATATGCGGGGAGAGTCCCTTAGGCTTTCTGAGTGTCATCTTTCTGGTTTGTGCTAATGAGAGCAAAGTAGGTGGGCTTCAGTGATTCCGCTTTACCCACTGCTTTCCCCTAATCGCATCCTTGCTCCTGTGTTTATTTGTGTCTGTTAGGTTTGGTGAGGTTTGGAAATGGATACACACGAGAATGAAGTGTTCTACCGTTGCTTGGCTCAAATCTCAGGTCTACAAGCACTAGTTATACCACCTTAGGGAAGATACTCACCCCTTCTTGGTTTCACTTTCTTCATCTGCAAAATAAGGTTGTTCATAGTGTTTATCTCAATGGGTAGAGTTCAGAGAGCTCGTAAATGTAAAGCATTTCATACAATGTCTGGCACGGAGCAAGTGCCAGATAAATGCACATTTTTTCTTTTTCTTTTGTGGGGGAGGAAAGATGGGCACTGGGAACATCAATTGGAAGTACTTTAATTCTCTCACATGCACCTTTTTCTCAGACAAGCCCAACTACTGTGTGTGCCACACCCCCCGCTGTTTCAGGCATCTGTGTCTTCACACAGGTTGCCCTCCTCACCTGGAAACCTTCCATGTGTGGGTCTAAGTTCTGTCCCCCTTCCAGGCTCATCCCAAGGCATATTCCCTTCAACCACTTGCCTTGCCATGCCCTCTTCAATTCTTGTCCTTCCCCCCTTCACGTGCAATATATGTGTCAGTAAATACAAACAAAAATTGAACATTAAAATTTAACTAACACTTACTAGATTTTCACTCTGTATTCAGCATTATGCTAATAACTTTATTTGTATTATCTAGTTTAATCCTTAATGATGCCGTGAGATGTTAGGTGTTATTTCCAACATTTATAAGTGAGAATAATGAAGTTCAGAGACAAAAGTTGAGTTCTCCTGATGCTCAGGAACCATAAGCGATGGAATTGGGATTATACCATTTGCTTTCTTCAAACCATGGACTCTTGATGTTAAACTGTGGTCATTGATTAAGCTGTTTGGATCTTGAACTCCATTAGAAGCCTCCATTAGGAGAAATGGCATTACTTATGTTTCATATATACAGTGCCTAGAACAATTGCTGGTAAAAGCTAGGCATTAGGTAACTGTAGGCTGATTGAAAGAAGGGATGAGTAAATAGTGCGTGAAGGAGGTGACAAGAGATTAGGAAACATGGCATTTGGAACCAAACTGGAGAGCGATTTTTACAATATACCATGAGTTTGGACTTGGTCTTATAGATTTGTAGGTGCTAGTGCTATGTTTGACATTGAAGAATTATATATCAAGAGACAGGACTGGTGATTGCCAGAGGGGAGGGGTGGTGGGGGCCTGGGTGAAAAAGGTGAAGGGATTAAGAAGCAGAGATCGGTAGTTACAGAATAGTCATGGGAATGTAAAGCACAGCATGGGGAATATAGTCGGTAATATTGTAACAACTATATATGGTGCCAGGTGGGTACTGAAAATATCGTGGGGAACACTTTGTAAAGTGTATGATTTTCTAATCACTATGAAACCAGTACAAAATAATACTTAAAGTAAACTTTAATTAAAAATAAATTAATTAAAAATAAAAAGATATGCATTTTCAAGAGATATCCACAGCAGGCAAGTTTGGAGAGAGAAAGAGCCTTCAGGAGGCGGCTGGAGTAAATGAGAGCCAGAGTATTGCCAAGGCCACAGAAATATCAACAGATTAATTAAAAAAGTGAGTAAACATGAGTCGCAGGTCTGGGAAAAGCTCAGTTGGGCTCTCTGCTCAGGTTCTCACAAGGCTGTAATCAAAGCGTTGGCGGGGCCGTGTTCTCACCTGAAGCTCAAAGTTCTTTTCCAAGTTCACGAGGTTATTGGCACGATTCAGATCAGAATTCACACCGAGGTCCCCGTTCTCTTGCTGGCTGTCACCTGGGGGCTCCTCTCAGCTCTAGATCCCCTGCAGTTTCTTACCATGTGGCTCTGAGAGGCCCTCTGCTACCGTGGCAGCTCACTTCTTCAAACCCTGTAGGAGAATCTCTCGGTCCTGATTGCCAAGACAGAGTCTTATGTCACATAATACAACACGGAGGACTATTCCCATCACCTTTGGCATATTTTGTTATGTAAAAGCAGCCTTAAGTTCTGCCTGCACTCAAGGACTCATTTTTTTATTTATTTAAATATATCTTTATTGATTTCAGAGAGAGGAAAGGAGAGGGGGAGAGAGAGAGAGAAACATCAATGATGAGAGAGTCACTGATCAAGCCCACAATCCGGGCATGTGCTCTGACCGGGAATCGAACCCCAATCGCCTGGATCCTAGGTCGATGCTCAACCACTGAGCCACGCCCGGCCGGGCATCAAGGACTCATTTTAAGGTCAGACGGGGGTACAGGGATTGACTCTCTGCTATACCAGCATCAAGGAAGCTAAGCAGAGTAGTTAAGATTTTAGGCTCCGATGGCCGACTGACTGACTTATTGCCTGGGTCCTATATAATTATGGGCAGGAAACCTCGTTTCTCTGTGTTTCAGTTTCCTCACCTGTAAATAGGACCATAAACATTGCTGTCCAATGAGGTGGTGCATGGGAAGAACCTGGAACTTAGCAAGCACTCGTTACCCAGTCACCCACATTACTAGATTTTGGCCAACATGGTGCTTGTATTCCCTTCAGTTTGACTAAACTTCAGACTGGCCCCTGACCTTCCTTTTCTTAGATCATTTATTTTAGAAAACTTGCAGTTGTGAATGCTTCGCTCCTTTAAGATACAAACCTTCTAGCCTCTTGCCAGTTTTACAACCCAGGGATGTCTTTCTCAAGGACCTGGGAGCCATCCCTTTGAAACGTAATCATCAAGGAGGTTAGTAGCCTAACTTTCCTAAGGGACAGTTAGCAAACAGAGATGATTTAATCACACTGACCAACCAACCTCCCCTCTAATGTCCTCTACTTCTTTTCTGCTAGCTCACCCTAGTGCTTAAAACCTCCCACCATTTGACACTGAAGAATTTGGTTTGGGTGGAATCCAGTCTCTCTCCCCCATTGCAGTAGTCTTGAATAGAAGTCTTCCTTGTCTGTTTAACTTCGTCTGCTATAATTTTTCTTTGGAAATATCACAGCAATCCATACGGGAAGCCTCTTTTATGACCCAGCCCATGGGTAGGAGGTTTGGAATGTGGCAAATAGGCAAAGAATAAAACCAATGATTTTTACCATTCTCCTACCACCCCCTTTCTCTGCCTACCTCCCTTGAGTTACATGCACCCTTATTGCTGTTAGAGCCTTCAGGTAATGCTCACACCCCACACCCATATTTTTCCTTCCCATAAAGAATGTCATACAAAATTTCTCAGTGGGGTAAATGCCATATAATGACTCCTTGTAGTATACCTTCCAAGAGAATATCCATTTTGACAGGGGACTTTCCTTACCCAAAATAATTCTCTTGAATTATGGAATTTTATCACTAATTGCAACCTAAGGGAAGAAGCATTTTAAGACATTGGCACTTTCTAGAAACTTGCAATTAACTGAACATATTGCATCCTATTAAGGCTTCAAGTAGGTCCTGGTTGGCAGAAATGGACAGAGCACACATTTACCCTGAAAAGAAACAAATGAGCAGATGCACAGTGAAACAGGGAGAAACTCAACTTCAAGTCACATGGGCAAAATGAAGTCAGGACTCATTAGTTGTTTTCTGTATCTTAGACACAAATAGATAAAATGGGATGTATCTTCACTTATAATTGACAAGAGGTTTAAAAAATAGTTTAGTAAGTCTAATATCATTTCACTTCACCAGAGCTTTATCTCTAGGGTATAAGCAGAAGTCCTAACAGTTCACTACATGTCCTTTCAGAGTTACTCACTCTCAAGGGCCAGTCATAGTTTCAGAGAACACTGGTGTTCTGATAAATACATCTCAACTGAGGCCATATCGGACCATCTATCGGAAACCGTGTGTGTGTGTGCATGCAGGAGCGTGTGTTTTTGAGGGCTAGTGCTCTGGGTGCCTGTATAATGGTTGATTTGCACAAGGTCTTTCTAACTCAGGAAGAAGGCATGCAGAGCCCATGGGAGGACATTCTGTGGACCGAACAGAATATTAACATTTCAGAATATAGCGTTTGCCTTTCTGGAGAAAATGCCGATTCTCTGTGACTTCTGATGTTGGAAACTCAGTTTGTATGATTCTGGGCACTTGCCCCATCCTGCAGACCCACTGCCTCACCAGAGAATGCTGCTTCTAGGGGCTCATTTTTGTGAAACTAGCAATTCTAATTCTAGAATGAGGAATCCAATAAAACCAGCAATAGGCTCTTCAAGATTTTATCTTTGATTTTAATTCATTTAAGTTTTCCTAGAGCATGAGAAGTTGATGTTTGAAGCCCAAAAATAAATGGAAGCAAAAATCCAAATGAGGCATGAAACCCACTTCTCTTCCAAGTCCAAAAAGTGGTATTTTCTTATTTGTCTTCTGTGTGGTGTCAGAGGATTTCCTGGTCATGCGGGTGACTCGTTCGACAAAACCAAGCTCTTTCTGGCTGTTTTTGAGACCGGCACTTAGACCGCAAGGGTAGGCTGTGAGCTCGCCCTGTGCGTGTCACGTGCATTTCAGTGCAGCAGGGCCAACCTGAGCTCGGAGTAAATCCCTCCACTTGCTCAGGGCGCGGCTGCTCTGTCAGAACATGGGAGTGCTGCAGAGAGGAGAGTTACGTTTTGGTGGCGGAGCGAGTTACGTAGCATGTTAGGAGCCATTGCACTAAAGGAGGCCTTGTGAGCAAATGCCAGCTCCTTAGATCTCCCTGCATTTCCATGCATGAGGCGGTGTCGGTGATAAATGATGTGGAGACTGAACCACGGTCAAGTACTTCAGACGGTCTCTCTAGAATGAAGCTGCTCACGTAGAGATCTGGGAGTCAACCTTTTCAATCTGCAGGGAGCAGCCAAGATCATGACCTACAACCGGGGCACGGGGAAGGTGTAACCTGAATAAAAGGAAATGTGCTGTGAGATAGGCAGCCTCCTACTTTACACAACAGAGAGGCCCGGGCAGGAAATTAGATCCCAGGTTAGTGTGGACAGAGATTTTTGATACGTTTCAAAAGGCCCGGACTTGACTTCCTGGAATTACTCAACACCACACACACACACACACACACACACACACACACACACACACACACACTCTCACACGGCCTGTTTCACATAGGACGGGGCAGGGAGAAGCATCTAGCATGTACTCTTGCCCCATCACATAGAGAATTCACCTTCTACTCTCAGCGGGGGCCACAAAGGCTTCAAGCAGATGGCCTCCTCGTGGCTGTTGTCCACCTGGAGCCCTGCACAGAGCAGCTGTCCCCTCGCCCCCCTGTGGTCTGGTGGTGCCGGAGACCACAAGTGTGTAGACAGTAAAGATGGGAGCGGTGATATCGGGGCTGTTGAACAGAATTGTGTAAATTTCCCAAATGCTTTTCCCCAATCTTGTTCCCTGACACAGGAGTTAAGCCTTTAATTTTGCTGAGAGATCAAGGCTAAAGCTCTGAGTCAGCCCCAGAGGGAACATTGAGACAACCTCTCCCGGCTCAGAGCCCCAAGGCTGAGGGGCTTGGGAGAGGGGACTGGCAAGTGGACGGGGCTTAAAGAGATGGGGGGAAATGTGTGTTCAGGAGCCAGGAAGGTAAGCGCACAACTGGGCACCCTCTTCAGGCTCTGAAGCGTATTTCTGTCTGGTGGCTGCGCTCTCCCCAAATGCACCAAGAGTTACCTGCAATCACTGGTGTATAAAGAATGCCTGGTGCAAGAAAAGACCCCCGGGCTAGATGTGAAAACTCCTGGCTCAAGTCCTGGACCCTCTGCCTTTCACCTCTGCATCCCAGGGAGCAAGAGGCTCCTGAGTTCTGGATTTCGCTTAAACAGTAGTGTTGGGAGAATGTAAAGCATATCCCTGCCTTACCACAGCAGCAGATAGAAAATAGCGGATAGACGTGCCTCGTGGGCCAGAGCTCGTGTTACTACTCTACCTGCTGGTTCTCTTTGTTTGTCTCTCTTGTCTATGGGGCAGGGAAATAAATCATGGCAAGGAAAAATATTTGTGAATAGTTACCCCCTGTTCTTCCACTCCTCTTGGGACAGTGTCCACAGTGTATTTTAACATGTAATTCTGATGTTTTACTGTCAAAACAATAGGGTAATTTTTAAATTTATCAAACACCGCCCACAGTGCCACCACTATAACATAAACATTTAACTCCTTTTGTATTAATCTCTGCTTTTAACTTTTATAGATACTCATATTGTAAACAGTCAATTATAGCTGCACATGACGTTGTGTTCTATCAGTTAACACCACCTGGTAGATATCTGAAGCTCCCTCGTCTGCTTCTCTCTCCTCTTCGTAATTGCTGTTTCTGTTAGTGCACGATGCCGCATACAGTTAGTTGGTGGATCACACACAATCAACCCTCTTTTACTAGCTGCTTCTATTGCTACCATTGTTTTGGCAGTGGAGCTAGTCCTTGAAGACTTTGGATTCATTTTCAAAAGTCTAGCTATGGGTGGATTCTAGGAGCTTGGAAAGCTGCAATGATTCCTGTCAATTTTGGTTCCCAGATTAAGGGCATGGTGAGCTGGCCCTCGTTTCAAGGGCTGACCAGCCGAGGCTGAGTACTACAGTGCCAGCTCCACTGAGCCGCCCCCTCTTGCAGACCCGCTCTCTTCCTGAAGAAACGGAAAAAGAAAATCAGTTACGCATAAGACTGGAAACCTGAATTTCCCCCAGAAGGAATCTAATGTGTTTGAATGGCAGAGTCCCCATAGAGTCAATCTGATTTAACAAAATATATAAAGTGGCTACTGCCTGATGAATCTGCCATCTCTAGACGGTCAGTAACAGCTAGGCCCAAAGACTTTGACTCAGAGACCTGGGGTTACATCTCTGCTCTGTTACATAATGTCTGAGTAGTCACAGAAAGTTATTTCATCTTTTTGAGACTCAGTTTCCTTGGTTGAAAGAATGTACAACACATAAGACAGTACAAGTAAAATATTTTGCACTTCTCTTGCATGTAGTCAGTGTACCATGAAGCATAGCTATTGTGGTTATTATGATTATTAGGTGTCTTCCAGGATAAGGCACCTTAGGCAACTTATTTAGCTTCTCTGGCCCTCAATTTCCATGTCTATAAAATAGAGCTCAGACTGGAATCTATCTTACGGTCTGTTATAAAAATTCAAGGAAGCAAGGTGTGCAAATAGCTAAGGATAGTGCCCAGCACATAGAAATCTTTCAAAAAAAGTGAGTTATTTTAGGGTTTCTTTTAATGATCAGAGCAACTTGGTTAGGCACGTGTTACTTTCTCTCCTCGTACTGGTGAGGAAATGGAACCCCTGAGGGGTTTAATAACCCAAGTCAGTCAGTCACCTATTGAATGTAAGAGTTGGAGTTTAAACTAGATCTGCGTAGCTTCAAAACCCATGCGCTTCCCACTCATTCAAACTCTGGGGATTTCGAGATGAATGAGAGGTTCTTGATGATCAGAATTCTGTAATGCAGTGAGGGGAACTCCCAAGCCTGGGTATCCAGGGTGGGACGCAGAGGCACCTTGAGGACTGGGGAAGGTATTGGAGCCTGTGCTATGGGGCAACCAGAGCAAGATTAATCCCGCTTGGGGAGAAGGGGGCTGGGAAGACCCTGTGTAGGAGGGGACCTGTCCTGGGTTTGTTGCTGTTCCCCGAACTATATCAATTGTGAATTCCAGGAGAGCAGTGTCGAAATGAACTTAATATTTCTCCAGATGAGAAAAGGTGCCCTTAGGGAAGAAAAACCTGGTTGGGCTTTGACATTCAATTTCCAAGCACTTTAGCTTCTAAAGACGCCTTCCTAACCCACTTTTCTGCTACATTTCCCAGCCCCCTCTCCCACCCTCACTCTTTTCCCTGCAGGCTGCTGCTCAGGCCACAGGCCATAGGTTCTTTCAGAAGTTCAATGCTCTCTGGAAGACAGAATTTCTCACCTGGGCTTTCCTGGTAGGAAGGTTGAAATGAGGGGTTGAAAAGTCGGAGAACAGAATGGATGATTGAATGAAGAAGCTGCACATGTCTGCTTTCCTCTCCTTTAATTCACTGACCACCAACTTAACGGAAATGTATTGCATTTAAAAAAAAAAAAAGAAAAGGAATTAAAAATCCCAATTAAGTCCCTGTAGTTTGCAATATAATTTTGCATTTGATGGAGAGTTGAAAAGCATCTTTCCATTTCATTTTGAATTAATATTTGGCATGACACGTCTTTCAGCACTGGCTATACTGTTATATTTCCTGGAGGAAATCCTAAGAATTTTTTTTGAGTAAGTTGTAAAGAAGAGTTAGGTTGGGGAAGTGTTGGACAGAAGCCATGCGGCTTCATCTCCTGCATTTCAGAAAGCACCAAAGACAACTTGTTCAAGGTATGAGGGAAGAAGTGGGCTGTCATTTCCATATTTCACCCAGAATGTTCTTCTCCTCCATCCAGCCTTACGTAGAAGCAGCAGGCATTTGGTCAGAGCTGCTAAGCTTGGAAGTAGGTGAGCTTGGCTTTTAGATGACTCCAGAAGGTTAGGTGCATCTGGGAATTCAAGCCCAGGTGCATTTTTCTATAATCGTATGTAATTTTGTCTGTGTAATGACAGCAACTGTGTCACACTCGTCCCTTGATGGATTTGCCTCCCCAGGTTGGCTGCGAGCTCCTCGAGGTACGATGTACTTTATTTCACACAGTTTCTGGGCGAGGAGGCTGCTCAGTGGCAGTGTGGTGCAGTGAGTGGTAAAAGCAAGGATTCCAGTGGGAGGCTTCCTGGGTTTTAACCCTAGTTCTGCTGTTCACCTTGTGACACTGGCCAAATTACTTGATTTCTCTACGCATTAATTTCTGCATCTGTACAATTGGGCTAGTTTTTAGTGCTCATCTCCAAGGGCAGGTGTACAGATGAACTGAGATACATATTTTACTGAATGCAATGCTGGATACCTTGAACCCCTTCACAAACTAAGGGTCATTATGATAGTTTTATTGTTGTTTTCATGCTTAAAAAAAACATAGAAATAGACTTGTGAAGTAGGCATGTGTTGCAATGAGCGTTCCAATTCTGAAACCAGGGAAATGACCTGCAGGTCTGGCTACATGCCTCCATGAAAGCCAAACTTATGAGGCAAGTGCTGGTGAGAAGGAAAATGATTTATTCAAGTGCTGGAAACTTGAGAAGAAGGCAGGCTCATGCCTCAAAAGCTATTTAACATCTCAGGCAGGCAGAGGCTTTTATGAGGAGGGAGAGGAAACGTAGAGCAAAGAGATCAAGGAGAAGGGGTTGGTGGAATTTCTGCAGTCCTTGCTCAGGCTCATTCTTTCTATTCCGATGTTATTTTTCAACATGTATCAACCAGACAGTTGCGGTTTAAGTACTGGAGTTAGCAATTCTTGTTCCTGGGACAGGCTGTTAAACTGTAATGAGAACTTAGCCAGAGGTGAACAAACTGGGTTTAACATTTATGAAGAGCAACATGGGTAGCTTTATATAAATTGTTTTATAAGCTTCGTTTGTTAGTATATTTTTATTTTAGTTGTATTCTATGGCTACTCAGACTAATATAAGTAGGTATAGCATATTCATTCCCTGTTATAGCTTTGCTTTATTTCCTTTCCTTCCTAGTCTGAGTTTGGACATCACAGGTAATGATTTCTCTGGACAGTGGGTTTCTATCATATCACAGATGATATACTATATATTTACATGCATACTATGTATTTACTTGCTATTTATCATCTGCCTTCTTCTACTAATGGACAGGGACTTTGGTTATGGTTCTTCACTGCATGATGCCTAACACATCATCATTGCCTCACAAATATTTGTTGAGTTAGTGACTCAATGACAGAAAACATTCCTGTAGTTTTGTATTTTCCAGTTTCAGACACCAGCATAGAGAATGCCTATTAGTTTCAAGTTAGCAAATCCCACGGGAAGGGGGCCTTGTCCTAGTTTGGGTCAAAAGCCCAGTCAGTGAGTGTGGGGCAGGATCACATGGTAATATCCATCATGGATGTAGAATAGAGAGAGAGGGACAATCCCAGAACAAGGATACAGTACTAAGCAGATAAGAACAGCAGATGCTAAATAAAAATTATGCAGTTCTTTCCTCTAAGGAGGTTACCTGTAGTAATTTCATCCTTTTCTCTTTAGTTTTGAATTTAGAAAGGGCAAGGCCATCTTGACCCAGAAAAACCCTCTATGCATTTCCCTGAAAGAAGATTACTTCTGTCTTATCCTACAATCAGCCAGCAAGTATTTACTGAGTAATGATTGCCTGCCAACAGCATGCAGTAAGTACCCGGTGATAGAGAGAGATAGACATGCAAAGCAGAGAAATAGATTTGGGAGTCATTTACATCCTGGTGAGAGAGGGTGTGCTGCAAGCAGATGAGCTCTTAGAGAAGACAGGTGGAGAAGGGCAGGAATAGAATCCATAGTCTCAGGAGACACCTTCACAGAGGGAGGGAGGAGGGTGATGATGTGCCAGCTGGAACCCAGAAATGACACACTTCAGTGGGAAGACCTGGACCGGAGGAGGGATTTACACAAGGAGGAGCCCCTCCCACAAATACTACAAAATGACAGACTGATAAGCCTATAAATATGAGCACCCTGAGGACATAGGTTCTGTCTTACAGAAATTTGTTTTCTCACTCTCTAAGATAGATTCTGTTTCTTAAACAACCACAAGTGGTGTAGGTGTTAATAAAAATTCTTAATATAAACACTGTTCCTAATATGTACATTGCAGCCTTTAGTGGTCATGATGAACACCACCAACCTCAATGTCCTTCAGATCGGAAGGACAAATGGTCCAGTGCCCTTAGCCTTCCTTGTCTGATGGTGGTTACTGTTAGTTATCTTGACAAGCCTCTGTGGGGTGTCTTCCATGCTTTCAATAGATCCAAAAGCACAGTCATCTCAGAAATACATGGTGTCCTTAGGGATATTCAAGCGCACAGAGTTCTAGCAGCCTATGAGCTCAATTGATAGACTTTTAAAAATGATTGAAAATCACCAATAGCTGGAGGTTTTAAAACTTATTTCATGCACTCTGTAAATACACTGCTTCAACTTCAATTTCTTAGAGGGCTCGTGATTCATCCACTGCAGAAGGAGCATGTTAAAAATTGTTCAAGGGAAATATGGTGAACAAAATAAATCAGACTAGATCAGATACTTGTTTGATAACTGAATCACATGGTGTTTACTTGGTTCAACTTCTGTGAGCCCTCCTGCCATGCAAAAGGCAAACCTGTTCATCTACTTAGCATCTATTAAGCACTATGCAATGAAATATCCACATGCTTTGTACTCAAGGGTGTTAACCACTGACAAGGGAGGGTAAGAGTGGGACACGGATAACTATAACATAGCACAACAGGTGGTAATTACCAAATGACTGCATATTTCCCAGCAAGGCACACTTTAATGTTTATGAGTAAATGAATAAATGAAGGTATTGACTGGGAAAGTGTACGTGAGCTCACAGGAAGGAGAGAGGATCTCAGAAAGTGAGAGCATATACCTTTCTGCTGGATATGGAACTGGAGAAGAAGGAGAGGGTTTGGGCATTTCAAGGTGAAGGGGGGTAAAGAACAGCATGTATTTGGGGAAAGAACATGGGCAGAAGCACTGAGGCAGGAACCAGAGAAACTGGGGAGGCCGTGTGGGCAGGTTCACAGCAGCTGGCAGGAAAGCGTGCTCAGAGGACATAAAGGATCTTGGAAAGGCATAATATTTATCACGGCTAAACAGTGTGCTAGGGGACCTGATTCTCATTTATAAAATACATAATGAGCTCTCTCTGGACCCAATGAGTCACACAGAGTTCGGGCTACCATACTATACATACGGCACTCTATTGTATGGGGTCTTCTAGAAATTTTTGTATCCTTTACAGCAATAAACTTATGTAAAGTGGAGACAGTCTAAAAATAGCATGTAAATAACTTCAAGGGGACAGTGATGCATATAGTTATGTATATGATTCATATCGCAAATCCTCTAACAACTATAAAATGCCTACTTTAAACAAAATGATACATGATGTCTTATGCACAGTCTCTTCGAAGCCTTTTGAATTTGAGAACATCATTGCTATTCAAAGAGATTTCATGATTCAAACCCCTCAAATATATGTGAATGAAATAATTCACTCTTGTTCTCTCACGTTTTTGTTGTAAACAAATGGGATAAATATTGGGAAACTTTTCAAGCCCACGGATGGCGTCTGAGCGTTCTGAGACAGAGACTCACCTTCGAGGGCCTGACTTGTTCACCATGTTACAATGCTGTCACATTCTACCACCTCTGTCCACACTGTGTGATAATTTGCTTGAAGATTAACTATCCGTTGCTATTGGGAGAGGGGGGGTGCAGACATAAGGATGGATATGTTACCTTTGGATAAACCAACAAGTCTCAACAGGCAATTTTATTGGCTTATTTCATTATAGACCAACCTTCTGCACATTACAGCTTAAGTATTTATTTGACTATTATAATATTTAACTACCTAATATTCCATTTGAAATAAAGGAGGGATATAAATAAAGTAAATGAATAAATCTTTCAATATTATATACTAATGAGAGATTAAATTAGAGTACATGAAAGCAGCTACCACACCATATCTGAAACAAGAATGTGTGTTTGGTGCTTGCTAAACTAGGGAGAGCCTTGGTCTTGAGTTCACACTGAACAAAGCTGAGACCTGATCTCCTGTAGGGATTCAGGAATTGTGGAGTTCAAGGATTGGTAGAATTTCAAAAACAAGAGTGTTTAGATATTGGCTGATCTTTAGCTGTGAAAGCATGCTCCTTGAAAATCGTTGTCATTCAGAAATATTGGGCTGTCACTGACTGGCCGGCTGTCAGAAGCACGGTTACCTATGTGAAGTGGTCCTTGATCAATTAGGGTTGAGTTGGAATGGATTCTGGTGATCACTTGTTACTATGGCTGAAGACACATCACTCCTTTCTTCTGAGGACAGGAAGCATTTCTGTTGTTGCCACTAGAAACCATTGTTACCATCTCCCAGGTAAAATGTCAGACTCTAGTGTGACCTATTTTTCTTTTTCTTTCCCCTGTTCAGGAACCCAGTAAGAAAGGGATGCCATTCTTTTTACAAGATAAAGTCTGAAAAAAGCCAAATATTAAAATAGGCTGTCAGAAGTGTTGACAGGTGAAGATATCAAGCGATCTATGGATCATTGGCTTCTGAATTAAGGCTCTGTATCTCCGGTTGTATCCCGGGCCTGGAATGGGGTGAGTTCGACTGTCTGCTCAGCCTCTGTTATCACCGAGGGCAGGCTCGGCACCTCACGTCTGTGCCTCGTTGGAGGGAAATGAAGGAGACACATTGAATTAGTTTGACATGTTAGTTTTGAAAAAGAATAAAGGCATAAAAAGGTGTGAGGATTAGCTAATTATTCTTTTGATTTCCCCTTTGTCAAAGCTGTCTTTTGCAAGACTCTGGCATTCAGGGGCTCTGCTGTAGTGAGTTGTTTCTGAAATCCATTGGCTGACCAACGGCCTAAAGAAGGGCCTGGCGAGGGAGAGAGAGAGCAAAGAGTTTCGGGGGGAAAAATTCTTAAAAAAAATTATTTTTAAACCCAAGTGCCAGTTTGGAACTAAAAGTTCAAATTTTCTATATGTAGCCAAATAAGCATGGGACCTTGTGAGGACATTGACCTCGGCTCATGGTGCTATGGGAAAAATTTGTCACATTATATGCTGAGACCAACCTCAGGGCTACTACAATATTGTTTCATTTTAAGCATCCATCATTGCTAAAGGCCACGTGCCCCTCTGAGGACCGCCCCCAGACGGGTAAGAAGGGAGTGAAGGCAGGCATGCGTGTCGCTGTCGCCCAGTAGGATGGACTCTGGTGAAATGCACAAAAAAGGAGTGATTGGCAAGGGAAGAAGGGAGGTGCTAGCCCCCCTTGGGGGAATTTGAAATGGGCCAGTGGAAGGGGCTTCAGGCAGTAACAAGGGAATCAGCCCAAACAGGGGCAGCCAGCGAGTGGAAAAGAGCTGGAGAAGAGCCCGCGGCTGTGCAGGGGGGTCTGAAGCGGCTCAGCCCCCTCTGACCCTCAGCAATGCAGCCAGGGCGGCGCTGAAGCCACAGGAAGGTTCTCTCTGCAGGACCCTCGCTTTGCCGGAGCCAGGCCTCGGAGCCCCTCAGAGCTCTTACAGTCGATCCCTCTTCTGAAGCTTTTCTCTGTTATTCTGCGTTGTTTGCCGGTTGTGTCAGGCATGTCTGCGCTGGGTTTCCTCGTGGGCAAATCTGCCCCCTGCTCTCGGCAGAGCTGGGCTGGGGGCTGAGAGCGTCATTAAGCAGCTCTCATTTCAGACTTGGTTGGCTGACTGATTAAACTGGGAGTAAACAGTGCAGGTGATTATTTGGCCCACTGGTAAGCGGAGTGAAAGACATTCCTTTGGTAACTGTTGCCAGGTGAGTGTGGGAAAAGCCATGGGCGCCTCCTGTCCCTGGACCTCAGCTGGACCATCTGTAAAATGTGGCGAAGGAACTTGGGCGAAACCAGCACCGCTCCCGAAGGCCCAGGCGGCGCGTGGCCCGGGGTCCCTGCCTGCTCCCTGCGGGGTATCGGCAGCCCCCGGGGAGAAGTGACGCACAGAGTCCTGTGCTTGGAATTTTAATGCCCGGGAAGAGCAACATGAGCTATACTTCCTTCCCTGCATTTAAATTCTTTAAACAAAATGGTGAAGGCACCTTGAGATATCTTTTACTATTTTACTTTTGGTTCCCAAATTATGCGCTGCCTGGGTTTGCGTACCCCCCATAACGAGGCAGTGTCGCAGGCTGGGAGATAATGGTCCCCCAACAGGGAGAGAGCCCTTTATGGCTCTGTTTCCACTCGCCAGCAAGCATCTGAAAATCACTACCACTCCTCTTGGAATAAATATTTTGGTAAGATATGTTCATTTGCATTTTCACCCTCAATACCGTAGATTGTGAGGGAAAGAAAGAAAAGAGATGAAATAGTTTTTGCTAAGAATCTCAACTGCGCTTCCAAAAGGGCTGTTCCCATTCGAACGTCGTTTTCTAGTTGATAATTTTCCTTCCTCTGAACAGGTTTGACTCGAGCAGTTAGAAGAATATTGCTCCATAGGGCCATGTGTATGAGGAATGACGACAGGCAAAGCTTGGAGAGATCCCTTCTCCCCCCCTGCACGTGTCGCCGGCTCTCTGCAGGTGTCACCAATTAGCTAGAGCTTTTGCTACCCCAAAGCCTTTTCTTTCCCTTTTTTGGAATCTGAAAAGTAGGTACTGGAGTATCTAAACTCCACTGAGTTCGAAGCCCCCCTTGATGCCAAATGCCTCACTTCTCCAATTAAGGCATCCAAGAGGCTGCTAATGGTAACACCTCGTGATGGCCCATATGGAAGATCAGGAGGGACAACTAAGTTGGAGTTAAAAGTCTCCTCCAGACTGTGAACGTGTTTAACCAAATAGCGAAAGTAAGTGACGTGTTGGAGGAAATGCACAAATACTGGGGCCTCCAGGGGTGAGTCCCGTTGGCTGTGGGAGATACAGAGCTAAGCAAGACAGGATCCCCGGCTTGGGGAAGCTCGCTGGAGAGTTGAGGAGATTACTTATAAACAATACAGGGTAAAAACACACACATGTGGTGCCAAAAGAAGTCAAGCTCAGCCGGATTGTACAATTTCAGAGGAGGTCGATGTAGCAGACCGTGATCCAGGGCATGCTACACTCAGCTTGCCAATGCAATAATACAATCAAAAATATCCATGCATATAATTATTCTTATTGAATTGATACAATTTCTTCTATTTTGCTCTTAGGCATCTCTGGCCCAGCTCCTGTTTTCCAGGTTCCCACATCCTGCTCACACAGCATCTTTTGGAGGCGTGCACCTGCGCATCCTCTAATATTTTGTTCTGCCTGTGGATAAGCTGCTTGAACTCTAGATTATGTCTCCAGCACAGACTGTATTGTCAACACCCCCTCCCATGTCCTGCATAGTCTGCCTCTATATACAGGGACCAGGAAAGCATCACGTTTTGTCCTGCAACATCACACTGTGACTTACAGTTAGGTCACGGGCAGCTGAGGCCTCTGCTTCATTTTCTACATGAGCCCTTATTAAGCCATATTTCCCAAGGGAATCTGAGAAACTGAAATTTGGAATCCCTCTAGGATTAATTTTGATTTTTGTTAAAATACAGCAAGTGTGTTTAGATTTATCATTTTAACCAATCTCGTTTTTCTTAAATCTTGATAATATCATCATATGTACCCATGACTCCTGAGCCTTTAGGTGAACCACATAGAAAAATCTTTAAAACATCCATGCAGTTTTTTAAAAAATCTCATTCTATGCTACTTGGAAATATTGAGAAATTAGATTTTTTCACTCTGCTTGCTATAGGAAAAATGTTGCACATTGCTAAAAGACCACTTACTCTTCTGTACCATAACAATCTGATGGCCTCAACCCCAGAGCCCAGTGATCTCTCATCACTGCCTTTTATTTTTCCTTGGTGCCTAAAGATAAGGCGTCTTTGATTTGAGTTTGGTTCCTAAAGAGTCCGCCTTATCAGAGGTCAGGCATTATTTGGTACAGGAATAATCAGCTTAAGTATCCAGTGTTGTAGTTTAACACATTTCTGACAAGGAGCAATAAGAAATCCTGTCTCCCTGTCTGTGCCTTCCAAAATGACTTATGTTGCTTTATGCTAATACTAACAGGCTGCTTCGGGCTGGAGAAGCATGCTGCAAAATTGTGGTCTGCAAAGCATTTCCTTTGATGTGACTCCATGCCAGATCGGCAGGGGTTTGCAGGATCTTGGCTGGTTCAGCTCTCCAAGTTCAGAGCTCCTCCCTTAGTTCTTCTGAGGACAGCTCCCTGCACACAGCTGTCGTCTCCATTTCACTTAAGACTCTTCCACAAAGGACAGCTCATGGTTTCAAAAGAAATGCATTGTCATTGGCCCTCTTTTAAGTAACACCTGCTTACTGGTTTGTTTGGATAGGATGACATCATCATCATCATTTTAAGCACAACAAAATTTGAGAGGAGGGATTGGCATATGAGCCATCAAAGATGCACTATTAGATCTAAAATGCTCTGTAAGATTAAAACATCAGATGCAACTCCCCTCTGAGAACACCATAAGCACTCCCTTAGCATAAAACACTAAAATTACTACCAAAGTAAAAAATATTCCTTAACGAGTTTTAGCCTATTAATAATGTAACCACTAAAAATATATGTACTATATGCTTTAGCTGCGTTATCTAAAATCCCCATAAGTAGCCCACAAGGTTGGTGCCACGATCCAGGTTAGCTACTCCAGCTCTGAGGGTGGAGCACCCGGTTCTAATCCTGGCTCCAACTCTTACCTCCTATGTTAAATAGATGAAATTTCTTAACCTCTCCTAGTCTCAGTTTTTGCATCTATTAGATGTAGCTAGTGATAATATGCATCTTACGGAGTTTTTCTAAGAATTAGCATATTGTATTTATCAAAGTGTTTGGAAAATGGTAACAGACAGCTAACATTTAATGAGCACTTGCCCCGCGCTGGCCACCATCCTAAGAGCTTTATAGGCAGCAATAATTTAATCCTCACAAGGTCTATTACCACCTCCAGTTCTCATATTAGCAAAATTAAGGTTAGTGAGGTGCGGTGACTCCTTCCAGGGTAAACAACGCATTGGGAAGTATATAGCAATAGCAGGACTTGAATCTAGACATATATGCACCTGGCTCATATTAAGTAATCAATAAGCATTTATTTTTGTGTGTGGTGGTGGTTGTTGCTGTTAGCAGTTCAAATATAAAAGTAGAAACCCTCCCCTAACATAATGAGAAAAAAAGATGATTTAATGATTGTTTCCCAGAACTAAATTTATGGACACAATCTAGCGAGCGTGGCTATTAGTATAATTAAGCCACTTACTGAGCACTTAAACAATGCTAGATAATACCTCAGGCTTGTTTCTTCTAGAAACAGCCCTGCACAGTCTCCGTCACTATGGCCTCTGGTTTCCTAGGCAAGAAACCAAGAGCAAGCCTTACGGAGAGAGTCAGACCTAAATTTCTGACCTGCATGATGCTTCTGAAAAGCACATGCTCAATAAAGAGAGTTATTGGATGAATGAAATGTCACATAGACATGTTTAACTCATAACAGTGTTGTCCCACAGAACATTCGGCGATGATGAGAGTGTTCTGCACTCATTCTGGCCAACACAGTAGCCATGTGACTATTGAGTACTTAACATGTGGCTACCTACTGCCACTGAAGAAGTGTATTTTTAATTTTATTTAATTGTCATTGTTTGTCATCACTATAGCAGCTATTTCTTTTCATAAGGGACGACCACAAATAGTAAAGCTGCGTGCCATTCATTCAGCGCCCTGTCTGGGTGGATGACATCTTGGCCTGACGCACAGAGGCCACGTAGCCATCAGCAGCTACTATTGACAAGCTGTCAGCAGCACTGTGGAATCTGCTGCCAGTTGCATGTAATTTCCTGCAGACAGTGTTTCTAGGAACAAGGAACGAAGCATATGCCTCGGAACTCTGCAGATAGGAACTATTTTCCTGTTTCTTCACTTGCAAAGTCCCCACCCCAACGTGAATTGAGGGGGTATCGAAGGCCGAAGCCCAAAGGGTTGGAGGAAAGAAAGAAAATCTCACGTGCACCCAGAGATCAGTTATATTTTTGAATAAGCTTTCTTTAGAAGTGGTGGAAATGAATGCAGTCAGAGGGGGCCGTGAGGACTCTTTCAGCTTGGCCGAGGCTTGCTGTTACACTGCAGAAGAGAAATTGGTGTCGACAGAGCGGGGGGGATAAGAGGGAATGGACCTCTCTGTCCCACTTCTGGGCCACAGGAGGACCAGCTGTTGTGCCCTCCTGTGTCTACCTGGTGTTGGTGAAAAGTCCTTAGTCACCACTTTGACAGGACAGCATATTATAAAATGTTTGCTTGTTTCAGAATAGCATCATACTAAAGTACCCCAACAGAGCAGCTCATCAACACCAACCCTGTTCTGACCCCAAATCCCATTTCACCGAGTTCACCAAATGGAAGTAGGTTGTTCTGGCCTCAGAATTTAACGACTTACGCTTGGAACATAGCGTCGCCTTTACAGATGTGTGCTTTTCTTTTGCTCCACGGTGACTGACTTTTAGAAACCTTCAACTTCCCTGTTGTATCTTAAAATTGATGCCTGGTTCAGGAGGAAATAGGTCGGGGATGCGTTATCAATAACAAGGCCTATGTGGCCACGTGGTCAGAGATGGAAAGAAGGGTGACGGGCAGTAAGGAGGAGGATTCCTCGGCCTCAGCAAGCGGAGGGCTGTAAAAACAAACACAAAACCACAGCAGCAACAAAACCCCTCACCCCCAAGGCAGAGGACCAGGGTGCAGCCTTGACACTGATGTCTGGGCCAGTTAACCACCCCCCTCTCCATTCCATGTCTTTATTTGTAAAGAAGAAACGATAACCTTTTCTACCTCAGCTCAGGGCTATTTGAACATCAGATAAAACGTTTGTATGAATACTTTGAGAATTATGTTGATTTGAAAATCCTGGGCTTTGTTTACAGATGGCAGGACAGATACCAGTTTCAGCAGCCTGCTCTGTAGAGGGTGACAGGTGCTTGTAAGAAAGCCTTTAGTCCTGGGCAGAAGGGGACAACCCCGGGGGAGGGGTGGAGGAAGGGAAAGGCGTGGAGAGGCTTCGCGTTATATCTAATTATGGAATGTGATAGACTCTCCTGGGTCTGAGAGGGGGTCAGTTATCAAGTTCATTGTAGAATGAATTCCCGGGACACCTTAATTCCATAAACAATAGTCGTCCAAGTGAAATTTGGAAATTGTTAAACTTTCCATAAACCAAAGGGCCTATATGTATTATACCCATAAACATGAAGTGCTCATACCGAACTTATATTCATTTAACTTACGGCTTATATCATTTGTACTTAGGCGATTGATAAGTAAAATCCCCGTGAGGCTGAAAGAACCGTCTTGCCCGGGGAAGACCCGCAGCGCCGCGCCCTGACTTTCCGCGGTGAGCGCTGCGCTTGGACTTAGTTCCCGCGTCTGGGAAAACACGCCGCCGGTCCTTGTGCGCCCCAAGGTACAAGCCGTTGTGAGTTTTCCTGGAGACAGAAAAAGTCTATGTGTGCAGCCATAATAATAATAATGTTAAGGACAAAAAGATTGTAAAACCAAAGGACCGAGCTTCCTGTTTGTTATTTTTCAAAATAATGACTGTGGGTTCTCTCCCCACAGAAAAGATACTATTTATTTTTTAATGATGAGCTGTTTCCCAGAGAAACAAAGTGGCATTCTGTCGGCACCATATGGTGGTGGAAAAACAGATTCCACCGCGTTCCATTTGTTAGACTGTCTTCTGCGTCTCCGTATCCATAATTTATGTGGGGGCCTCTGTGATTGCCAAAATATTCAAATGGATTTCTCTTAGCAGGGCAGCCTGCATGAGGGGAGAAAGGTTTTCGGAACAGCAGGACCTGAACAGTCTCCTGCTGCTCAGAGAAGAGAACACTTCCAACTTCTGTCCTTCTGGCAGCTTTCATTGTAATACTAATTTACATCCTTGGTTTAGGGACCCTGTTTGCATTCAGGAAAAAGCAGCTTATGTTCTTTTATGCTAATACAATCATACTCACGTCACAACCCGCACCCTTAAAGGCCTAGCCGGCCTTCTGCCTCGGGGTGAGAGGAGCACCTGGCCTTTAAATAAATCGGTAGAAGCTGATACAGAGCAATGGCCGAGCCCTACCGTTTTGAACGCATGGATTCTGCAGCTTTTTGGTTTCCAAAAAGACATCGGAAGTGGCTATAGATACATTAAAAATAGTCAGGAAAGGCTTCCTTTGCTGTCTGAGCATCTGATTACCATCTCCGTGCTCAGAGGCTGTCTCAGTAGAAGTTCGGGGGCTGCTCTCTGGTGCGGAAATAGAAACATGCCCAGTGCATGATGCAGAATGTAAAGAGGGGCCTGGAGGAGTCAGGCTAATTGACGTTTTGGCAAAATGGGACGTCTGGAAAAAGTTACATGTGCCTATGAACACCCAGGTAACAAGCACCTAAGCCAGAAGCCTCCTATTTTTAAAAAAATGTGTTTTTTTTAAATTGATTTTTAGAGAGAGAGGAAGGGAAAGAAATAGAGAGAAACATCCTTGAGAGAGAAACACCATTGACTGGCCACCTACCGCATGCCGCTCCACCAGGGACTGAGCCCGCAACCTGGGCTTGTGCCCTGACCTAGAATCTTAACCGGCGACCTCTTGGTTCATGGGCCGATGCTCAACCACTGAGCCACACCGGCCAAGTGGGCCTTCTATTGCAAATATATATTTTTTATTCCTGAGAACCTCAGACTATCAGTAAGCTTAGCCATTGCATGTTTCATTGTGGTGCATTCAGGGAAACATAAAATCATTTTATGTAGAAAAATAAAACAGGATATACGGTTCAGCTGCAGATGGAAGGTGTAGCTATGATGCGAGAACACCATCAGAAGCTTCTTTTCAACCTGTGGTAGAATGGGTAGAAGTTTAGGCTACCGAAAATAGAACATTATTTGCTGTTTGTAAGTAGAAATAGAAAGGTAAAGCTCTGGGTTATAAGGGGGCAGAACTAAAGGAGCAGAGACCTTAATCAAGTCCCATTCCTTCCAAACCAATTTGGATGGACTCCTAGAAATCTCTACTGGTTTTCAGGATGGCGGGAAGGGGACACAGCTGAGTTATTTTTCCTGATGCTTATTTTCGTCAGGAAGAATTTCAATGGGCCCAAGGTACTGGTCTTGTCAGCATAAGTCTTCTAGAAACTTGCTCTTCCAGTAGAAAGCCTTCTGATGGGGGCTTAGCGGGCGATGAACTACAGGGAACCCTTTCACTGGAGTTCATGAGGACAGCTAGGCCACTGGACAGCCCAGGCGAGGGAAGCGAGGGCCCCACCTTTTATTCTGTAGGTCAAATGTGAAATCCTTTGTCTGGAAAAGTGTCAAAAACTCAGAGGCTGAGTTGAGAGTCACCTCCACTGGTTTCTCACATGACTCACAGCATTCCGACCTTTTGACTCGGCTTTAAGCCTGGTCGTAACAGACAACCCGACTCGGACTCCTTTCTCCAAATTCCAAAAGACTTTATCGTGCAGGCTGATACCTGACAATTAGGACACTTTTAAGAACCTTGATTCCCCCAGGAAAGCTTTAGGAAAAGGAAGGATTTAACTTCAGTTCCACCCAATTGTTAGAATTCAAACCTCACACTTTTCCCCTTTTCAATTAAAAAGTTATACATTCAATTAGACTACATCTGTGAACCTGCTCTAGCTGTAATTAAGATGAACATTATGATATGGGTAATAAAAAGTAATAGTCTCCTTGAATCTCTTGGGTTTTTTGAAATACATTTTCTCGATGGAAATCAAATCATTTTATTGCATAGGAGCGATTCCTCTCCATTCAGTAGGGTGAAACGGGCATGCGCTCCTGCTTGTACGACCACTAAGCGAGAATCATTAAGCATGAAGTTTAGTAAATAAAGTTACTGGGTGGCTGCTTTTCCACAAAAGATTTGGAACTGCTATTAAATTAATCGGAAATGGGTCTGGAGTTTTCTCTAACAAACCTATACTCAGTGGAGAACAGAAATGAAATGGCCTCATTCAAGGACATCCATTTTGAAATCCACAAATATTCTATAAGAATGGGATAAAGTGCTTATTTTCAAACAGGTGCTATTGTAAAAATTATTTTGATATTTCTTTTGCCTCGGGGCCCTTAAACAAAATAGCATTATTTCAAGTACATAGTACTTAGGCATTAGGTTATGTCTGTGTTTTCCATAATTGTCTCAGGCAGAGGGAAAATCACATGTAGGGTTCCTCTGCTGTATCCCTAGTGTCTTCCCATAAGGAAAATCATGCCTTAAATAGGGCCTGAATTTCATTCCTCATTCTGCAAATTGTCAACTAAAATGGTGCCATTTTCCACAAGATAATGACGGTAGATGGAAATGTGCTCTGCCAATGCTCTTGATAGATGATATCCACCCTCCATCCACACATTCAGATGCCCCCAATATTGTGCGGGTGACTTTTATCTGGACAACAGCAGAAACACGATGTGAGGGGGAAATAGTTTCTTTTTTTTAATTTTTACCTCCCTTTTCTTTTGGGCTGTAGACTTTCTCTAAGTGATGTGTTTATTACGGAAGTTCGAGATGGAAAAACTTCCTCCTTCAAAGAAACGATGGTGGCTCTACACCATCACCTGTTTACTTCGGATTGTATCTCTAGAGGGGAAAGGAGCTGAGCTGAGCCATCCGGATTCTGCTTCTCTGTGCTGAGACCAGTGGTGTCCCTCAGTGAGGGAAGCGAAAAGCTGAAATCAGGGCCTGATCTGTGGCTGGGGTCAGGGGTCAGTGAGTGGCCCAGGACATCATTCATTCCATGGTGATGTATTACGATGTTGAGATAAAGGCTGGAACAGTTTCTGGCCATGGCCAGATGGTCAGTAAGTAACTGTGAACCATTGTAAAAACGAACCAATTCGTATGAATATAAAGTCTTGGAAAGGAAGGAGTGTGTATCTCAAGGAGAGGTTGCCCCCTGCAGAAGCCAAATGACTAGAAACTGAGAGAATTGCCAATGGAACACAATGACACCCCCAAGAAAAGCATCCCGGGTGTATGTGACCCCCGAGCCTCTGCGTGCCTTGTCTTTGAGGAGGGTGTGCCCCTGACTGGACCAGGCAGCTCCCTGGCCCCAGAAGAACCAACGGTGAGCCAGGCTGACCCAGCCAGAGCCTTCCTACTGAAAAACTGAAGGAGACACAGAAAACATGCACGTGTGTGGCCGAGTCAAGATAATCGTGACAGAGGAATAAAGATTCGAAAATGCCACCACGCCACCAGGGTTTCCGTGGCTGTGCAGTTGGCCACGTGGGGTAGGATGCGCATTGGCCCTGATTCTACATTTCCCTCTAAACCCTTTGCCCCGTGACTTTGCAGTTGCCCCTCCTAAAAGGGCAGAGCCCATTTCCCTTCCTGTCCCCCTGGTACGGACTTTGGCTACTCGACTTGCTTTGCCCAGGAGAACAGGGATAGATGCGAGTGGAGCTTTAAGTGGCCCTGATTAATGCCACTGGTCCTCTTGGGCCTTTGCTGCAGTATCAAGGGAGCCGAGAAGTCCAATTAATAACCAGAAGTTTCTTTGTGAGCATTAAATTAGAATAACAGAACGTGTACTCAGGATTTAAGTGTTTAAATCAAGTATGAGGTTGATGGTCTGCACATTTAGAGATGAAGTATAACGTGGCTATTCACACACACTAAATACTGTTTTTTATTAAAGTCTAGTTGACATACAATGTGGTGTTAGTTTCAGGTGTACAACATAGTCACAGCATTTAAAGGCCTTACGGCCTGATCACCACGGTAGGTGCACTAACCATACAGCCAGGTATCGCGGAGCAAGGGGGCCAGCGTGTTACTCACTGCATGCCTGTGTTGCGCACCCCATCACCGTGGCTTAGTTATCTTAGAACTAGGAGCACGAGACACCTTCTCAATTACACTTGTGAAGGGGCCTGATCGCCTGACACCCTGGGAGAGGTCCCTGCATTGCTAATGTCCACACATGTCTCTGTGACATTACCCTCCTGCCCGAATGTCCTTCAACCATGTTGAGAGCTTGAGCTTAGCATCCTCCCCCTTGGAAATCATTTTCTCTTTAGCGTGGCCGTCGGCTTCCCTCCTGATTGAATACAGGTGTCGAGAGAATTTCACACTCCAAGAGAATATAGTTTCTCTTTTTAAAACATCTTTGGGGAGCACGCTGCTATTGGTCCCAGGAAACGAATAGGCTGGACGTAAGATCCGTTTTTGTCTGAATAGCATTTGTTGTTTAGCTTCTTTGAAGATGACAATTTTACCTAATGTGGCTGGCAAAATGCAGGGACATTCTTTCATCTTGTAGGCACTTAAGGCCTTGCTGCTTTTCTTTTCTCCGCGCGTGGACATGGAGCTGGACGCGCTGCCATGTGAGGGACCCTGACCTCCGTCCGGGCCGAGAGCGCGCTGCGAGCAGGGTGCGCGGCCGCTGATCCGTCCCCGGCAGAGCTAATTGATAAGGGACGTATTTTATGAATGAAGTTACAAGATAAAAACTGAGCCTAATGAAATGCCCCATGACTCCAGAGTGATTAAGGGAGGCAGTCCATACAGTGCTTCTAATGAGACGCCCAGGCCGAGGATTGCAATCCACTGGATATTCCCCGGGGGCGCTGACCCCTTGTTAACAGGCCGGCTGCTGAGAATATTCGTCTCCGCGGACAGCAAAACCTTTCTTTTAAGGGGACAATGGGCCGTTTAAGCGAGGCTGGGCCGGGGCCTAGGCGATTACAACCAGGGCGAATTCAGCACAGTCGCTGTTTTCAAAACGGTTCCTTGAGTCCAACAAGTTCAACAGATGTTTTTTAAAATAATGTTCATAAGAATTTTTTTTCGGCTTTTGAAAGATGATTTAAAATAAGGCCACGAACCCTTTAAAAATGTGTTTCCTGTTTTTCCCTTGTCAGTCTTTTCTTCAGCTCTTTAACCCAATCTAATTGTTTGTCCCTTAATCATTTTTCTATAAAACATAATACTCGAAACTTGCATCGACTCTTGCACGTCGAACAATGTTTACGCCTCACATCTGAGCTCTCTTTCAAAAGGCTCCTTTACCCGAACCTCGCCGAGATCTTCTCATTTCTCCAAGATCTGGTGGGACCACCATAGACAGAAGCCAAAGCATAAATTGGAGTTGATAGGTATTTATTAATTCGAGGATCTAAAGTGTGTTCTAGGCACAATGGGAAAGCAAAGGAAAATTTAACCGGGGACCTATGATCTAGAATATTACAGTCTCTTCTCAGAAATGAATCCTACATGCAAGAGAGAAACTAACAGCGTACAAATATACAAATATAATTATGGGCAGAGAGGGGCACCAGGCTTTCTTCTGTAGAAGTTTGATGAGGGGACACGAGCAGGGCCTGCAGGACCAGGGAAGGGTCCTGAATGGGAGGAGAGCCTCAGGGCGTGTGAGGGGCACTGCAGTTGGACATGTGGGATGGGAAGCGGTGACCAGCAGTGGGATGGGAGGGACAGTGCCAGAGGGGGGATTAGCATGGGGGTGTTCCACCAAGGGGCGGAGGCGCATTGTTGTTTCTGTTTGTCTCCATCCCTGGGCCTCCTGGAAACCAGGCCAGAACCATAGCTTCCCTTCGGATTCATAAGCTCCCTCCCTACTGAGCGGAAGCTGTTTAAAATCACATACCGATTTAGAGCTTCCTCTGACTTGCTCTTTTAACGTGACATGCATATTAGAATCCCCCTTCCACTCACATTTTTCAGAAGTGGTGCCGATAATGTGGGGGACAATAAATTATTCAAAGTGGGGGAGCCATACAACAGACAGGAAGCCTGCAGTTTATTAGAGATAGCTGCACGCAAGTGCACATGCGCCGGCAACTCATCGGAAACGACGTGCGCCTTCCTCACGCGCCTGCAACAGTTAATATCTGGGGAAGACCGTACAGATGTCGGACGTTTAGGCCACCATCTGAGAGGTGGCGGAAATATAGCCTCAGTGTTTACAGAGCGGCTTGGAGCCTGGTTGCAATTACCTATGCCTGTCTCTTCCTAAAGGGCAAACATCTTTCACAGAGTCACTTGCTAGTGTACTTTGCTTTGCAAAATAGCTCTGCTCCTGAGGTGGTGGTGGTTAATCCCATCCCAGTTTACTGTAAACTGGAATTATCATTTCAGAGGCAGCTATGCTTCATTTATGTCCAATTTCCGATTCGTGTAGGCTCCCATAATTCACATTGGTTTCCCCCCTCCCCCAGCCCTGTGTTTAATATTGAATGATTTATAAGGCAACTACTTGAAAGCTTTGAAGAAACTGCTTCTTTTTAAGCAGATAATAGTGCATACTTTTTGAAAGTGAAATGTTATTTGACTAATCATTTTGCTTTATAAGTTGGATTTTGGGTTCCTTTTATTTTTTAAATTAATTTTAGTATAAAATACAAAGTAAACATATAAAATAACAGAGAATAGTAGGATGGACCCCATGCTCCCATCACCCAACCTCAACAGTTGCCAAGTCATGACCAGTCATGTTTCAGCTATCCCCCTTATTGCTTTAATATAACTCAAAGCAAATGTTACATATCGTATTATATCATTTAATCCATAAATATTTCAGGAGTTCTAGATGATAATGACATTTAAAAAAATATATCTGAATTACCATAATTACACATGGGAACAATTAAGATTTTAATATCATCAGATCTCATCACTGCTTAAAATTTCCCGATTGTCTCGTCATTTTTTTAGCAGTTTGTTTGAATAGGGATCCTTTTGTTATAATTGCTTGATGTATCTCTTAAAACTTTATGGCAGTTCTTCCTCTGTCTTTCTCTTATTTGTCCATGCATTTTATTTCTGGGAAATAAAAACCTGATTTTTGGCTGTTCTCATTTACTTTCATGTGATTTGTATTTTATACAGAGCTTGCAGTTATTGCCTATGGAGGGACTAGTCCCATACAAACCACCATTAACAGAAACATAACTTCTCTTTTAAACTCATCCCAGCCAGGCTACTGTTCCCTCCATGCTACGAATGCTACAATCATCAGGTCACTAATATTCTCCACAGTGACAAATTCAATGGCCATCTTCAGTCCCTTCATTACTTGATCTGTGTACGGCGTTTCACCTTGGTATTTCCTTCCCTCTCTCGATGTCACCTGGTGTCAGGACACAGCACTCTTAATCCACTTATATTTCACTGGCTGCTTCTTCCAGGTGTCCTTTGCTTTACCAAACTCATATTCTTGTGACAACATTTTGGAGGGTACTGGGGTTCAGAGTGGTACTTCTTGGTTTCCTATCTACAGTCACTTCCAAGTTGACCTCAGTTAGTGCCATGATTTTAAAACTACGTAACCTTCTCTTTATCTCTAACTAGATCTCTTCCCTAAATTCCAGAGCCATAAATCTTACTATCTTTCTGAAATTGCCCATTGGAGATATTAAGCCTCTCAAACTTATCCCGTCCAAGTCATAACTCTTGGCCTTTTCCCAGCAGATCATTTTCCTGACCTCCTCTCAGTAAAATATTCTCCCTTCAGTAAAATTAATTTCATTCATACTGTTGCTTAGTCTTCATTTCATGGAATAATTTTAATTGCTCTTTTTAAAATTCAAATTCCACATTAAGTGCACTGAGAGTTGTCTCTGCTGTGCCTGCAAACTGTTCAGAACCTGACCCTCTGCAGTGCCCTCCCTCCTCCAGCCCCATTCAAGGCGTTATCAGCTTCCACCGGGCTTATTGTGGGTACTTAACTTTCTTTTTCTTGCTCTCTCATAGTTTGTTATCCACAGAGTAGCCAGAGTAATATTTTAAAAACCTAATAGAGGTCATGTCGCTGCTGTACTCAAACCCACCCGATGGCCAGCATCTCCCCCTCACCCGGAATGAACTCTAACGTCCTTCCATTGCCTTCAGGTCCTGTGTAAGTTTGTGTCCCTGACAAGTTCTCTACCATCTCATCTTGAATTTCTCTACGCCACGTTCCTTTTGCTGCAGCTCCTTTAGTCTCCTCACCGGGCTTTTGTTCTGTGGTTCTAAATCTTTCAGGTGATCCCAATGCACAGCCAAGATTGGGAACTGGTGGTTTTGGGTAAGGCTCCTGAGAGAGCTGGGTAGAGAAGGTTCAGAACAGAGGTGGAGGGATCTCTGGGTTCAGCCTGGGCACGTTAAGAGCTTGGAAGTTATTACAGTACTCCTGTCCTTACAAGGAGAGAAATCTCTACAGCTGGAGTTTAATGGCTTTGGGCCAATCAGAGAACTAACTTTGCAAAGCAAACCACTGCCCTGAAATCTGGAAGGTCCGATGCGTCTGGAGAGCTACGTCAACTGAGATCTGCTTACTCAGAGCAGAAGCAGCTGGGCCCATGAACTGGTAGGAGTTTTTAAACAGTTATTTTGACAAATTGCTGGAAAATCTTAAGTCTGGACTAGCATGAGAGTAAGAAGCTCTTGTCATAAGGGGACCCCCTTAGTTTCCCTGGGCTTTACTTCAGGAACCCCAACAGTTTCTCCTGGGGAGGATCTGAGGAAGCTCCTTATCGAGTCTTGGCAGGGCAGGATGGGAAGAAGGTGTGGTAGGTGCAGCAAACCCCCCCCAGGCCTTCGTCCAAGCAAAGGCCTGGCCTTCAGGGTGAAGGGCTTGACCAGAGGGCAATTCAGAAGCGTCATCCTAGCTTGGGGGAGGAGGCTCTGCCCCATTGCACCTGGCTCCAGCCTTCCTAACCTGCCTGAGATAAATGCTTAGTCAACTGGGGAAGGGCTTCAGGGAATGAAAGTGGGAATTCTGTAGCTGGCAAAGAGACTAGGGGGCAGTGAGGAAGGGACAGGCGTCTCTGAAGTCCACACACCTGGGACACAGGCCCACTAAAGATGGGCCTCAGTTAGAAGGTTATAGGCCACCCCCCTCCCTCACACCTTACCACCACACACCAGTAATAACGACAGTGGGTTACAGGTAAAGGAACATGCCAGAAACCGACTCTGTCTGAGGAGGAGTGCTCAGGGGATCCTGCAAACAATCATTCCTTTCTGAGAGGGCGGAGGGGACAATCCCACTTGAGGAGCTGGAAGCCTTTGTTGTCTCTAGCTACAAGGAATATCAGTCATAGCCCAGCTCCTAGCCAGGTTGACATAATTCCCACACTAAAGGTCTATTTACTGTAGTACTTGTAACCCTAAAGATGTCTGGCTTTCATCCAAAATTACAAGGTGTTTCAGAAGGCAAGATGAGACACTGTCTGGAGGCAAATCGTTTTATAACCAGACTCATATATGAGAGAGAAATTGGATTCATCAGATAGAAACTTAAAATTATTGCAATTCATATGTTAAAGGTTCTAATGGAAAAGGTAGACGCCATGCAAAATCAGATGGGCAACGAAGCTGAGAGATGGGTGCTGTAAGAAAGGATCAAAATACAATAGAGAAACTGGCTATAGGCAGGAATAGGGGTGAATTCTTTAACATCACTAGAGGGAAGAAAGGAATGACCGATACAGATGTAGGTGTGCGTTTGTGGGTATGTTCTTATGTGCTGGCTTTTCTCCGTTAATTTCAGTCTTCTATGTTTGTTACTCCCCAGGGGGAAACAGACGTCTACTGACCAGGGAGGCACAGGGTAGGGAAAGGCAATGTTAGGAAACCATCTTGCTGTACTTTCTGGTCCTTCTTCCAGAAGTGTAGACTTCCAGGGCACCTGGGTAGGCTGTGAAGAGCAAATAAATGTAACGTTATGGAGCAGGGGGTCCTCCAATATGGTTTGTGGTTGAGACTTTGTTTACATAGACCGATGATCATTTGGGTTTAGTTATATCACTTGGCCAATGAAAATAAATACTCAAAAAAGTGTTAGCTTTAACTTAGATATAATTGGCTATTGTGAATCTCAAATTCAAATTAGGGTTCCAGTTATCAAAGAATAAAAAAAGCAGATGAAAAGGAACATATATTACCATGAGTGCTGTTTATTGAGCACCTATTATGTGTTGAGCTCTGTTCTATATCAGATCTTTTACAAAGCTTACACTGCCCTTTCCAGGTGAGTTTTCAAAATTTGCATTTTGTATGTAAGGAATTAGAGGCCTAAAGAAATAAATAAATGCACAGAGCTGGTAAGAGGTGCATATCCCGTACAAATTCACGTGTTTGTTAGTTTGTTTCATTGTTTTATCTCCAGTCTCCAAAGCCACTACTTGTTTCACTACATTATGTTGTTTCATATAATTTCAAAACATGGCAAAATTTAGAAATAGCAGAAAGACCAGAAATGGGCCCCGGAATAGGGGAAAAGATTTATGGCACAATGATTGCAAATATTTTACTTGGGTGTCTTCTAGCTAAATCACATTTGATATAAATATTTCTATGTTAATAGGGATTAGGCTATTTGCAAGGGGACCTCTCAGAGAATTCCTGTACTGTATTTTCTACAGGAATTAATTGGTTTTGTGGTTTTTCACACCCACGTCTGGAGCATCATTGAGGAGGCAGAGTAATAGATACTATACAACCATTTCTTGATTCTAAGACTCATGTTTTGTTTTCAAATTTTGACAGTTTGGAAGCTGGGATGCATCTTATCATTGTGTCAGAAGGAACTTTCCAGTGGGCCACTAAAGGAGTAAGTTGTGATGACTTTTTTTTAATCTCTATATTGAAGTTGACTGTTTATCTAATTTGTGCCTCAGGTAAATCATTTGCATTGGTGGGATTATACTCAAATGATTTAAATGTAAAGTTGAGTCCATAATGATTGCTTTTAATACCTTAAGAAGATTGTGTTATGATGCAATATTGAAAAGTTATTGTGAATGTGGAAGGTTCTGTACCAAAGCCCCAAAAGCACAATGAAAAACAATGAAAATTGCTCAGTTTTTAGAAGAGGTCATATAATTTTGAAAGTTTGAGAGAGTGATGTGATCAAGCGATGCATTGTGAAGGGCTCTCACAGAAGCCCTGAACATCTATTCTGCTGAAAGCTTCCAGCCAGTTTGAAAACAAAGAGGTTTAGCTTCCAGCAATACAGGATCAATGGAGAGAACTAAATAAACAAACTGAAAGTTTGACCGGATAATCAATGCAGATGAAACTCTGTGCCTCAAATATATACTGTCAATTGTGAATGAGCTTAAAGGGCCCCTCCAGATGGAGAATTTGTGATTTTTAGGGGAAGGGAGGTAGAGCTGGAATGCCCCCCAGGGATGATAAAAAACAAAAAATAATTTCACAAATGTTGCACAGACACTGTACAGGAGGGGTCCCGGAGAAGTCTTTGCATGTGCCAGGTCATCGTCATAGATGCCAATTTATGAAAGACTTAAAGAAGGAAAGACTGTGCGTAATAGGGATCAGGGGAGCCCTCCTAGGAAAAGCGAACATTAGAGGATGGCATGAGTCTCAAGAGGTTGAAAAGTTAGGAATGAAGACTACTTTATATAGGTGCCACCTTCCTCTACCCAGCTAGTACCCAGAGCAGGGCCTTCCACACAATTGTGCTGGGAGGTATTGGAAAACCTTGCAAAAATGGAAGGACAACACCCCTTAATGGACATAGAATGTTTAAGGTCATAAAAGAGCCTAAAAAATTCCTGACAGAGACCATTCTACTCTTCACACATTTAGTCCAGATACATCCTCAGAATCAGCACCATCCTATTTTTAAACATTTCATTTGTCAGCTTTTTATTATTTAAAAAAATGTCCAATTTGCTTCAAGCGCCTCAGGCAAAGTATGATCAGATTTATCGATGGCAGTGGCACTGAATAAGAAAGGACAGAGACAGAAAGGCCAGGGGCCATTAAAATGGACCCATGGATAAAGAGCATTCTCAGCGCCACCCTCCACCACGTCCAGGGGTTGGTGAAATAAAACCAGAAACAGTCATAGACTGACACAGGATCGCCCTCAGAGGACGTTTTCACATCCTGAGGGACTGAGCGGTGCCGTTACCAGACCATGAACTCCCAGGAGACCTTCTGAATAATCATGTCTTCACATATCTTCAGCTTAACCTGTTTCCCTCAAGAACGTGTCCGGGAAGGAATGGTCCTTGACATTCTGCGGTGGAAATAGATAGATTTCCACACACATAGATTTTGATGACTTTAAATAAGGGTTGTTAGTAATCTGTGAGTCAGTTCAGAGGTGACATAATGACACATTAGGACATGGGGAAGACAAAAGAGAGCCAAGTGGTTTCCTATAGCCCCCGCCATTAGCACATAAACAAGTGTTTGTCTGTTATGTGAGCCCGATATCTGAGCATCGCAAATTCCGTAAAGCGAAGTAGTAGCGAGGAGCCAGCACGCAATCTAATGTGGTGTGAAATTGGGAACCAAGTCAAGGGAAATAAAAAACTGTTAGATTAAAAATCCTGTTTTCACTAGTGAGCTGTCACATCTAAGCAAGGAGAGCCTTTCTTTAGTTCTCTGAGATCACGGTCCTTGAATGGGGGTGGGGGCAAAGGCAAGGCAGGGGACACAGCAATTAGAGGGTTGTTCCAGTTGGAATTCTTGAGGGTTTCTTAGGATTTGCAGCCCTGCCCTGTGGAGGGACTTATCTGTTCCTTGAATTGGCACTGAGCTCTTGGGAGGCTCTAGAGACTGGCCTTGGTTGGGTTTGATTTGAGGGGAAGCTTGAGCACAGGAGAACAAGAATCGAGGACTATTTCCAGGGCATTCAGTCACTAGAGCATGGTGGGGATTTTCACTGATCTGCAGGGAGCAATCGCTGGGGATGGGGGTCAGGGGTTGGGAGGAAGAGTCCGGGGGAATTGCCTAGTACTCAGTCATTTCACACACACCCTATCTCTCTATCGGGGAAACTGGCCCAGAATGGTGAAGTCACTGGTCTAGTATACAAATCTTGATTTCCGAACCCCATGAACATAAATTCTCAAAGAAATACCATTCTGATTGTCCCGAAATTCCATCATTCCTAGAAGAGGTCTATTTCTTGAACTGTTTGTGAAATTAAATGTAAGCAACTCTTCTATGACCATACTCCTGCACTCTACTTGGGGGGAGCAGAGTGGACATCGTATTTATTGTGGATCCACTCAAATAGCGCAGTGCTCTGTCCGGAGTTGGTGTTCAGGGCTGATGTGGTGTGTCTTATGGCAGCTCTGACCCAAGCAGGCTCTGTCCAGATGGCAGTGTCATAGGTAGTGTTGCTTGTGGACTCCTAAGTGGAGATAGGTACTCTCAAACAGAATGCTATGTCCTTGCAAAAACTGCCCTTTCCTAGTCCTTCAACCAAAGAGTCCTATGGCCCAAGAATGATCCCAAGGATGTCTGGGAATCTACAGATGCTCTTCTGGTCTTTCCCTGTTAGGAAGCGAGAGGATTCTGCCTATATTACCCATCCCCTATAGTTCCCTTCAAACAACACTGCAATGTTCTAAGAAAGGAGTTTCTGAGCATGGATTCCTCCTTTCAGAAGCCCTCACTCTTATTTTCTGAGAAACTGGAACTCTCCAGGGATCTGTCATGGCATCAATGCCCCTAGCAGCTGGCTTCCTGGCTAGGTCTCTCTAGAGCCTGTTGGCTGAGCGCATGAACTTGACATAGATCACCTCTTGCCAAGTGAGAGCTGGTGAGGATGGGGGGTGAGTTCTATGGTGACAGGCACTCACCTTCATCTGCAAGCCCTTTGTGCCAGTGCCTTCACCTAAGCAGAGAAACAATGCCATAAAGAAAGCCACCCGAGTTGTCATGTGAACGCTTCTTTGCACAGCAGAGATCTGAGGAGGTAATTAAATTTTTCTGATGCCCTATCATCTTTAAGGTTGGGATTTATTTTTACATAAATACCAAATTACCCCATGAGGTTTACTTAACAAAATGCCCAGAAGACCCCAAACGTGCTTTCACATCAGATGTTTTTTCCGCCTTTCTCCACATCTGTCTCACTGTTTCTCTAGGTCCACGCAGGGGATTCAACCCCGGGAAGTGCTTCCTGATGGTGAGACTGTGCTAAGTTTGGCCATGGGACATGAAGCTCTTTCCAGGGAACTTCTATTTTTGTTTTCATGTGTGCTTGAATAGACATGGCTGAGAGATTAAATCTGGCCAGGGGGTTGCTGCTGGATCTTGTGGGGAAAAGAGGCATATGGAAGGGTCAGGGGTAGAGAGGAAAGCCTGGCTGGGCTGCAGCCCCTAAGGTGATAAAAGAAGCTCTGGGAACTTGCCAGAGAAGATCAGTGTGGCACTGGCAGCAGAAAAGATGCGCCAGCAGCTGATGAAATATGATCTTGAGAGAAAGCTCAGGCTCAGTTATTAGCGGAGGGAAAGAACTAGCCTGGCCTGGAGAAGCGATTGGAAGTGGAGAGACATAAATAGAAACTGTGATTAGATAACGCCAGTTCCTTACCTGCTGCCCAAAGATACTTTGAGGGAAAACTGGGCTACGTGCGAGTCTCCTGACAGACACACCGAGTTCGCTATTTTGCCATTACATCCAGCATGTAAAGCGAGGCTCATATGCGCAGACCAGCCCATCTGTGCCTTGGCAGATGGGACGGGAGCTGCCCGAGTAAAGAGCACAGTGTGATTTAGGGTTGGATATGAATGAACTTAGGATGAGTGTAAGTTCCAACACAATTGCGTGAATATGGTGTCTTGGATTTTTAACTGAATAG
Organism: Miniopterus natalensis; assembly: GCF_054644295.1. Lineage (NCBI taxonomy): Eukaryota > Metazoa > Chordata > Mammalia > Chiroptera > Miniopteridae > Miniopterus > Miniopterus natalensis. Next base: position 8,868,681 of record NC_142093.1, on the reverse strand, counting down.
TTTCCGAATTGCTTTTATTGTTTAAATTCATGCTAGTGAATGGCTTTTCAAAATAAAATTGACTGGATGACTTAAACATCAACAGAAGATTTTAAAAAATTAACTGATTATATTTTAAGGCCTAAAATTTAGATTTGTATAACATTAGGCATCCTATTTCCCCTTCTGTGAACTGGCTTACTTCTACATATGCAGTGAACAAAAACAAATTAAATTACAGTGGATTCTGGCAAAACTTAGCTCAAATGTCAGTCAAACTCTCTGTTGTCTATGAATCATTGGGTAGGTTGCTTACTGCCTCAGTTTTATCAATAGAAAAAATGAGATAATAATATCTACCTTGCAAGACTACCGTGAAGATAATTACAAATTGTCTAACATACTGCTCAGCCTACAGCAGACATTCAGCAAAGGTTTGCTACATAATTATGTTCATTTTGCATATAGTTCTTTGGGTGTATATGTGCAATGTTGAAAGAGACCTGGAGAGGAGGACAGGGCGTTCTAGTTCCATCCAACAGTGGGCAGAGGCACAGAGAAAATTATAGGCATAATAATTTGGGAATATTTTTTCAGAACGTTAATCTTGATCAGTAAGAAAACAAGCAAAAAGTTAGATCATGGAGAGTCTTAGATATCAAGAGTTTAGCTTTAATTCCTTAGGTCAGTGGTTGACAGGCGTTTTCTGTACAAAGTGAGATGGTAAATATTTTCAGATTCATGGGCTGTATAGTGCCTGTCACAAATACTTAATTCTGCCCTGATAGCATGGGGACAGCCATAGATACTATGTTAAGTAATACATGTGTCTGTGTTCCAATAAAACTTTATTTACAAAACCAGGTAGTCGTCCTGATTTGGCCTGTGGGCCAAAGTTTGCCAATATTTATTTTTTAGGGAACAAGGAGTAAACCCAAGATCCTAGCTGTCACTTCTTCACTTAGAAATACACAGATGTTTTGTGAATTTCTATTGATACAGCCTCCCTGTATCAATAGATAAAAGGATGTCCTAGCATAGTGGCTCTGGATATCAGGAGGATATTTGACAAAATACCCCAGGATGTTGGAGCAGACTTGATGGAGCAATGCGGGCTGGATGGTAATAAAGCTCAGTGAACTGGGACCTGAGTGATAGGCAGTACTCAGCCGATGCTGACTGATTGATCACCAGCAACCTGAAGAGCCATCTCCAGTGACCTGGAGGGCCATGTCCTTGCACCTTTCCTACCCAACCTTTCCATCAGTGACTTAGATCGGCACATGGAAAGCTTGCTGATCAAATTTGCAGATGACATAAAGCAAAGAGGGAGACAGCTGACAGGGCCAAGATCTAAAATGATTTCGACAGGCCGGGACAATAGTCTGAATCTAACAAGATGAAATTTAATAGGGATAAATGGGGGGTCCTGCACTTGGGTTCAAAAGTCAACTTGTACACGAGATGGGGGAGAAGTGGCTGGACTGTAATACGCGGGATAAAGCCTTGGAGATCTCGCTGACGGCAGACGCAGCGGGAGCCCGCGGTGTGATGTGAATGTCAAGAGCACCGGTGCGAACCGACTGCGCTGCGTGGAGGGCCGCGGCCGGGCAAGGGAGGCGGCTGTGCCGCGGCGGGGCCGGGCCGGGGCGGGGCCGGGCCTCACTCTCGGTGCCTCTGAGTGTCAGATGCCGAGAGGGACCTGCAGAGCCTCTGCCTCGGTCAAGGAGAAGACTCAGTGAGCACTGAGGAAACCTGAGAGCATGGGCTGAGTAAGGAAATAAAGGTTATAAATTCTTAAAACTGAGTTAGAGGTTCCATGTCCTTCCACAGAGCACATTGTGGGCGAACCTGGCAATATTAACTCTTGTTAAAACTGACTCTACTTCTCTTACAGCCAGACTCTATCTGCTCAGAGGATAAAGGGCGAGCGAATGTTTGTTAAAATGCAGCACCCTTTGGGCAAAAGATTCTCCAGGGGTCCCAGGGGAGCATATGTTAAAACTGCTTTATTTTAGTGGGTTTCTCTATAGTTTCATGACTTTGTAATCTATGAGCCATTTTATTTTATTTTATTTTATTTTATTTTATTTTATTTTATTTTATTTTATTTTATTTTATTTTATTTTATTTTATTTTATTTTATTTTATTTTATTTTATTTTAATTTTATTTTATAACGATTTAATTTATTGGAGTGACCTTGGTTAATAAGATATATGGGTTTCAAGTGTACAGTTCTATAATGCATCATCTGTAAATTGTCTTATGGGTTCACCATCCAAAGTCAAGTCTCCTCCCTTCATCATTGTCTCCCCTTTACCCTTCCCTACGTCTCCTCCCCCTACCTCCCCCGACCCCTGCCTTTCCTTCTTGTAATCACCACACTGTTGTCTGAGTCCATGAGTTTTTTTTCTTAATCTCTTCACCTTTTTCACTCAGCTCCCCAACCCCTCTTCTCTGACAGCTGTCAATCTGTTTTCTGTGTCTAGGAACCATTTTGAAAAATCCGCATACAATAGCCCAAGCGTGAGATAGGTGGGCAGAAAGGTACTCCTCCTGGCCTCCTGAGAGACTTAATTCGGAGGGTCAGGGGTCTGCTCCCCCAGGGACAGATTTCACATATTCTCTCAGAGAAACCTCATGGAGTCAGAGGCTCAGGAATGAGGAATTTCATTTTTTTTTTTATTAGCTCTGAATGATTGTTTTCATTGAATCCTTGTCAATGCAAATAATTCTAAAATGCATTTGTTTACTTTCTTGCCTCTGTGAAGGGAGGGAGGGAAGGAGGGAGGGATGCGAGGAAGGAAAGGAGGAAGGAAGGGAGGGGAATTCGTCTCTAAAATAGTCTCCTGCTCTGTAAGACAGTCCCTGGATAGATTGCAGCCGTGGCCCCCACTTATCTAATTCACATCATCAACATCTCTCCTGTCCAGCGACAGTGACTTCCTCTCAGTTCCCCTGACTGGCCGTCAATGTCAGTGCTGTCCCTTAAGCTTAGAATATTTGGTGTCTCCACCCTAACTCATACTTTCATTCTTGTCAGAAGAGGGTAGAAGCCGCCATCTCTGGGGAAACATCCCCGATGCCCAGGGTCTAGGTGGTCCCACTGGGTGCTGCCTGAGTGGCCGTGTCCTCGTTAGAGCATCGCTGTGGCCCTGCTGCGTTGTAACTGGCTGGCAATTGCTGTGCCTTCCTTGTACGCCCCAAGAGAGCGGAAACCATGACTGATCTTAGTCATTTTTATATTTCCAGCCTTTGGTGTGCTGCCTGACACAAAACGTGTGTCCAATAGATTTGTTAAATTGAATTAATTCATTGGCAGTATTAAGACACTTAACGACATCATCTTGGGCATCAATAACAGTGTACGATACAAAAGATGGCACTAATACTGTTGTGATGACAGGGACCATCTATTCCAATGTGCTTGTGTGATAGAATAAGGGAGTTAAGTTCCACCAAAGAAGATTGACTTGCCCAAGGCCACGTAGCCATCAAGCAGTGAAGCCAACCCCGGACTCCATCTGTCTTGTCTAGAAGGTTCTTCTGCGTCACCGTAACCGCGCCGCCAGACTGGGAAGTCACAGAGCTGCTCTGGCGAAGTCAAAGATGGGAAGACTGTGTGAGCCTTGAATCCAGGGGGGCTGCGGAACCGGATTAGGAAAAAAGAGCAGGAGCTCAGAATGGCGAGGGGTTTGGAGGACGGGCTGGAAGGGATCCCGGCCTAAAGCGAGCCCTGCCTTGGAGTGGCCCGGCTGGGAGGCTGCCCTGGCACTGCCCACTCGCTGTCCCTGCCCCTGGGCCTCATGTCCCTCCCCATAGCCTCACAGCTCAGGCACCGCTCTGCTCGTCTACTGACTGATTTCTCAACTGTTTCTGCATTTTATTTTTTTACTCCTTTATGATCCAAAAATCCAAGGCAGGAGCGTATGATGGGCTGAGCTGATAGACCTGAAACCTGGCTGCTGGGAGAGGAAGGGAAAAAAGGTCTGGCCCCCTCCTGATCTCTACTCTGCGAGGCAGGTACGACCAAGGGCTTAGCCTGGCGAAGGTGCTCAGATGCTGGGTGGCCACGAAACCTAGTCGCCACTCCCCGCGTCGTTTTGGTCTTCAGTGTCTCCATTCCCCAGGGGATTTCTGGCACTGAGAATAGCGGCCCAAGGAGGGGCACTGCTTTTATTTCTACTCTCTGGGTTTTGAAAGAAAAGTCTGTAACCGGCCCTTTCTTTGCTGTGCCTCCATTTCCCCACCTGTAAAACGAATGTAGGGCTTAGGTGGCCTCTCCAAGGCTGTCCTTCCTCTAATGCTCAGTGGTGGCTTCACAGACTCACCCACCACGAGATGTTGGTAACTCTTGGTGGAAAACTATGTTCGTTAACTTCCCTGACTCAGCAAAGAAAGTGGTGACTGTTGACCTTGACTTGGTGATTGAGACTCCTGTAGAGTCTTCGTCATCGTCTGGGCTCTACTTGCCTTTTCTGGAACTTCAGATGAGAGAGGAGATGTCTAGGAGATTGGGCTGGTACGCGGGTCCCAGGACAGGGTGAGAAAACTCTATTTTTAGCTCATACTCTGAGAGTAATTACTGACTTTGGTGATATAAATATATGTGCGATCTCCCAAATGGACTGGCATTGAGAGTGAAGTAGAAACTGGAATCAGAAAATGTTTGACCTCAAAAGAATTGCACTTCTCAGCTTAGGGTCCAGGCGGCTTTTGGCTGGGATGGCACCTTCCCCCACTGTCCTATGGACTGGGGAACAGACAGCCTTTTAAGTCCATTTAGCTCACATTAACGTTCCAGTTTTATGGCTTTCAAAACTTTATCAAGACAAAAATCCCAAAGTGACAGCCAGAAAACATATTGCTTCTCCCTTTGACTGAAGCTCGGGGCTCCCCCCTCATCTGTTGGATCTTTAGCATTCATGCCAGGCAGAGCATCTCCCTGACCCTTAAATGATTTAAAACCAACTAACAAACAAACCAAATGGCAACCCAGGAAAAGTCTCCTCTTCCAGACAATGTGGAGCCATTATGCATTTAATAGTATAAACATTACTTTCTATCCCGGGGTTACTAATTCTAAGCCTTTAATGGACTTCACATTGTACTTAGGGGATTAACAGAGAAGTTCGTAATTGATTCTTTTTGTTGGGGGAAATAAAGAAGACAAGTATTTACCTGGTCACGGGTTATGTTACTGATGGAATGTAAAGAAGCTCTCAGTGTTTAGAGCGGCAGAGTTGTTTATTTCCTTCCCTAAGACACATATTGCGATTAATATTTAAAAGGCAGATTTACAAACGTGTGTTTCTTTGAGAGAGTCCTGGGTTCCAAATCACAGTTCTCCAAATGTGTGCACTTAAACTTAGTCATTGTGCTTTAGCGTGTACCTACTACGTGCCAGGCATTTTGACGACCCCAGGTAGACAGTGTATGTGGCGTTGAACAGCAGGCATTAAATTAATAATCACACACATAAATATAAAATTCACAAATGGTGGTAAATGCTAAAATTAAGAGAAATGAATTACTGTGGAAAAGAGAAACGGGGTGGGGACAGAGGTGGGAGAAGAGGGCGGTGGGGTCAGCTTCTTTGAGGAGAAAGCGGTTCAGTTCGGTCACTGTTGTTGTGTGTAATTAGGCCGCTGTTGTCTACTTCTGACTCCTGAGCAGCGATTACCTGGCACCACATTGTGAGTCCTCAGGTGTGTGAGTCAGAGGTCAGTGAGGAAAACTGAGCCACTGCAAATGTCACAGGAGTGAGGGATTAAATATAGGAACTGGAGCTTAATTAGACGAGGAGGAGCTGGGAGGTGAGAGTCTAGGAGGTGAGAGTCAGAGCACCAGGCAGTAGCTGGTTCTGTCTGAGGCACTGGTGCAGTTGGGCAAGTCAGCACTCGTGGGGATACTGGGGATGCCGAGCACGTCCGCTCGGTGAAGAACCACCACAGGGAAGCCTGTGGAGAGGCCTGTGGTCGCCTTAGCTCTGAGGCAACCCTGCTCCTGTGGGGGTGCTGCCTCTGAGATGGCAGCCAGGCATCTGGGGCTTGAGCTCATGGCTCCTGCTCACCATGACCAATAGGACACAGGGTCAAACGTTGCGTAGACAAGCTGGAATCGGGACAGAAGGGGGTGAGGACAAGCTGGGGCCTTCTGGAAACCCCTGAATCTCTTCATCACTCTGAATCCCCTGATCTTCCAGGAGTACTGACCTTGGTGTCACTTTCATTTTCCAAATCAAGGGTGACCAACTGTCCTGATTTGCTCAAAATGTTCCCACTTTTAGCATGGAATGTTTTATATCCCTGGCAATTCTTCTTTCCTGGGCAAACTAGGGTAGCTGATCAACCTAAAATCTCCCATGAGTTCATCTCACTGACCAGATCTCACCCAAAACCACAAAGAAGAGGGGATCAAGGAAACATAATCCCACCCTTAAGCAGATGTTTTAGTCCCAGGCTGACCCAGAAAGTCCAGCATATGGGCTATATCTCATTTCAAAGATTTGTGGTGGCCAATATCTAAACTGCACTATCTTCTCATCAGGATGTTTTAATCCCATTTAGGGTCCTTTTAAGGATCATGACACAGGTTTAACCCAAATTTGAAATAGGATGCTTTGAGGAAAGAAAGAATTCTTTAACAATCCCCAAACTAAACTTCATTGTCCTGTGGGCTCTTCTCTACTTGGTTTACTCTTGGCATCACTCTAGTTGGGTAGCTTGGGCAAGTGAACATTCCAGTGCTCCAGGCATGTTTACTCTGCTGCCCTGGACCAGAGAGCCCATGCTCCAGTTGTGAGAACCAGGGAGGAAGTGAGATCTTAGCAGGGGTGGGGGACCTTTTTTCTGCCCAGGGCCATTTGGATATTTATAACACCATTCAAGGGCCATACAAAATTATGAACTTAAAAACTAGCCTGCTATATTTGCTCAAACATTTAATTGAACCTGTTGAATTTTGGGTCCCGCCTGCAGTTGCCTTACGAGGGCCAGACCAAATGATTTCTAGGGCTGTATAAGGCCCAAGGGCCAGGCGTCCCCCACCCTTGTCTTAAAGCATCCTGATGGAGAGTTTGCCAGCTGGGAAAAAGAGGAGAGGTTAGTGGGGTGCATGAGGTTCCATTACCATACACAGCTGGGTCTTCCCAGCAGACCACTGTTAATTGCAGAGTAATCTGCCTTGACCCCAGGGGATATGCCAAGCACTGTAGGCATGTGAACATCGGTGGCCAGAAGGAGGGCTGTTGCCAGTAAAGGAAAAGGAACGAAAGTTAGTGAGAAAAGACACCTATAAGATCTGGAAAGAGGGGAGAAAGGAGGTAGGCTTGTGTGTGTCTACAGGAACAAATTGATAAGGTCCGAGGGGAGCTGGGGCTCATTGACTGGAAGCAGGGGAGCTTCAGGTCCTCCTCGCAGGCTCAGCCCTTCTAAATGACTTGGAGGACTCTGTAGCCTGGTAAGGACGCATAATGGTGTTTGTATTGAACTGTGGCCCCCTCAGCCAACTGGAAAAGACCAAGATTCTCTAGAATTCAATTTACTTTGTGCTAATGGGAGATCGGATGCTCATCTGCCCTAACAGCTTCTTTTATCTAAGCTGCTAAAGAGTCACATGGCTTAGAAAGAAAATGAAGAGATTTCACATTTGTTGCTCTAAGCAAAATCATTTTGTTATCTGCTTTAACGAGAGAGTGGATGAGTTTTCCTGTTTTAATAATCACTGCGTCTTAAACTTCTCTTCCATGAAGGCAGTATCAACAAACAGGCTCTAGAGGCTTTATCTTTATGCAGTTTTTCTCTCACTACCCTCTGAAGTCCTTGAAATTACTTTTAAAATAGTAGGAGGCGTGTCCTTTCCCTGAGCCCTCTGGGAATATAAGGAAAATGGGCATGACAGTGTTGCTTTGAGAGGTGATTGGCATCACCGGAGGTCCCTATCTGAACTCACATTTGAGTTTACTCAGCCATTTTATCTTCTTAAATCTTATTTTATTTTTCTTTCTATATACAAAGTTACCAATGGATTTCTGTGGGTCCAGAAACCACTGGGGGAGTGAAAGTATATATTTATTGTACTTACACTATTTGGAAATTCCTAAGAACCAGGAAAATTTATTCCAAAGTATTATAAATCTAGCCTTTTTGGTGAATCTATCTTGCACAATTGAGGAGAGGCTGGTCATCATTTCTGTAGTTCCCCATTTTGCATCCAAAGTATCTAACAATCCCCATCAAACGGTACTTTGTCAAAGTCCTCCAGACAGGAGGTAAGCAGCCCTATCTCAAACTAACGTTTAACACCACATCTACCCTTAATGCATGGATGTGTACAGTATTCATATTTTCTCTACTTTTAAAGTATTTGAACAAGCTCACAATGAAAGAAAAGTTTCAACAAACAATGTCAAAATAGAACAGGGGCACAGGAAGTCAGGCGATAAGTGGGGTTCTGTTCTGGCCTGTGTCGCAGTGGGCCCAGTGAATCTACAGACCCACCTAATGGATGCTTTTTCTCAGAAGGTGGCAGAGATCTCACCAGAGTTCCTTGACATTCAGCATGAGAGAAATTATTATAGGAAAGGTCAAGCTGAAGTCTAAATGTGGCCACTCCATCAAATATACAGCTCCTGCTCCAGCCCAAATGGTAAAGCAAAAGCAATACCATATCCCATAGGGAACGGGAGAAGCTAGTGCCATTGTCAAAGACTGAATATAGGATTCAGGATGTTTTCCCACCTCGCATCTAAATTTAAGCAGAAATCAAAGCCACTCCTATCGTACACTTACCTGTCTGCTGGGCCAAATTGGAGTTGCTCTTGCTGGACCAATGTTGCTCCTAAGAATCTACGGTCACCATTATTCCTCTTTAGGTCACCTGCTTGAGAATTATGATCCCTAGCAAGAACTTCTAATTTGTTCAGCTAGGGTGACATTCTCCTGCTCTAGCTGCTGGGGGAAGGGTAATGAGGGGTGCAATGGAGGTGAGAGAAGAAAATTAGCTACCACAGTCCCTGCAGATAGAAGGCAGAGATCCAGAGATCAGGGGAAAGTGGCCTGGGATGGAAACGAAAGAGCAGGCAGGGACCTGGTCATGTAGGGTATTTAGGTCTTGATTAGGATTTGACTTTTTATTTTACTTAGATTTTTTATTTTATTTCATCTATTGTTGACAGTATTACAGATGTCCCCCATTCCCCGCCACCTTTGCCCACCTCCACCCAGCCCCCATCCAACTTTTTAAACAGCAACTGCAAAACTGTCGACAAATTTTAAGAAAAGGTATGACAGAGAATTCTGCCTTTTACGAAGATAACTTGAGCTGCCTCTTGTAGAATGGGTCGGGGAGGCATGAACAGATGTGGAGACTTTCCCACATGTGAAAGGTTTTGCATGAGTCCTTGCAGGATAGGACAGTGACTCAGGCTAGACAGTGAAAGGGAGACACATGGTGGTTTTGTAAAATACTTAAACTATTAGGTTTAGTTGCCTTTGGGGCCATTTGGATGTCATAGATAAGGGTAAGAGATGGTAAGGATCCAGTGGTACCACGGGTGGGCTTTGAGAATGTCTAACCTGAGTTTAGGCAGTGAGGAGGTGCATGGTCTGCAGAGTATTTAAAATGACAATTCTGCTCACTAGAGGCAATCTGTTCTTCATTATGATTATGCTTCAATACTGTTTTAATTAAAAAAAATTTAGATATAATTTACATTGAATTTACTCAATCTAATGCCATGAGTTTTGACAACCACTTTATTTATCTATAATTCACATATAATATATATTTTATATATATAATTCAATTTACATATATAATATTTATGTATGTATCTCATAGGGTTTTATTTTATGTTTTGTTGGGTGTACAGTTCAATGAATTTTTAGACCTGTTTTGACTCAGGGAACCATCACCATAATCAGAATGCAAAAGTTCCGTCATACCAAAAACTAATGCTGGCGATAAAACATTTTTCTCAGTAAAATCTTTTATTGGTCTAAGTTCTAGAAATCTCTCTAGTTACTGTTGAGTTAGTTAGATGCATGCGCACACACACACACACACACACACACACATAAATGAACGCATGTTTTTAACTTGTCTTTTAGAGTCTGTCTACAGGGATTTCTCCCTGGAATTCTCCTAGGCACACGTCTGGGCCCCACGCCTCACCTGTGTGAACCCTACCTGATGACTTCATTTGGGCAGTGAGGCCCTAAGGGTTCCGGATGCCTTAGTTCATTTTGGGCACCTTTTGTATTTCCAGTCCCAGTTATACTGCATCTACCTGCATTTAAACAATAGACACGAAATCGAGAATGACAGCCCAGTGACGGTAAAGACGAAAAGAAAGAACTTGAATTATTTCAATTCTGTCATTCGGAGTGACCCCTTGGGGTTTTTATTTGTGTTTGAAGATTTCTGACAGTGGGACAATTGAAACCTGCTAGAACAGGTTCTGAGAAAACAATGATCTGCGTAAGATTGCAGGTCCTGATTGTGCGTGCATGTGTGTGTGTGTGTGTGTGTGTGTGTGTGTGAGAGAGAGAGAGAGAGAGAGATGTGATTTTTATCAATCTCTGTCAAATCTATCCTTTGTTTAAGACTTCACTCAGCTATTTGTATATCTGTTGTTTCATGTCAGAGAAAAAATTGAAAATTAAAATAGTTCTTTAACTGTGAGGGAAGAAAGATTGACAAACCTGCCGCGCTGTCTATTACTCATGAACGCGTGAAGATCAATTTTGACTTTGACAAATTTGCAGCATTTAAGGCTCAGAAGCAGAAACTAAATTACTGTTCATTCCTGCAACAACCAATATGTAGATGTAGTTTTCCCCACTTTTCTAAAAAATGCATTGATGTACTTTACATGTATGAAGCAATTGTTTTTTATTTTTACTAAAACATAATTTTAATCATATATATGAATTATTTCATTTCTTGCATGGCTATATATATACACAGAGTTCAACAAAACATTTGTTAACGTCTGAGTTTCTGTTGTGATCTTCATTATTATTCATTCCATTTCACGATTATTACTGAAAATAATTTTGTTGTACTGAGAAGGGAAGGGGGTAGTTATTCCGGGTGTGAAGTACCCTGGGCCTGGTGCTGCAGAGCTCATTTCTAGTTTTCTAAGGTGAGCAGCTTGGTGACCGGAAGGTGCCCTTTACTTATTGGAGGGACAGTGAAAGAAAACCAAGCTACAAGATGGCCATGTTGCTGGGACACACTGAGTTTGAGGGGTCACAGGAAGATTCATGGGAAGATGTCACGTGAGCAGATGGGTACAAGACCCTGAAGCTCTGGAGAGGGCCTTAGCCTACTATAGCCACTCGTTAGTCCCCGAGGCCCAGAGAGAGATGGAAACACTGAGGACGGACAGGCTTGTCGGGGGACAACGTGCTGAAGGGGAATTTCAGGTGGCCAAGGACTGATTTATGAGGAATGTCAACATCCACAAGCAGACAAAGATGAGCCAGCAGAAGGGACTGGGGAGAAGTGAGCAGAAGGGTGGAAGATCAGGAGGAAAAATGAGTTGTCACGGCAGCCAGCGAGGCGGTCATGGGTCAACTTGATAAAAGTGACCCAGGGACCGGGTAAGAAGAGACAAGGAAGTCTCTGCTGGGCTGAAGAATAGACCTTTTGCTCACTTTGTGAGAGCAGCTCAGGGGAGTGCTGTGGACGGAGGCAACGTTTTGGGGAGCTGGGGGGAGAATGGAAATTAAGGACTTAGATGCAGGGAATGAAGACGACTGTTTGAAGAACTTTGAAGCTGCGAGAAGTCCCCCTCGAGGTAGCTGGAGTTAGCTGAGAGGAAGGGTCCTGGGACAGGCGGAGGCTAAGGGGGGCACAGAGCAGGAGGCCCAGCGTTTACGAAGGCTCTGGTGGAAGGAGCCTCAGCAGAGCTGGAGGAGTGGGGTAATAGGAGGAGGGAAGAAAAGGTATGGAAGATGCAGATAATATCAGTTAAATATGTTCCTTAAAATAAACCTGCCACGATTTTTATTTTGATTCAGTAAAATGTGATTTCTTGGTACTCACAGTCTTACCACCCACCCATTTTCCATTTGGTCTTAAATCCAGAAATCTGAGAGCTTCAGAAAGCTAACGTTATCGTTTTGAATTTTGTAGCTTTGATTAATCTCTTCAAGTGATATTAGCCAAAGGAACCACAAAGATCTATTGTTGGTCATATGACAAGCATCCAGGCTGTTGTTTTCTAAAGTGATGTCAAAAGCTTCATTTATCCGTTCTTTTTGTTCTAAGACTGTAATACAGAAGAATTTCATAATTTTATTTTGAGATTTATTAAGTTGTTACTATGTTACCTTTAATAAGTGTCCAAGAACATAATTTCCTGGGTTATTTATGCTAAGTGGTGCTTCATTTTTTAAATGCCGACGTGCTATTTGTAACATCAATGAACTACTTATCTGGGTTATAGACATGGATTTATTAATCTCTGTTAAATCTTAGTAGGGCTTGTAGTAGTTCATTTGAACATATCATATCATATGCCATTGTCTAGTCACATCAATTCATATTGTGCTTGTATATTTGATTTCGATCATGTGCTAAAGCTACTGTAGGCTGCGGGTTTTCCTCTCCAGTCTGTTGACGCTTTCTCCCGGGTCGCATGGCCACCCAGCTAGATGTCCTACCTTTCCTGATATTCCTCTGCTCGCATCTCTCCCTTTGGCTGGAGAGAGAGGCGGCCACTGTGGAAACCGTAGAGACACCTGCTGTCCCACTAGCCGGGGACCTGGATCACTTCACAGAACAGAGGCTACCCGTCCTGATTGTCTTATGAGAGGGAAATAAACTTACATCTTGCTGGAGCCAGCCCGTTGAGCTATAGAAGCTTCGACTTGGTACTAACTAAAATAAAATTAGTACCCGAAAGTAGGGTTCTGACAAAACCCAAACGTAAAACACTGCGTATGTCATCGGCTGCGAGGCTGGCTGGTGGGTGGCGAAGGGACAGATCCTGCAGGGGAGACGCTGATACACCTATCGCGCCATCGCCAAGCTTTTGCTGAAACTGTCATTTATGGCAACTTGGAAAGCCCACGTGGGGTGACTTTCTGGAGAGCAGTCGGATACAGCTGGCATGATATGCACACTGGCTGCTCCTTGCTGCTTTTAGGAAGCCATAGTAAGAAGAAAGGAAAAAGAAAGATGATTGCAGACAAGAACTGGAAAGTTTGGAAGCAGCGTTTGAAAAACAAGAGCTTCGGTATCACAAGGACTGAGAGCCTCTCACAAAACCCAGCCGCTGAGACTTCCAGCCACAGGAAGGGATGGATGCAGCGCTGCCCAGAAAATCAGATTAATCCTGACATCTCGCTGAGATAGCTTTGTCTCAGATTGCCATAGGCCATTCCCCATTAACACGGGGCGGGAGAGAAATGGACTCAAAACTGACCCTGGCATGGAAGGCAGGCTTCGGAAGGTGCTCAGAAGAGAACTTTGGAAGATGTCACTTGAACGTGGAGCCAGCTGCTATCAAGCAGACCAGGAGCCTACTAAGTTTTGGAGGGAAGTTTAAGCCACGGGCTGGTCCATAGGGGCTCGTGGGCTCTCAAAGCTGCATTAGCTGACTGTCTGCTCAGGTGGCTCCGTAGCCCCCTTGCAGAGCAGACTGGCCAACCCGCTGCAGGAGTGGGCACGGGAATAACGGAGCAGAAAGAAGAGTGGGGCACAAGCGACAAGGCAGCCATCCCGGCGACAAAGGCCGCGTCTGACCTGCGTTTCCTCCAGAGCCCCGGGCGTGGAGGCTCTTCCCTTTCTGTCCAGCAGCATTTAGCCATCGCAGGAGTTATAACCGACTCCATGTGTCCCCAAGTGTTTCCTTTCCTGAGTGGGCCACGTTACTGGGGCTGTTCTTGTTCCTCCACGATTGTGTATCATGAAGGGAGAGGGGGCAGATGATCTTTGACATCACAAGCTGGTATCCCAGCAGGGAATGTTCTGGACCTGAGGAAGAGAGAGGACCGCATGTCACATGGATGTCCTAGATTTTAGAATAAAATAACTGGAATGACAGGAGGGGACCCTGTAGTGTCTCCTTAGGGGGAAAGAGTCTATGTTTCAGAAGCAGTGTGCAGATTATTGTGGGGTGAGCCAGAATGACAGGCTGGGCAGACTGTGGGTCCCTGCTTTCAAATGGGGACTCACCTGGGCAGTCGCCATTCTAGCCAAGGTGTGACTTCCGTCCTGGCCACTGTGGATAGTTGCTTAAGAGGATTACATTTACTTGTGATTATAATAAACATTAATATGCATATATGCACAGATACATTTTTCTGATGGACTAGCCTTCCATTCTTAAGAAAATCTTTTCTTGGGCAAGATTAAATCTAGGCACGTTGCTAGATTTGATTTGCCAATATTGTATTAGGATTTTTCCATCTATGTTCATAAGTCTGATAGGTCTATAATTATCTAGTTTTCTACTTATCTAACTTCGGTGTCAAGATTAAATCAGTTTCATCAAAGAAGTTTGGTGTTCTTTTTAACCTATTTCTGTTCTTTGAAACTGGTTCAAAGGATTATCTCTTCACTGCGGTTTAGAGTAAATTCATGAGTAAAATTCTTTTGTCAATCTGACCCCCATCTTCTACTCACCCCTCCTTTCAATTCCTTCTGTTCTGGTAACGCTGGCCCCTTTGTTGCATCTGGAACATTCTGGAGACCTGTTTGCACTGGCATTTTGCTCTATCTCTTTTATTTGCTTAGAATAGTCTCTCCTTAAATATCAACATGGCTCATTTCCTCCCTCAGAAACTGCTTCTCAGGGACACCTACTCTGACCTTCAATATACACTATCAGACAAACCACTCCAACCCACCTTGCTTCTCTCCACCCTGTCCAGAGCTTCTACCTTCCTTATCCTGTTCTATTTTATTTAAATACTCTTTATCATCATCTTCTAGCCTATGGTATAATTCTCATTAAATAGTCACATTGTATACCTTTTAAAAAAATCTTATTATCATCCCAGAGGGGAAAAATTAGATTTCTTTTCCTTACTAAGTGAACTTTGGTAATTTATACAGTCCCATGATATTGCCATTCCTCTAACTTGTAACATTTATTGGAAAATGTCATTCAAACTAATTTTTTAAAATATATTTTTATTGATTTCAGGGAGAGGAAGAGAGAGGGAGAGAGAGATAGAAACATCAATGATGGGAGAGTCACTGATCGGCTGCCTCCTGCACACCCCTGATTGGGGATCAAACATGCAACCCGGGCATGTGCCCTGACTGGGAATTGAACCCAAATCGCCTGGATCCTAGGACAATGCTCAACCGCTGAGCCATGCCAGCCAGGCTCAAACTAATTTTTGACAAATATCTTTTATGGGTCATATCCTGCATTTTTCATTCCTGATTTGTCTCCCCTGCCTCATCTTTGATCAGGATAATTTATTTTGTGACTATTTCCAAACGATCAGCTCTGAATTTGCTAATTTTATTAAATTTTCTCTGTCTTAATTAATTCATGCTATTAGCTATATTATTATTTTCTTCATTATATTTTTCCAGCTTCTTGAATTGAATACTTAACTCATCTATTTTCAATAGCCTTAAAAAAAAAAAAAATGCTTTCAGTACTATAATGAAACTTTAGTTCCACTTATGCTACATCCCACGTTTTGATGTGTAGTTCATTTATTGTCTTTGGGCTTTAAATATTTTATAATTTCCATTGTGTTGTCCCAATTCGTTAGTTATTTAGGAGTGCCTAAGGTCATGAGGGGACTATCACTTACTACTGATTCCTAATTTTTTATTATCTCATGAAGAGATAATATACTTCATGATATCCATTACTTGAAATGTTTAAGAATTAGTCTATGATCCAGTACTTAAATTTTGTAAATATTTTTGTATACCAAGGTTTTTTCACATATCAATTTTATTATTTCTGTTGCTCCTTTAATTATTTCCAGTCTTTTGGGCAGAAAAATTTCTAATAGGAATGTAGAAAATTTAATCACAACATTTTTTGTCAACTTTGTCTTTAATTATGTCAGTTTTTGGCTAAAAAGTATTTAAGAGGTGTTAGAAAAAGCACCTAAGTTCTTGATTGTTAGGTACTCTTGCATTTTCCACTTGTTCAGTTAGCATTCTGCCTCATCTCTAATAAGGCCTTCCTTAAATTCTCTTTTCTATTGAAGTTGGCACACAAGTCTTATTTTGGTCAGTATTTTTCTGATCATTTTGTCTTTCCATGAAGTTAAAAATTACTTTTCTCTGTGTTACCATTTATTTCCTTTTGAGCTTTTGAAGTTTCACTACGAAATGTTTGGTGTGAACTTACTTTCATTCATCCTCAGAGTTTCTATCTCTCTTCTTATATTATCAATCTGTTCTTATTTTTTCATGAGAGCTCTTAACATATTAATCACAGTTATTTGAAATTCCCTGTCTGATAATCCCCAAATCTGTGTCACATCTGCTTGCAGTTCTGATGTTTACTTTGCCTCTTCAGTGTGTGTGTGTGTGTGTGTGTGTGTGTGTGTTTGCCTTTTCACATGCCTTGTAATTTTTTGCTCAAAGCTGGACATTGTGTAGCACATGATGGAACTGAGGTGTAGGCCTGAAGTGTGTGATTTTTCTGTTTCTCTGGCCAGGAGTTGGCTGTTTCATGCTTGCTATGGCTGTAGTTGCCAGAGGTTCGAGTTTCTCCAGCCTCCTGGGTTTTGTCCCCTCTTTTGACTTTGGCATTTGCAGCTCCTGCACCTGCAATTCACCTTTGCTTCACTGGAGCCCTGCGGATGTGGTAAAATGGAGTGGGGAGACATTCCATAATATTCTGATTATGTGTCAGTCTTTTAATGGGCCCATGTCCCTCGCTGTGACTGTCACAAGTGATTTTAGGAGGCTCCCCTCTTAGGTGAGGAAGGAAGACTATCAGAAATGCCCTTCTCAGGAGAGGGCTACAGCTGTGGCTATCTATGCCTCTAATAAAAAAGAGTTTCTCCTGTAGACTGTTTTGTGGAGAACCCTTTGGGTGCATTTCACCATGATTAACATTCCCCACCCTGCCAGAGCCAACAGGAACAGGGGTTCTTTCTAGGCTCTTTACCATCAGTCCCTGGTGGGCTCCCGGAGATGAAGTACATGAAACTATGGGGCACCTTGTTAGACTGGCCCCCCTCCTGGAGTTTCTCACTCCCATGCTAGACCACACTCAGCCTTCAACAGTTCCTTAAAATCACCACTCACGTGCTCCTGCCAGTTTATAGCTCTGCTCGCTTCTGCTCCCAGGGAGCAGCTCTCAGGAGCTGTGCCCCTGGATTGATCTCTCTCTCCAGTTCTCAAGGGTGGAGGTTGGTTCTGCAACTTCAGTTTTCCTATAGGTACAAGAAAATTGTTGACTTTTTGTGGTCCACCGTTTTTGCTGTTGTAAGGATGGGAGTGACGACTTCTAAGTTCTTTACATATCAGAGCTAAACATTTTTAAATGCATTTTATTATTTTAGAAAGTTTTGATCACAGGCTTTATTTTTTTCCCTTTTTAATATAACTGACAGGGATTGGAAACCCCACCCAGTCACCAACTCCAAGGAGCAAGTCCAGCTCTGATCTCCATCCTTGTGAGGGACCCTGTTGGTTCCCTTTACCTGAGTGAAAGTCTGGCCAGTTCTGCCAGATTCCAGGCTGGGCCGCTGTCAGACCAATAGCTTTGGCCTTTGGTTTATGGTGCTACTTCTGGTCGATGCGATTGCTTAACTTGTTCAGAGCTAGAGCTGTTTTTAAAATATTTTTATCTTTTATCTCTCATCACTATGATAGAGGAGGATTGGTTTAAAACCTGGACCTATTATGATTGGAACTCTGAAGTTATGTTGATCTTAACTTCGACTTTTGGACTTTTTTTTTTTTTAATATATCTTTATTGATCTCAGAGAGAGGAAAGGAGAGGGTGAGAGAGAGAGAGACATCAATGATGAGAGTCACTGATCGAGCCCGCAACCCGGGCATGTGCCCTGACCTGGAATCAAACCTGATCGCCTGGATCCTAGGTCGACACTCAACCGCTGAGCCACGCCCAGCCGGGCTGACTTTTGGACTTTTGTGATATAAATAATCATATACATCAATTACATTTAGCCCCTTTGTGCCATAATTTTCCGTGGTGGATAAAATATCACAGTAAAAACTCTGGCCTGTGTGACTCAGGGGTTTGGCATCTTCCTGTGCACTGAAAGGTCGCTGGTTTGATTCCCAATCAGGGCACATGCATGGGTTGTGGGCTCGATCCCTGGGAGGGGGTGTGCAGGAGGCAGCTGATCTATGTTTTGCTTTCACATTGATGTTTCTCTCTCTCTCACTTTCCCTTTCTTTCTCTCTTAAAAAAATCAATAAAATTATTACAGAAAAAATTAATAATTATAACCATTTACTCAAAAGAGCCTTCCTCATTTTCTACAAGAGATTATAGTACCATGTTGCTTTATAAATTATCTTCCAATCACTATGTCCCTAGATGTCTAACTTCTAAATATTATAATATCTGAAAGTTTTCCCATGCCACTTAAAATTATGACAGTGCAAAAACATTACCAGAATTGGTCATGAAGTTATTTAAATGCCTGATAGAATTTATTATGTGCCAGTCCCTTCTGAAAACAAAGGGCAAAAATAGCCATGTTTACATATGTTCAAATGATAATTATAGGTCAGACACTAATATGAAAAAAGTAAACAGCCCATAGTATTTTTCAAATCTTTTAGACTTAGGTCATATAAGTGATTAGAAAACATAATAACATTTTCCCCAGTATAAAATTAGCTTAGGATTGTACTTTAACTTTCTGGAAGATTCTTCAGTTCCCCAGCTGTGCACACAGCTGCATTTTTGGATCTATAGGCCAAAGGACAGGGTGGGGGGAGTCAAACTCTGAAGCTTTGAAAACTGTTTTTAAAAGTAATTCTTCTATAAAGTACTTTCACAAGGAAATAAGATGGTATCTTAATGGTTGAAATGATCATGCACTTAGCATAATAGTTGCTACTTACAGAGTGTTTCTTCCGTGAATGTGAATTATAACCGAGAAAAATGGTTGCTTTACCTTGCAGACGGGAACTCACAGAAATGGAAACGGGTCATTTGGCTGCTCTGTTGACAGAGCCAGAAATGCGTGCTGGGGCTCGTGTGCGAGCCTGGGACGTGGGCAGGCATCCTGGCCCTTCCCATTTTAGGTCAGAATCTGCCTCTGGAAGCTGGCTGAGCCCCCTCCGACCCCCTCCCCCCCGAGAGTATAGCCTGTAACTTCCACCCCTAACCTCTGCCCTGACGGGTGCTTTTGTGAGAATCATGCAAAAGTCACCAACGAAAGCCAAGAGAAGGAATTAAAATGAGCATCTGATTTCAATGCTTTGGACCCTCTACACTATGCAGTGGATTCCGCCCTGGTGTGGACAGAGGCCTGGGAAAGAAATGCTCCCGCTGGGCAGTGAGCTCCCTGTGGGCCCTCCAGCCTCAGGCTTCTCTGCTCTCTCTCCCTGTTTGCCCCCCAGAAGCTGCCAACAGTTAAGGCTGGCAGACTCGAATTCCACCCCGAAGCTTCAGAAGGCACCTGTGGGCATCTCTGCCACCAGCATGGCTATTTCAGGGACGAGAAAGGGGCAAGGGGGCTTGCTCTTTGCCAAGCGCCTTGTCGCAGGAGACGCCTGGGGCAGGAGAAAGGCCGCCTGGCCCCTGTCGCGCCTGCCTTTCAGCGCACGGCCCGCGCTGGGTTCTTTTGTCCACAATCCACTCTGGTAACGACACATAACAGGCGCTATATATAGTGCGATGGAAGAAGTCAGAAGCCCAGCAAGTTCTCTGACGGCAGCACCTTGCACCTTGACGCTAAAGAAAATGTCCTTGTGAAATGAACCTTGTGCCTTTCATAAAAAATTGTCCCCTTGTTTCCTGGCGTTGAACCGGCAGGCCTAGCGTTTCTCCATCTCATAGAGCGACTGATTGCTCGGGGCACCTGTTCCTTTAAAAGTCACGCTTTTACTGCTTCGGGGAAATTGCATTCTGTGTGTGCAGCGACCTGAGGGCTCTCCGAGGGGAAAGGGGGCAGTGCCACACACGGGTTCGAGAAAGGGGCCAGAGCCCTGCCCGCCTCCTGGCCCGCGAGGACCCGCGTGGCACCAACCTGATGATCAGATGGACGCCTTGTTCATTCGTGTGACTCTGCTTTCCGGCTTATACAGACCTTTTGCAAAAGAAACTGAAATCTATCTCAGTCCCTCGTCCATGGTCCGTCAGGTGGCCCAAAGGGTTAATCAGTGGCTTACCGAATATGTTTTGAAGCCTCTGCAGTGTTTCTTACGAACCATCCAGCAAAGGACAGATGAATGAAAGGAGGAGAGACTCAGTGCTGAACAGAGACGCATGAAAGCAGAACCACCCCGGGAGCATGTTCCCAGGGAGCAAACCGCCGCTATTAGAGCCCAGGTTAGAGTCCGAAGGCCAGAAGCAGCAGGCACAGAGGCCCATCGACGGGAGCGCAGGCCCCATGGGGTATTGACAAAATGAACGGAGAGTTACGAGTGGCATTTCAGACGCGGTGGCAAGAGTGTGCACACACACACACCCCATTTGCATGAATTCAAAGAACCCTGTACTTATCGTAATTAAATTATTAGTTCTGAAAAGGCAACATGGGCCGCGAAGGCCATAGCAGGAGGCCAAAAGTCACACATCCAATTTACTTTCTCACCCAAATAAAATGTTCAGAATTTTTAAATCTTATCAAACTGAATCTGCAGAGCAGAAATTACTATGACCGTCAGGATTGAGGGGCTCACTTATAACCTCAGTGTTCGTGAAACCATGGGCCAGATCGCCTCCGGGCACGTAAAAATGAAACAGGGGAACATAAAAATAAGATTTTATAAATGAAATAAGTCTCTTGGTCTAGCAAATCCTCTGCTTCTATATCTTTGCTCTTGGATAAACATGTAGAAGTAAGAGCTAAAGGAATGAAGTTCCAAAAAAAGAATTAAGTTTCCGATTTTATAAAGACTGCGT
Source organism: Miniopterus natalensis (assembly GCF_054644295.1). Lineage (NCBI taxonomy): Eukaryota > Metazoa > Chordata > Mammalia > Chiroptera > Miniopteridae > Miniopterus > Miniopterus natalensis. The sequence continues at coordinate 8,847,645 of NC_142093.1, read as the reverse complement.
AAAATTAAATGCAAAGCACGGAGTGTAATGCCAAGTATAGTTAAAAGTATAGATTAAAACAACAGCAGCACAACTCTAGCCTGTTTCTTTAATTGCGTTTTTAATGCTCTTTGCTTTCATCCTGGGCTGCTTTTGTTCATCTGGTGAGAGGAAGGATGCAGGCTTTTCTTTAATTAGTGAGATGGATTTTTTGCTACCAAAACTACTCTTCTATCCTGGACTTGGAAAAGTCAATGAAACTTGTAAGCAAACCCCCAAATTAAGAAGGGAATTTTTTTTAGGCAAAAATTCACACTCTAGAAATTTTGGCAAAAATAACAATGAAAATATACTTTAAAAGAGTTATTGGGCATATGCTTCCTGTAGAGGGAAGTGTATCTTGGAAAGATTTGGAAGATGCTGGTCAGCATATAACTGGGTAACACTGGCGGGGGGGTGTTAGATGGCGGTGAGAGTTTACAAGTCATGGCTGGGGTTGTCTGGAAATCTGACCCAGGGTTGGAATACTGTTTGTCCTTGCAGGCGTCTAGAGGGTCAAGAAATTAAGAAATGACTTTCCTGAGGCGGTTCCTCCTGGATTCTTAATCTGATCCCTAAATATCTGATAAAATCTCTGTTGCTTGCAGCAGAAGAAGAGATGCATCTGCACACACTGTGCAGGGACCTGAAGACCAGCTTTAAGGGCAGTCACTGAAGTTGACTGTGTGCTGACGGCAAGCCCGCATTTGTCAGAACACTCTCCGTGTTTAATTAGCCCATGTAGCTCCCCAGCAGCCCTCTATATAAACATTATCTCCACTTTTACAGATGAAAAACCTGAAGGCGAGGTTAAGTTCATTGTCCCCAAGTTCAAACAGCTAGAAATAGTGATGCCGAAATTGAACAATCCTGGCTCCAACCTGCTCGGAGCTGCTTTGCTACAGAGCTTCTCCACAGACCTCGGAGGCAAGACACCTTCTCTCGATCTGTTCGCAGGAGTAGACGTTACCTCTCTGCCCCTTCTCCTAACCAGTGAGCATGGACTACAAAGGGCCCGATGAGTGAGGCCATCTCGGCACTGGCATCCGTGGAGTGAACGGAGGGCCTTAGGACAGGGCATCTTCCAGTTCCCACACTGTCCTCCACGACAGCTGCAGGTTGATGTGACCCACTGCCTCGCTCTCCTGAATCTGTGTCCCTACAGCCTGTCAACCTGTGAGGCCATCGATGCCTTCCCAATAGCCTCAATGATACTCTCCTCCGCCCAACCCCACCCTGACAATTTTTATCCACGTTGTTTTAGATAATATGGACACTGTCAGAAAGCACAAGAACCTATGTAGAATCGTGGGCCCTCATGAGATGAGTTCTATAAGCCAGCCCCTCTCTAGGGTATCACAGACGATTATCTGGTACGATACTGAAAGTAGAGGGAGGAGGTGGTCACTGTCCTTATGGGGGCACAGAAACCTTGAGCGTCACAGGTCCTTGCCATGTCACCTGCCTAGCTGTGTCCTACATTAATATAAATCTGAGTTTTAGGGTGCAGGAGGGTGCACCTCTGTCTCGAGAGCTGGGCAGCAAGGAGAAAGCCCCTCCTATCTTTCATTCAATTTGATATACTGGGGTCAGAGCTGCTAGGGAAGCCTGAGATGAACATCCTGTTCTCTCACAAATTGTCTAGGATACTTCCTGACCTACAAGGAACTCTCTATTTTATTTAAAAATCTGTGTGCATCTCTAGAATAGGAACTTAAAGTGGAATTTTCATTCATTTATTGATTTTTTTTTATTGAGGTATAATTTTCCTGCAGAGAAATGCGACATTCTAAGCGTGCAATCTGTTCCATTTTGACAAATGCATATCCCTGTGTAACCCACACCCCTATCAATATATTGAACATTTAAATTATCTTGTGCTATACATTGAACATTTAAAGTCCTTCCCAGGCAATCCTCAGCCTCTCCTCACAGGATGGAACCCTTAGATTAGTTTTGCCTATTTTAGAACTTCACATAAATGCAATTATATGCTACTTCTCTCATTCACTGCTTTTCCAAATTAACTCACATTGTTGCATGTATCAGATGTTGTCCCGCCTTATTGCCGAGTAATACTCCACTGTATGAATCTACCAGTTTGTTGCTGGACATACAGATTATTTCCAGTTTGGGGCTTTTATGAATTAACCTGCTATATATAGACATTCTTATACAAGACTTTTGCAGACAAGTATTATCATTTCTATGAGTGGGGCTGCTGAGTGATACAGTTGTTGCTGAAGGGCAAACAGAACTTCTGAAGGTGCCTCCAGGACAGGAGGAGCATCTAAGTGCCCAGTGGCACAATCGTGTCTCCATCAGTTCATGACAAAAGCAGGGCTAATAACAGGAGGAAGCAGAATTGCCTGCGTGTGGCCGAGGGCCCACCCTGGGTCTGTTTACTCGTGTGAACTCTTATCCTTGCTACTCATTCCATTAATGATCCTAAATCCCACAGGGGTTCTCTTTGCCCTGGAAAGACCACTGTGATATCTTTACTATACAGTCCCACTGAAAAACCGTGCTCAGAATATCTCGTTGCCACAGCTGATAGAACTCTAGCTCTGGGACACAAGCCCAAATAGCTTGAGATTTCTATTACTTCTGGTAGGCAAATGACATGAGACGGTGCAAGGAGCACAATATCATGGGTTATATGCCTGCAGCTGGTGGGGACAAAGAAAGTGCTGGCCCTCCAACTGTCTGGAGCATTGGGAGACCTGAACACACAAATGCCTTAGAGATGGAGTAGGTCCATGAAATAAGGTGGGCTCTGCATAAGGTGTTGAGAAATGTATGTGTGTCCTAAAGACTTTTCTGGAGGGTTAGGACTTCAACATATATTTTTTTGGAGGGTACAACTTAACCCACAGCATTGATAGGTTGTGATACAAACATACCCTAGAAAGGGGAGTTTCTCAGGCAGTATTTAAAAACAAAGAATGCAGAACTTACTGGGAGAGTTCCTGGAAAGGAAAAGGTTCATTTTATGGGAGGTGGACTTTATAACTTTGGAAAAATAGCAGATCTGAAATTAATTTCTGACAATCAGCCATGAATCTGTCATCATTTTTTGCTCTAAACAGTTGCTTCTAATTATGCCCCTTTGATGTTTGCACCTCTCAGATATCCTCAAACTTAGATCATTTCTGTTCCTCACCCTTTCAACATTGTTAACACAAGCTAAACAAAATTTAGTTATTCTAGGCCTTCTTGGTTAGTCAGATCCTACAGCGCCCTAAGAATTGTAAGTTGCTCTTTTCAATTTTCTCCTCAGCTGGCCACTTTCCTAGCACTTAAAGTCTCACCTTGTACCTCACATAGTGGGAACAAAGCTGTGACCACCTATGTTGTTAGTGAAGGGATTTCTGACACATTTAATTTCACGTGGAAGCTAAGTGCCCATGTCAGCAACTTTATGTCCAAAGGCTACAGGGAAATCTGAGTTTTGTCTTTATGGCTTTTACTTGTATTGTACACTTTGTTTTTTTCATTTCTTTCACAAAAACACAACATGGAGAGAAGCCCATGGTTTTTGCACTTTTTATGTAAGCTTTTTGGTGATTAAAGCCCTAGGGAGTTGAGTTAGTGCAAATGTTAAAAATGTGTACCCAGTGTACAGTAAGAGCTTTCTCTCTATGCCTTCTTCAAAAGAGTTTTGGAGTTGTGAATATTGCTGGATTGAAAACTCTGGGAAGCCAGGGCCCTCTGATGACAGCCAATCCGGTGATATTGTAAGGTTTCCAACCTTTGCTCCATTAATGCCTGCACATCAGTTCTGAGAAAGTTCAGTTCTCTTACAGACCTCTCAGAAATTCTAGAAATTCAGTGAACAGTAACTGTTAAAAATATGGATATACATTTTGCAGGTCTTTTTATTCTGATGCTTTGACGTCTTCAGGTCTTGCTGACACTGGAAGGGACTCCCCCTCCCAAGGTTAGCTAATTCCTAAGAGCAAATAACTTGCCCCCCAGGAAGTGCATCTCTTATATGAACATCAACCACTCTAGAGCTCTTACCTCCCTTACGATACTCTTAACCTGAGACTCACAAGCCCCTACTCTCATCACTCCAAGGTCTTTATCAGATGACTAGGGGCAGCCCTACCTGCTGGAGCCTGCTGAAGTCATTCAAGTTAGCCAATCCTAAACCTGTGTAACCTGCTTACCTTGTCTTGCCCATTCCTTCCTATGGAAAACCACTATAAAGCCTCTTGCCCATATTTTCCCTGGATGCCTCTGGCTCCTGACTAACCCAGGTGCTTCACCTTGTGGCCCTGCGCGGCATGCTGTCCCTCCTATTTCTAGGATCTATGAGTATAGCAACTTCTTCCTTCCTTTAAGTGTGTCTGTGTGTTACCATACCTGATTAAACAAATCCTGAGTACATTTGGAAATAAAGTACAGAAAGACTCACTCAAAAATAGCTCTAATGCAATCGCTTTGAAGTGTCTGTCGCTGACTACAGCCAAGTCAAGGACTTGGTTAAGGGTGACTTTGACCAGGCTTAGTTAAAAGAAGAAAGAGACCCAGTCAGTGTGTATTCTGCGCCTCCTGTCTGCTACAGGAAATCACTGAGACTCATTGTCAGGCTGTTCTAAAGAGGGACGTGTGGCATGGAGAAAGCCCTTTCTGAAGTGGATGGTCTGGGTCCATTTCTCCGGCTGCTACAGGCTTCTTTGAACAGCATGTCCTTCTATCCCATTTTCCCTTTAAGCTATTCACTGCAGAACTGAGCCAGTGGTGAGACAAGCTGAGTACTCAGGGCACACATTTGCAGGAGGCACTCACTGTCATGATGCCTCTTTAAAATGTGCACCCAGCCTGCCCTGTTCGTGTCCTTGTTCTCAATCCTGATTTTCACTACTAGAAAATTCTATGTCTTGAAAGTCCAGCTTTTGATTTTGCTATGTGCTTTTATGCTTAGATAAATCATCATGTCTAATGGCCATTAGAATTATTCAGGAATTAAATTGAAACTGGGCATCGTCTTACACTCTAATACATATTAGGCCAAAATTAATGAGAAGCAATGGACACATTGTGCATTCAAATACAGTCATCAGGTTGCTTCCTTAATATGGATTTTGGGACCATGACAGCAAACATGCTAGACAAAAGTTTCCTGGCATCAGTGTTTGTAGAAGGAATAGGAATTTTTTGAGTAGTGAAATCATACGTGGTAAAAGAGAGAGGTAGTCACCTTCCTTTGCATATGAAGCACATAGTTCATCCCTTTGTTCTGTGAAGCTTTATGTGCTACTCAAGTTGTTTACATGTCGTTGATTTTACTTGGTGGACTCCTCAAGGGCAGAAACCATTCTTAGTCTTTTCTGTTTCTCCAGCATCTAAGATATACCAGACATTAAAAAAATACACACAGGGCAAGCTTTTTATGGAATGGAGCTATTTATAATGCATTTGATTTGCCCTGTAAGTATATGATTCTGTGAAACTGTAGTTACTAGAAACCCTTCTCTCTCTCCATCAATACAGGGACACTACTTACAGGTCCATAGTACAGGACTCATCCTTCCCATAAAGCCATAAAGTCCTGGGAGACAAAAAAAGTGCAGATTTTCTGCTTTGCATCTACCTTCCACATCATCTAACAAAAGGCTGTGAATTTATCGATTTTGGCTCACCTTGGTGAGGAAAAAAGAACAATGTACAAAACTGTTATTTTTGAATACTCAATTGAAAATTCGTATGCACTCCACATTTTATATGGTGGGTGTCAACTGAACACACTGGGCACCTCCCAATTTCCATTTTTAAACAAAATTTCAATCTTTGGGTGTGGTTGCTTTCCCTGTATGCATGTCTTTCGAGCTGTATTTTTAAATTGAGTAAAAAATATATGGTAGGGTAAATGACATAGTCCTAGGATTTCAATGTAATACTTGAACGAAAGCTATGATATTCACAAGAGGCAATGGAGCGTGCTCCTACTTATCTGGCTGTGCAAACTTATGAGCCTGATAACAATGGCAATGAAGCAGTTTTTGCATGAGTGACGCTTCAGAGGTTCTTCTAATAGCCACGGCAGGAGACTTGCACTTAGAGATCAGGGTTTCACACTGAATGAAACTGCATTCTTTAGCTTCTCTGCTGATCTGCATTCTGACCCGGATGCCTTCTCCCCAGACTCAGCTAGAGGGGCCTCTGAATCCCGTTTCTTTCTTCATTATGTGACTCACCCTTGCCCCATTCATCTGTGCATACTCATTTGTATTGAATTTATATGCATCTATCAGATTGATTACTTTTTAAAAGATCAAATAGCACAGAGATGCCCCCTTTAACTACACAGTCAATATATTTATATTCATGACTTTCTTGCCTTTATTCCTCCTGATAATTTTTGAAATGTGTCTGCATCTTTCGCTTACATGTCTTTTCCCATTCTCATATATGTTTGGGTGTCCTGTCCACCCTCTATTCAAAAGATGCTCCTTTCAGAATTAGAGACTCCTTAGCCAGGCCTGCAAAATTCAACTTCATCTGCAGTCACAGCTTGTCTCCTTTCCTGACTCAATGCTCCGGCCAGAATGGTGATTCCTACACTTGACCAGCCTCAGGCTGTCCTCTAGGACTTTGGTCATCCCCTTTTGCCAGAAATGCCCCTTACCTAGTCACCCTCACCTTCCAGTTTTGATGTAGTGTCATACATGTTTCTTCTCACTAATTCTATTTCACCCCCAAATTGGAGCGGTTGTCTAGATCCTGTGGACATCACATGCTTTCCCCTAACTGGACTTAGGATGCATTGCTTTGTGCCAAAAGGCTTCTGTGTCTCCTCCACGATGTGAGATGTCACATACGTAAAATATTTTCTGAGTCTTTTGAGAGTAAATACCTACATTATGACCCTTCACCCCTAAATATATCAGCGTGTATTTACTAAGAACAAAAGTATTCTCTTACACAACCGCAGCATATTATCAGCATTAGTGAATTTGACATGGATACCCTTCTCCTTCCAACTGGCCCAATAATGCCCTTCATACACGCCCCTCTCCCCAAATGGGGGCAGTAGAAGCTGACCTTTCTTCCTGCAAGTCTGTCTTTCCTTTAATCACGTCTTGTTGATTCCCCTCAATTGGTGTCCTGACTCCCGTTCATGTACCTCTTGCCCTTGGCTCACAGCATCTCCCACTTGAACCCCTGCTAATTAAGCCTGGTTACTCCTGAGCCTCTCCTACCTCTCAACCCAGATCGCCCCGCGATGAGAAAGGAGGCTTGATGCAAATTGCAGCTGACAAGGTGGACCGAAGCGGACACGTATTGATGTCCCCTAACCGTGCACACTCATTCCGGAAATTAGCACTCGTTGTCTGCGCACACAGGGGGCCAAATCTCACAGGCGAGGCCACGAGGAGAGGGCTTTGGCTGAGGGGGAGCTATGCCTCTGACGTACTCTATTGTCCTGGTACTTTCATATTACTTAACTTAGCTCCACCAGGGCAGGCTTCCGTTTTTCCTGGTATAAAATATGCATGGCTCAGCACACGCCTCTCAACATTTAATCTGGGACATGTCCAGTTGCCTCCAGGGGCCCATGCTCAGTGCATGCATCCACGCCCCTTTGCAGAAGCCCTGGGAGCAGAGGCTGGGCGCAGAGATGGGATGGAAGCGCCTCGCAGGCTGGAAACACTCGTCCAAATGCAACCCATTAAGCAGCATCCAGGAAGGGTTCCAGAGCTGAGAATTAGCTAGAACACGGGGACCAGGAAGAGGGGGAGACTGAGCATGAGATACAGACAAGAGTAGACAGTTTCTGTAGGGCAGGTAGAGGGCCCAACTCTGATTCTCTCAGTTTCTAGAACCTGTAATGCACTGTGGTGGCCTCACTTACGGCAGGAAAAGACTGGTAAGAGCGTTGGGCTCCTTCATTTCCTTCCTTTGGTCTTCCCGCTGCGTCTCTGTGTAATACAGGCGACTTCACCACACACATCTTTAGATTCTTCAGTAAAACCAGTAAACTTTTTTTTCTTGAAGGGAAACATGTTTTTTGATAGATCTGAGCCGCTCCTTTACCCATCTGACTAACTTATATTCTCTCTTCCTCACAGAAAACATACTCACACATCCATGTGACAGACTATACTGGGGTCCGGTACTGTGGTAGACAACCCCAGGCCTTTCATAGGAATTACCTTCTATCAGGGCCACTTGAAGCCTCCAAGGCGCCTCTGTGCACATTAGAAAAAGGGTGGGCACAGCCCTGCCGCAGGGCAAGCCTGGCTCGGGAAGAAGAACACAGATAGGGTATTAATTATTCTGCTCAGCCATCAGCTGGACACACTGAGGGAGCCTAATGGCCCGGTACTAGGCAAGCTGATGTCACCCCTCCCAGCCAGGTGGCATACGGGCCAGCTAGTGGGCTGCACTGGGCTCCTCTGCCTGCACCACGTCCTCGCTATTGACCCACGAAATCTGAACATAACGTTGGTGCTGGGTGACCAAAGCAAAAGGAAACTGCTTCCACTCCTGAGAATTCTAAGCTTATCTGTCTTCACTGGTTGGAAACCACATTGAATTTGGGAAAAAATGAGTCAGAGTCTGAATCATTATTTCTGCCCATTTCCAAACCAAGATCAGTTCTTTGTTCCCCCTTTGCTCAGGCGCACAGTCAGTGTCTTAAAGCTTCATCTTTGTCCTGACTCCCCTCCCACCTGCCAGACTAACGGTAGCCTACTGTGTGCTGAGCAGTGCCCACGTCCAAGCTCTGCCTAGCTCTGCTGCTAAATAGCAGTTGACATGTGGGATAAACGGTTTGCCAGGTCTGGACTTCATCTATTATTTTATCTGTAAAGTGGGTTTGTATAAAGATCCAAAGTGGTTAACTGTGAAAATGCTAAACTATAAAAAACAGTACAAACTGAAGACAACTGAATTCAGAAAAAGGTAATTCACAAATAAAAAAAAATATGTATTTTCTATGTTGTAATCTGTATTTTGTTGTATTTTTAAATTTATTTTTATTGAATTTATCGGGGTGACATTAGTTAATAAAGTAATATACTTTTCAGGTATACAATTCTACAATATATTACCTGTATATTGTATTGTGTATTTACTACCCCAGGTTAAGTCTCCTTCCATCACCATTTATCCCCACTATACTCTCCTCTACCTGCTCCCCCAACTCCCTCCCCTCTGGCAATACCATTCTGTTTTCTGTGTCCATGAGTCTTTCTTTAATTTATTTTTCTTTGCTTAATCCCATCACCCTTCCTCCCCAGCCAGGATTCAGTTAGGGTTCACCTGCTGTAATAGTGCGATGGTGCAGGGCAGGGGGAAGGGCAAGCGACAAGGCCGTTGGGACCCTTAGTCACTTTTCTCCTGGACCTACATGCAGTCTGTATTTTTAACTGTATTTAGCTTTTAAAATTTCCTTCAGTGCAATTGAATAACATCAGAAGTTATAAAAAATATATAAATGGCAGAATTTGATTTTTTAAAGAAAAAGTTAATTTAGCTTAAAGTTAAAATAGTACAATTTACTCACCCATTTTTCTATCATTCCTAGACATGGTCTGGATATCTATTAAGTACTGAAGAAATATATCATTTTCATCTGTCTGAATCTAGATGCAGTTGATTTCAAAGCTTAATTATGTTTGAATGAGGAATCAATACATACAACTGCACTAACATCGCTGCGCTGAAAATCTGGGCATGTTTCTGATGCTTTCATAATATATTTCAATTTTCCTTCTATTTTTCCATTATGATCTCATAGTTTTGAAAGGGTTCTTTGAGCACAGCAAAGTGGCACAGATCCCAAATGAATGGTAATGATTATTTGTTTCGATTTCAAGCTGCATTTGTGAGAATGTTCTGCAGCCCCTCCTGGTTCCAGGCTGTCTCTCTGACAGAGACACCAAACAGTTCTTCCTAAAACATTCATTTTTATCATGCTCCTTTCTGGATAAAAAAAATAATAAAAAGTGTTCCCCCTTTCCCAGCTTGCATGATTATGAGTGACACCTATAGCTCCTTATAATTTAGCCATGGCCTTTCTTTCCATGCTGTGCCTCTCAGTTTTAGAATATACCTCTTCCAGCTGGGCCTAGCACCTCTCAATTCCACAGGGAGGGGGTTCTTCTCAGTGTATCTTTAATTATTTTGATCTGACCCCAAATGCCTGTTTTTCACCCTTTCCATAAGCAATCTGACCCGGTGCACCGAGTCCAACTCAAACCCAGCCCCTGCTCAGGACTTTTGGGGTTTCTCTAGCTTTGGTGACCTCTCTCTCTCTCTCTCTCTCTCTCTCATAAATCTTACCCTTGGAACACACTGCTTGGGAAGCCTTGTGATTTCTGGAACCACACTCACTTTAGAATAACGGTGTCATCAATGCCTAAGTCGCATCCAAGTGGATCCTCAGTCCATGCTGGGTCCTTCCTCCTTGACCTTGAGCCCAATTCTTTTTTTTTTTTTTTTTTTTAACTATATCTTTATTGATTTCAGAGAGAGGAAAGGAGAGGGAGAGAGAGATAGAAATATCAAAGAGAAGAGAGAGTCATTGCGGGCCTGTGCCCTGACCGGGAATCGAACCCCGATCGCCTGGATCCTAGGTCAATGCTCAACCTCTGAGCCACGCCCGGCCGGGCTTGAGCCCAATTCTTTATCTCCTATTTAGTGTAACTCCACTGAGTATTCTTAAAGGGCACTTGCCATGCCCCAACACACTGTCCCTCAACACAAGTGCACACGCTCGGGCAGGCGAGAGCACACACACACACACACACAACTGGATGGCATTCTTGTTAGAATGAGTGAATTCGGAGAGGAGTAGAGAGGCGTAAGCATAGTGCTTGTCCTGTGCTCTCCTCTCACAGTAACTGATTCCACGTCAGTGAGATTCCATTGACAAAATTGATTCAAATCAAACCAGAAAAATTCAGCCTCAATAACTGAAAATGAGCTGAAAGGAGATAAGCAAAGAATATAATATGTGGCAATGCCTTTAAATTACTCATATTTTAGGCTTTACATAATTTGAAGTTGTGAAAATGTGTTTAACAGGGGTAGATTTTTAAAAATAAAACGTCTTTATTAATGATTAGGAAGTAGCGCCAAAGCACATAATGCCTAGTTCAGTGATGTTAAATTGGAAAGCGTACGAAACGTTGGGAAAGATGTATAAATAACACAAATAGAGCTATAGAGGTTATAAATATGGATGGAATGGGATAACAAAGATACTGTACTCCAGAAATACACAAAACAATTGCGTCTGTGGGAACATATAATCAAAAGCAAAGGAGTCCTCAGACAGGATTCGGGTCCTATGACACCCTCTTCTAGCTTAGTGTCCTGTGTGACTTGGGGTCAGTGACACGTGGTATTCCAAGAAGATTGTCTGAAGTAGTAATACTGGCATCAGTCAATTAATAACATCAAATTTAAAATTGTTTTCTGTTTTTATAGTGTGGCCATACACCAACCTCTTTGAAATAAATTTGTATTTCTCATTGGAGTAAGGATATTTTAAGGCTGCCACATTGCACAACTCCCTTCAGTCCATGCAGATGGCGCCTCCTGGAGGTGTTCATTAGATACCTGCATGACTTCTCACCACTGCTTTGACTTTAATTAAAATATGCACAGGTGTTCCCCAGGGTCCAGTGCTGTTTGTGTGATAATCCAGCATCTAGGCCGTGCAAAGTGTCCACTGGGTTATGTCAAACAATCATTTACTATGAAGGATTTCAACGTTCAAATAGGCAGATGGCAATCTGAGGGATTTAATGATTTACTGACTATTTTTCTGGAAGAACTGAACAATTTAGATATCTCCTAGGTTACGCTGTGGGTTTTGTTGGCTTGCAGATTTTTGAAAAGTTACTTCTGCTTATATATTTAATTAGATTGCACAGTCCCGTTGACATCTAATCAATTCACAGGATGAAATACACCCACAGATTCCAAGACTGGAAGGAGGAGGCCTCACTGTAGACTGTCAGGTTAGCGTCTCCCAGACCTGGTGGTGGGGCTGGTGCAAGGTCTCTTCCCGGGAGCTCTGATGTTTTCAAGTTTTGGCAAAAGCCCCATTTTAAGAAATTAGAGACTATTTATCTCCTGCTAGGAAAATGCTTTTATTGGATGTGCACCTTTGCATTATTTTAAACTAGATAGCCAATAATCATTCTTAAGAAACTTCGGTTTTCATATAGATTAATGAAAATTATGCCTTAAATATAGATTCTTTCCCTCTGCATTTTATTTCTCCTTTCTGATAGAGTTCTGAGGTTAGGGTGTAGAGAATTAGCTTAAAATATCCCTAGAACTTGGAGCTCTGTTCTGGGGAAGTCAACTAATGAAATTACACCTTGTAAACAGGCTTGACCACAGCCTTGCTGTCTAGAGGAGACTGAGTAAATTGACAGGACAGATCTGCATGACGTTTAGAAAATGGACGTGAAAGCCCAGAATGATCTGTGCTCCCCTCTGATTCCTCCAAGGGGAAGGCACCTGCATGAGTGTCTGGTTCCACCGCCAGCTGCATGGCGTCCCACAGTGGAAACGGGTCCATTAGTGCTCATCGATCAGTGTCACCAGAATTAAGCCACTCGTTTCTCTTGCCAACTTTAAGCATATCCTGGCTTCTTGTATTGCCATTTGGGGCAGCGAGAGTCTACGCTGACAGGAAAATGAGAGCATCCTGACTTGTTCAGGAGTTTTCTTTCTCATTAATTAAGGCTACGGCATCAACTCTGCATCAATCTGTTACGATTTTAGTTCATCGGCTCGTGTCTTTGAGTTTAGTCATCTCTAGGTTTTTGGATAAGATATGGGATATGGACTTGGGGTTGCAGATCAGACACTTGACCTTGGAGCTCTGATAGTATAATTGTGCCCCATCCTTCCCCTTTGCACCTTGCCCAAGGCCCTGCCTGGATCTGCAATGATCTGTTTGGCTCCTCTGCATCCCATCATTCCTACTATGAGGAGGGTGTGTGTGTGTGTGTGTGTGTGTGTGTAGGAGTGTTGGAGTCTGTCATCAAGAGGAGGTGACTGTCAGTGCGTTGACCAGAAAACAGAGCCTGAGCAATCAGAGGCTCCTCCCTGCCTCCCCTGCTCTTGGAATATACTTTCTGCACACCATTCACATACTGGGAGCTGGTTCAAGGATGTAGCCTTAAGAGAGTAAGGGCTTGAGATCGTCTGGACTGAGCATGTGACTGACCGGCTGAGACTCTACATAAACTTTTAAGATTCTTGTGGGCAGGCGCAGAGATCTGCTGGTTTGGGGGCTGCTTGAGGCAAGCCTCGTGTGTAAGTTCCCTTCTTACTAAACCTGCCACCACCAATCTGAGCCGTGTGCCTGTCCCGTCTCTCCCTGCCCTCCATGTACCTACAAGGGCTGATTTGCTAACCAACTACGTGTGTGTTGTGTTGTGTGTTAGGGAAAAAGATATTACTTTCCAACAGAATTTTCAATCTATTTGAGATAGGATAGTGTTTATTATTAAAACTAGTTTTTTCTCTTTTCAGCAAACTTTGACTCAACGTGTTTGTATCTAGGAAGTTATTTAACAACTGATCCCCAAATGTTTCCATAGCTGTTTAATAAAAAAGGTCTTATTGTACTGACTGTGATTCCAGACTTGACAACAATCTCTGTGTCACTCTGGAATTACTTTAATGATGAGTTCTTTCCGACAGGATGGATTGCGTATTTTGGAGGAACGGCAGATGGTCCTGGTGAATTATCCGGCTTTCACACTCACTGCGTTTATAAAACCTGGTTCAATATAGCTCCATCTTTTAATCTCTCTCCCTCCCTTTCCCCTTTTCTCTCCCCTCCCCCTCCTCTCTTTCTTCCATCTACATACATGTACGAACATACATACATACATAAGTACATATGTAGATGTTTAAACTTTTCATTAAAAAATAAGATAAATGAAGGATAGTACGTGAATCATAAATATATCACCCAAAGACTTCTGAAAAAGTGAACACAGGCATAACCCACCCCGATCAAGAAACAGAATATTGTCGGCGGCCTGGTGGCTTCCTCCACGCGCGTGGCCACTCAGTCTCCAAAGTCAACACAGCCTCCCCTGGCACCGCCATCGCCCGCCTGTGCCACGGCAGAGGTGGGACAGCGCCCTGGGCCGCCTTGGCTGCCGCCCCGCCCTCCGCAGGGGCCTGAGATCCGTGCCCGTCGCTGCCCGTCACAGCCGTTTATTCTCCCGCACGTTTCCCTCTCGCGGCTCGGCCGCCGTTGCCCTGCCTGCTGCGGGCCAGGGCCGGCTGAGCGATTCGGGCAGCACCGCTCTGTTCCGCTGGGTGCCTGGGAGCACCCGCAGGCGCGCATTTCTGTAGGGACGCCCCTGGGACAGACCCGCTGTCCTAAGACGCGCTTAGGCCGTTTCGCCAACGCCGCCAGAACCCCCCCAAGAGGGGTCGGAGGAGCTGCTCCGCCTGCCTGCGGCGCTTGGCATCCTCTGGGTTTTGAAACTGTAGCCACGATGATTTCTGCAGAGCGGGCCTGATAGTGGTATTGATGCGAAGCTATCTGATTAATGAGGTTCAGCACCTTCTCCCTCGTTTACTGGACCATTTGGATTGTGTGTGTGTGTGTGTGTGTGTGTGTGTGTGTGTGTGTGTGTGTGTGAAACGCCCACTTGAGGCTTTTGCCCACATTTCTAGTGTCATTATCTTAGTGATCTGTAGAAATTCTCCGTATAGTCTGGAGTCCTTCATGCAGTACACGCATTGTAAATATCTATTCTCAGTCCATGGGTTGTGTCTTTTAAGACGGAGCGGTTCTCGGATTCAAAGTAGTTGACTCCTTCCTCCGTGGGTTAGCTTTATGCCCCGTTTAAAGAACTTGCTTCGCAAATGATGGCACTTGAAACATTTTATTTCTATTCAGTCATTTTGTTTTATAGACAGACAGTTGGTTTTGCATAACAACTGTGGTGAGTGAACGTATCAAATTCAACTCTTATTTTTAATAGATTATTTTATAGTCCTCGGTGTAGTCGTTGTCATCTGCAAATTAATGAGAAAGCCAACCCTCTCCGTTTCTGTTCAATATTGAGCTGGAGGTCTTGCCCAGTGCCATGGGGCGAGAAGATACATAAGATACAAGTTTTGGAAAGAAAGTAATAAAAATAATCGTGTCTGCTACCAGCATCTATGAAACTGTGGCCGACTTACTGGCATGGAGTAAAAGAACATCTCAGACCCTTCGCAGTTCTTGAGAAGCAGGTGTATATAGAATTCTAGAATTTCCTTCTGGACCCCTTTTCATCTGTCTGTCTTTGTTCCTTTTTTGGGACTGAGACTGCAAGAATTTGAACAACAGGGCCAAGGTTGCACAGCTAATTAGCAATAAACCAGACAATAAAGTCGAGGTCTCCTGACCCCTTGGTTCTGTATTTCTTGCCCCTGAAGCGTTTAAAATCTAAACAAGTGTTTGAAACACTACGCTGTGCAACAGTTGAAACTTTTAATAACTTTTGTGCAATGTACCTGTTGGTTAAAAGCTCTTGTATGTGAGTCGGCTCTAAAACGATACAGTTAATTAAATGTGAATTTAAGAGACATTTTGGTACGGTACTTATTTTTTTTAAAAGCACTTTTAAAGTAAAAGACAAAGCAGTACACTAAAAACCTTCCCAATCAAAGTAAAAAGCAACATCTTGGTTAAAGCAGAGCTTGTGTTATAATGCTGAAGTGAAGCTAAATGCTCTTTTGGTAATTTTGCAGCCTCGATAAATGGTTAGGAAAATGCTTATGCATACAGAATGAATAATCTCAAAGATTCTTTGCAAAATTTCCCTAGATTTTGTACTGGTATGGGACATAGGGACATTTCTAACTGAAATCAAATATGTAGGGTGTCCCAAAAAATGTATACACATGCTTTGAATAATTATTAAGGCAGTGTTTATTAAAATACATTTATTTTCAAAATTGAGCTATCAGCTGCTAAAATATGTTTACATTTTTGGGGACAATCTATCTCTATGCTTAGTAAGAGAATCATTGGAGAAGTAAAACTGACTAGAAACATTTTTTGTGATATTTGAGACTGGACAATATGTGCCAAACTCTTATCAAAATTGAAATGACATCAGAAGTAAGGGACTGGATCTGCTCTCTCTCCCCCCTCCACCTTTCATTCACACATGCACCCTGAGGACATGAATCTCAGCTTTACTTTTGCAGTGTATTTGGCTTTCCCCTCAGAGAGACTTTGCTCACTGATGTAATACTTTTCAGTAAAAGACAGAGGTCTTCCTAACACAAACCCCATCCTTCCTACCCCCAAATATGTTTGACCACTCAGATTTTCTGCTCCCTGAGATTCTGACTTGTACGGCTGATGCAACTAAGAGCATTGTCTCTGTAAAATCCAAGTGCAAACCCTTATCCTTCAGGGAAAGATCAGCTTTTCCTTCCTCAATTCTTTCGAGTTTATTATTTTTTAATCAATTATATTTGAATAACTTTTACTCTGATTTAAATTTGGTAATATACCCATTTACCTGATGCTACAATTGAAGGATTTCCTTTGCTTTAAGGTAATTTGGGGGCTGAGCTGACTGCAGCCCTTGGTCCTCAGGTCTTTGTTGGCATGGATGACCAAGCAACTATGATGGCCTTACTTCAGACTGTATGTGACCATTGGGTTCATATACTCACCCTATAAGACTTGGTTTTGGATGTTATCTAGACAGAAAAAATGATGAAAAATTCACCAACTTCTGCAAGAGTATGTTCTTTAAAGGGAAATTGAGACCCAATGAAGAAGTTAACTGTAAATAGAGTTACAGTTATGGCTGAATTATAGAATATTCACATTATAAATTATGAGAGAAATAAAAACATGTCTAGGACCCTCTTAGGCAATGACAAGGTTATACACTAAGTGAGCTATCACAAAGGATATCCCATAAGATATTTTGCCATAAAATATGAGTGATCAATAAATATCTTCAAAACTATGACCGCAAATCATCCACACACACAAAATAGCAGATATTATATTTTATTCACAACTTCAGTTAATATTATTACTAATGATAGCCCGACAGAAGAGTTCTACATTGCAAAGGGAACTCTCTGGAGATGACCTACCTGGGCCAATTCCCCCTGCCCTCTGAGAGGCCACCACTAAGGGCGTGAATCCTGCAGCTGTAATGCGCTTCTCTGACCAGGACACTGTCACAGGATCTCTAGTTCCCAGAATTTCAACGGCCAAGAATGAAAGGCCAAATATACATTCTTAGTCCTCAGAGCTCTAATTGCATTATTGTGCTCAGAAATTATGTTCCAACGAGCATGAGAGCTAAATACGCAAATTTCACTGGACACCCTCCTGTTTTGAGGGTGGTCAGCACCCTAGACAGCAGCAGCCTTGAGCACCAAGGGGAGAGGAAAGATTTCTATTAAATTCACCACTGATACATCTGATAAGGGGTTAATTTAAAAAATATATAAAGAACTTATGCAACTCAACACCAGGAAGACAAACATATTTGCATAACCCATAGACACAGATAGTAGTGTGGTAATGGCCAGAGGGAAAGGGGGGCTGGGTGGAGGTGGGCAAAAGGGGGGGGGGCATCTGTAATAGTGTCCACAATAAAAATAAAGTAAACCAAAAAATCAAATCAAACATTCATTGTCTTCAAGTCATCCATCTTAAATGGTTATTGACATAAACCAATTTTCCTGAAAAGACGTAAAACCAGGAAGCAAGGAATACTTGGTGTATGATTCCCAGGTTGTTGCAAAAACCAGGAACTAGTTTTCACAGCAGTAAATGCATTTCACCACTAACAATAGATACCTGCCTGCTTCTTTTAAGCCATTTTAATTTTGTCTTCTCTTCATAAGGTATTGATAATTAATTGCATCAACTCTACTACTTTAATAAAACTGGTCATCCACAAAGCAAATATGTATTGCTTAATTTTCAGTGTGAGGGTTGATAACCACTGAAAATTAATCATCCATAGAGAGAGAACTCAGCAGCACTTTTAATCTCTGAGAAGATTGCCAGTGTGCTAGAGTTATGTGCTACAATCAATTCACATATAACTGTCTAATTTATAAGCTCCAAATTAGATCAGCTATCTATTAGACCCAATAAAAATGGAAATGCATTCATCAGATTAGCAAAATAAAGAATCAGATTAGCGAGGAATGGAATGCATTACCCCTAGAAGAAAGAACTTCTGTTGTGAAAATCGAATGGGTGAAACTGGTTTTTCCTATATGCAGCTATATGCTTTTATGGGTAGTTCTTCATACTTTATATATGAAATTTTAAAAGAAGGCTCTTCTTGGAAATTAGACAGGAGCTAATATGCAAGAACAAAGGTTCTTTACATCACCTATTACTCCCAATTAGAAATAACATTTATTGAGCACTTACTGCATGCCAGGTATGGAGTTAGGCCTGGAATATATAGGCACACACTTGAAGATTAATATCCTTGTCGAGCTCACTTTCTAAGTTATGGGGATCATTAACTCTTTTTTTCTAGATATCCATATCAAAGAAATACTGATTGAGTTTTGCCAAGGTTTCAAACTGTAAATATTTGGCATTCAGTAAAGTGTCGATGCTACCTAAAAAAATCTAGTTTTACTTTCACACCACGTTTTTTCCCTTCCTCCTTTTGTCTCTTTCCTCACCAGCTGAGCTTGAGCCAAACTCCTGCTGAACCAACAAAGGTAACAACCACCAGAACCAACGACCACCAACTATAAGAAAAAAGTAACAGTAGAAATTAAATCCCTCCTGCAAAAACATTCTCTAAAGAATAACACTTTCCTGTGTTTTTAAAACATGCCTCGTTTTCTCCCAGGTGAAAGTGTTTCCTACGAGAAAACATGAAACGAATAAGCACCGAAGTGCCTCTGACATATAAGTGGCCATTTATTTACACGTTGGAAACTTTACAGCCCTCAGAATAGTAAAAACACCCCAACGAGTTTCTGTTACCCACATGTGTGTTGGCCTTGCCACCTGAAATATGGATATCCTTCCCATCTGTATCCAACGCATACTGAGCACATGTCTGCAAAAGCCAGGATCGTATATGTAACATGTCCTGCATAACTCGGTTAACCTGGAGTGAGTCTGCATGTGACTGATGGATGCGCCACCTATTTTAAATCTTTGGTGCAAAGAACTGACGAGCACCAGGACTTCTGCTTTCTTGGACTTTTCTGCATTCGTGTACGGTAGTCATTTTTATAGTTTCTCTTTAATTATGTTTGTTTTTCTAATATGAATTTTCTCAGTGTTGTAGTATATTTATACCCAGGACTA
Organism: Miniopterus natalensis; assembly: GCF_054644295.1. Lineage (NCBI taxonomy): Eukaryota > Metazoa > Chordata > Mammalia > Chiroptera > Miniopteridae > Miniopterus > Miniopterus natalensis. The sequence goes on along the minus strand of NC_142093.1, from coordinate 8,828,306 downwards.
AATAAAATCCTACATTTATGTAGATTTTATATATATGTTTATATTGTATTAATTTAATATCCACTAATTTAAAATAATTGGTTATTTATTTTTAATTGTGATCATCATGGCTTACATACAGTTACTTTTGTTTGGAAATACTTTTTAAAGAATTTCAGAATAACAATATTTATAATTAGATTATTCTAGCTGTTTGAAACTCTTAATAAACTTCTTTTGAACCACCAATTTCCAGAAAATAAAAAAGCAAGGGACATTTCCCAACTCACATTTTAAGGCCAACATCATCCTAAAAACATAAACAGATAAACACAGTATAAGAAAAGAAATTACGGATTAATATGTCTCATTATAACACAAGCAAAAATCCTCAACAAAATCTTAGCAAGTCAAATCTAGCAATATATGAAAAGGAAACTACAATGAATAGGTTCTACCCCGTTGTTCAAGGTTGGCGCAACATTTGAAAATCAGCTAATGTAATTTACCATTTCAACTTATTAAAGAAGAAAAGCCAAATGATCTTAATTTATGCAGAGAAAGCACTTCAAAACTAAAACTTAAAATAGATCTACTTATAATAAAACTCTCAGAGAACTAGGAATAGGAGAACACTTCCTCCACCTGACAGAGGACTATACCCAAACCCTTTACTAACAGCAATAGTCAAACAGCAAATGCTTTCCTCCTAAGATTGGGGAAAAGCCAAGGATGTCCGCTCTCACTAATCCTAACCAACGGCATCCTGGAGGTCCTCGAAAGTGTAAAAAGGCCAAAAGAATAAATAAAAGGCATCTAGATTGTGGGGGAAGTAATAAAATCCTATTTTTAGGTGATATGATTGCTTACCTAGAAAGCCCTAAAGATTCCACAGAAAGGCTATTAGAACTAATGAGTGGCTTGAGCAAGGTTTATGGACACAGAAATCATATTAAAAGAATCAATTAAATTTCTATAAACTAGGAGTAAACAGCTTGAAATAAAAATTAAAAAGAATTACAATAATAGCAAACGCATGGAAGAGTTAGATAGGAAGCGATCACAATAAGTGTAAGTTCCACGCATTGACGACTACAGATGAGAGGTCACAGCAGTGCTAAGTAAAAGGGGAATTATACTTTGTTAATGGGTTAAAAAGCTCAATGTGTTAAAGTGTCAATTCTCCCCAAGCTAACACAGAGACTCAATATAACCTTAGTCAAAATCCCGGTAGGACACTTAGAAGGAATTGACAAGCTAATACTAAAATTAAACAGTATATATTAAAATGCAAAGGAGCTAAAATATCCAAAACAACTTTTGTAAAAGACAAATAACATTGAAGGTATCTCATTGCCCAATTTTAATATTTACTATAAAGCCATAGTAATTAAGACAGTGTGGTATTGGTGACGGGATAGACATATAAATCAGTGAAACAAAATAAGGGGTCCATAAATAGATCCACACATGTATGAACAACTGGCTTTTGACAATGATTGAAGGCGATTCAATGTAGAAATGGCAGTGTTTTCCTAAATGCTTCAGTAACGACTGACATCTGGAAGCAAAAAATGGGTGTGGATACTCTCACATTAAATATATAAATGACCTCAAAATGCATCATAGTCCTAACGTAGAACCTCAAGTTATAAAACTTCTAGTAGAAAATATAGAAGAAAGACCTGTGAACTTAGGTGACGACAAGTTGCTTAGGTACGACACCAAAACATAATAAATCGGACTTTACTGAAAATGAAATAAAAACTCAAAAAACTGCCCTTCAAAAGACAGCGTTGGGAAAATAAAAAGACCAACCAATGGTTAGGAAAAGTATTTGCCAGACACCCATCTGCTAAGTGACTTCTATCCAGAGTTTATAAAGAACATTCAAAACTCAGTAATAAGAAGAGAAACGATGCAATAAAAAAGCGTAATGGAAAAAGCGTTTTAACAGGCACTTTCCTAATGATAATCTACAAAAGGCATCACAGGATGCCCGACACAAATGCTGAGTGTCACTTGTCAGGAGGGGAAATGTGTGTTAAACCATCACTACATCGATTGGCATGGCCGGCGGGACAAAGCAAGAAACAGGCCAAAGGAAACCCCACGCGACACGCGACACCTTCGGCCCCGAAGGCTGCTGCCCCTCGAGCCAGCCAAGGTCAGGGGTGGGGGCCCGAGGCCCTTCCTCTAAGATCAGACAGAGACAAGCTGCCTGCTCTCGTCTCCTCTGATCTTCATATTTCTGAAGTGTTAGTTGGAATGTCTTGCCTTTCATTTATAATTTTATTGGTTCGGTTCTCTTTTTCCCCCCTTGATAATCTAGTAAAAGGTTGGTTGTTTTTTGTCCTTTCAAACTCTTAGTTTTGTTCATCTTTTCTATTGCTTTTCTGTTCTCTGTTTCTTTCATGTCTCCTCTAACCTTTGTTGTCTTCCTCTTTATTATATTATTTTATTACCTTCCTTATTTTCCTGTTCAGTACTCTATTGTTATTTCTTGGTGTTACATGAACTAGTAGACATCTTACAAGCAATTTTTAGGTATTATGAAATGTCTTAGTGCCTTATCAGTTTTAGGAATGTTTCATGGAGTTGAAAATAATAAATATGTTATTTGTTAGGTGGAGAGTTAGCTCTAAAAATTAGATTAAGCTTTTTGCATTGCTTCCAAAAATTTTTATATTTTACTATTTTTTGTTTGCATAATTGATGGAAGAAATAATTAAATTTTTCCCTATGATTAATAAAATTTTTATTTCTACTTTAGTTTTATAATTTCTTCATAAATAAGCTATTGAAGTTCATAATGGTTTTCTTCTTAGTGGAAATACTTTTAGCAATATATAGTTTTTAATAATCATTGGTATTTTTACTTTGATTTTTTTTCTGATATGGATACTGTTTTACCATTTCATTTTTATTAAGATTGCCTTTTTATATATTTTGGGTTTACATTGAACTTTTGGGTTCTTTCTAAAGTTAACTCTTTAAGCAGTTTACCTGGATTAAAAGATTTGTTTTTCTTTACTGTGTGCAAATAGGTCTGTATTTCATTTATATTTATAGAATTATTACTATACTTAAACTTTTTGTGACTTTATGTTTTAACATTAGAACATTCCTAAGATTAGGTAGGCTGTTTCTTACAACTGATGATTTTCTGCCTTCTAGAGACTGATTTTATTTTTATTACATTTGTTTCTGCCTTTACTATTGACTTTTATTATTATTCACTTTTATTTGTCTGGAAAGCATACATTTCTTTTTGTTATTTTAGTGCCTACCATTTGTTCTATGATTGTAAAGTTCTCTGAATGTCTTAGAGATAAGGTAACAAAATAATAGAATGGCATGAAAAAGGAGATTTTAAAGGTAAAAAAAAATAAATTAAAACTCTGCTTCAGAACAAATAAATAAAATAGAAGTCACAAGTAAAAGAAAGACACAATTGAAAAGTGAACCTATAATTTGAATAAAAAGAGTGTAGGACACAAAGGCAACAGACTCAAGATAATTAAAAATAAGGTAACAACTAGAGAGGACAGACATTTGTAATTAAATATGGTGACAATTTATTTCTTTTAATTAGAGGACTCAACAAATGCAGACACAACAAAAAAAATATAAAATTGAGTATAATTCCATGAAATGTATAAGTAATTGAATATAGGCATAGAAGACATTGTTCTTATGTTCACAGAGCGCATTGTTTAAAGATAATACAGTATCAATATAATGGGCTGAGTAATGAAGCATATAATTACGAGAGGACACATTTCTGTAAATAAGATATGAATAAATGAATGAATGAGTTGTCCTTCTAGAAAATTCTACCATGTGGCCATCGCATTTTTATTCCGAATACCTCTTGACTTCATTGTCACCCTCTGGTCTACCGTTTCGGTGTCCGGTGATGACCTAGAGAGACATGGGAACATCATTCACCTGCCTGCCACGGAGAAGTCAGATTGCTTGTCTTCTTCATTTGAGTCTCCAAAAAAAAAAAATAATAATAATAATAATAACCTGTTGCTTTGATTGATCTGTTTGGGGTGCTTTCTGTCTCTCCGGGGGCTATGAACCACGCACTTCCTTTCGTCCGGCCTGGCCTGCGGGAAGGCTGCTGGGCCTTTGCTGATACCTTGCTCTTAGTGCAGTGTTCCGTAGTCCTGGCTGGTTTACCACGTGCGACAACTTGCGTTTCATACCCGTCCTTTGATGTCTCTTTGGTCTTCTTTGTAGCTGGGCTTGCTCTACTGCAAGTAGGATTAGCGTCTTCAAACACTTAGGTTTGAATTCTCCCGAGGATCTCGAACTTCCTTCACTCCCTTTGCTCTTCATGGGGGGGGGGGGGGATTTGTTGGATGAAGAAAGCTGTCGAGCATTACGGAGATTCTCCCCCTTGACGTGGGATACCTTTGTTTTTGGATGCCCTCCAAACAGGGTGCGCAGTTACTTAGCCACCCTGTGGCAGCGTGGCCGTTCCTGGCCTGTCCCAGTGGCCCCCGGTGTAGATCCTGTTGGCCATTCAGCTTCGTGGAAACGTTGAACTGTATAAGGCAGGTTGGAGAAGATCCTATGTCTCTACTGCATATCTGGATGGGTTGTATTTCCTGAAAAAGATTTAGGAAAGTGAGCGTGTGAAGCGCCAACTTCGCAAACGTCATTCATTCACTGATGTTCCACATTTATTAGGTACATGCGTTGCTGGAATGATCCTATTTGCTTGGGGTATAGCATGACCAAGACACCACGTCAGTCTGCAGGGAAACGTTCAGTATGGTGCGGAAGGTGGGACTATCAAAATAACTGTGACATGACACCTTATGTCGCTTTCGTGCGCAGGGAGCTGCCAACATGCCCCCGGGGTCCACTTGTCTCTTTATGCTGAACTCGCCTGGACTGTGTCAGAAACCTGGCTTAGGGTCACTCTTGGCCCTTTGGATTTAGAAACAAAAGGTTTTGGATCTGACCTAACATTAATCATTTTGAAAGGTAATGAAGTAAGAGTTTGGGCATCACACTCAGGATAATGAAGAGGAATGGGAAAGGAAAGAGAAAGGGGAAGTGTCTCAGTGTTAATTTTGTCACCCACCCACCCAGAGAAGTGAATATTTAAAACTGGAAGACTAGAGCTGTACTCAAAGGTCGTAGTGGGAACCCTAGCGATTCTCGTTTTAGCATCTGAGACTAACTGGCATATGTTGCTGGCAATCTCATTGCATAAATTAGGTTTTAAATAAATGAAGTTGGAGGCACTCTCAGAAAATGAGGACATTCAAATTTAGAGTTTCGAAACTGAGCATCATTTTTTGACCCCTTAGCAGGTTGCCTTTCTGTTTATAGAGGATGCTTCAACGTATCAGCATATAAATTGAGGAATAAATGGCTGGAAAAAGTATCTCAGGTTGTACAATGGGGGCAAAGGAAGAGAGGGGAGCACGTATTTGGCAGAGTCAGCGGGAAGTTAAATATGGTGTGAGAGTTTTGAATAGGTGGAGTCAACTCTTGGTAGCCTACAGGATTCAAGCACAGAGCAATGTCAATATAATTTCTGTGGGTTTGCAAAAGGAGACATGATCAAGCTAATGGGGTCAAAAAAGAAATACCTGAGCCTCTGAGTGAAGTGATTAGAGGACTGACTCTTGACTTACTGCCTCTTTCTAGAGAGGTGAAGGACCTACCTCCTAGGTGCTCCACCAATAATACTATTAAAAGCTAATATTTGTTCAGCTCTGATTATGAGCTTGGGAGTAACGTGTATTGTCATTTAGTCTTTCCAACAGCTCTAAGGAGCGGGGGTTATTATTCTCATTTTCAGATGAGGAAACAGAGAGGATGAGTAACTACCCTAACGTCCCACAGCTGGAAAGCAGGCCAGCCAGGATTTAGCCCAAGGAAGCCCAGCTGCAGAACTCGCTATGAAATTCCTAACTACTGTGTGAATGATCTGGTGACTCTTGGGTGTACAGCTGTTTTCATAGAACTTGGGATGCCACAGAAATCACTAAGTCAGATAGATCTCCACTTACTTTTGGAAGACTATGAAACCCAGAAATCCACTAGCGGGAACTGGGTGTTGCCTCTCAGCCCCACATTCATCCTTCAGTACCTGCTCCGTGTGATGGGTTGAACCTTTTTAATAATGAACACAATGGGGAGCTGTGTCAGGAGAGTGCACTGAGGGCCATCGTATGAGACGGGACCTCTCTTCCTGCGCCTGGTTGCTGTGGTGGCTTCTGCTTGCTCCTGTCGCATGATTGTCTGTGGTGTGCATGCGCTGAGAGGTCCACTGGTGCTCTGCTCCAGCCACATACCCAGAGCACAGTGCCTCAGACACCTCCCAGCCCAGCCCAGCCCAGGCCTGGTGGCCGCTTGCTTGAAGTTCTTCTGTCACAAACACAATGTGCTCCAGCCTGGTGCCTGCGGTAGTGTCCCAATGCCTTTGATCTGCCTGCCCACCAGTGTTGGCTCACTTGGGACTAAGAGGGTTGTTCCTACTTGCTCAGCAACAGCGGACAAGCTTTGGCCCTGGCCAACCAGCCCACTTCTCCACCAGCCGGTAGGCTACAACTTATGTGGCTGCTGGTTGTCCCGTGAGCTCTGAGCCCCAGCCTTGAGGAGACACTCCCCGGCCTGCTGTGTCTTTCCTCACGTCCTCATCGTGGGCCAGAGAGTGCCCTTCAGTGTTCTCTTTACTTTCTCACAGTTGTTCTCTGATCGTAGCTTCATAGCTTAATATTTTTTATATCAAGCTTCCCCCATTTAAAATTATAATGTGGTTTCTGCTCCTTTATTGGACCCAGACTGCTACAAAGCCAAGCAGCCCGAGGACTCTGCAATACCGTGACCCAGGTGAAGTGTAGACGGAAGGGCGCGCCTCTCCCTCGGGGCAGGGACAGTGGAGGAAGCCACGGAGGGTGCTGTGTCAGATGGTGTGTAAGCTTTCAGGCTGGGAGTAGAGCTGCTGCTTCTCAGATACTCATCATCAGGATATCTGAGAACGAGAACTGAGTTCCCACACGTTACACGATATTTCCTATCTAAATGCCAGATTAGCAACGCAAGGACACAGGGTGATCCGAAACCTCCTTTGATAGATTCAGGTCCATAAATCAATGACTTGATTACACTTTGTGATGCCTTTTGAAATTTACAAGAGAGATAATGTCTGTAAAATTCTTCAGAAATTGACTAATCCAAGTATAATTCAAAACAATTTGCTAATGTGCAATGATTTATACAGAGACTTCGTTTTGCCTCACAATTTCCAAATGAAATACAGGAGAAAGAATAGCTGAATAGAGATGTTTTGTGTGGTTTTTTTTTTCATTGAAACATTAGTTAATAAAATTATATAGGATTTAGGTACATAATTCTATAATATATCATCTGCATATTGTATTGTGTGTTCACCACCCCGAGTCAAGCCTCCTCCCATCACCATTTATTCCCGCTCTACCCTCTTCTACCTACACTCCCTTTCCCTCTGGTAACCACCGTGGCGTTGCCTGTGTCCACGAGGTATTTATTTTTGCTCAAATCTTTCACCTTTTCACTCAGCCGCCCAACCCCCTCCCCTCTGACAGCTGTCAGTCTGTTCTCTGTATCTATGAGTCTGTTTCTATTTTATTTGTCAGTTTATTTTGTTCATTAGATTCCACATGTCAGTTGAAATAATATGGTGTTGGTCTTCCTCTGACTGGCTTATTTCACTTAGCATAATGCCCTCCAGGCCCATCGGTTCCTAGAGATGGTTCTTATAAGTTATAGAAAAGATTGGATACCTTATAAAAAAAGGCTAAGACCAGGACAGTAAGAGCTGGCACAACTGATCTTCCAGTGTGACACGGTCCAGCCTTTGTGATCCCTGATTGGTTCCGTGTGCGGCATCCCCTCTCTGGGACCTCAAACATGCCGCTTCGCATGAGTAACACAGGTGATGTGCTAAGTAGAGCAAATAGCACAATTTTTGTATCATGAGAATGGTTATGGGGAAAGGATGTTCCCAAATACAACAGTCATCATTCTTGCTGTAGCTACCCTCACTCACTTATTCTACCTTTCCTACTGGATTATAACAAAGAAATTTCTAGACGCAATGTTAGGTTGAATTGTGAAGTTGTTGATATTTGCCAATTTTTTAAAAGACAAGTTTTATATGATTTAACTTAGTACCACTTTACCTAAGAATATTTCAGTACATATTTCAAAAAATAAGTTATTTTAAAATACAGTCAAAACACCATTACTGTACAAAAACATATAACATTCTTTAACATCATCAAGTATCTAATTAGCGATGGAATTACCTTGAATTTCCATCTTTTAACAGTTTGTTTTTTCTGTGATTTTCTTTTCCTGTCAGGTACTAGTTAAGTTTTAATGATAGGGTTAAGTTGGCCTCATAAAATGAATTGGGAAGTATTCTCTCCACCTATATTTTATGAGTTTGTGTAAGTTTGGTATCATTTGTTATTTGAGTGGTTGATAGATTTTACTAGTGAAGCCATCTGGGCCTGGAGGTTTTTTTGGGGGAGGAGCGGGGAGAGGTTTAAATTACAAATTCAATTTCTTTCAAAAGATATAGGGCTATTTATATTTTTTATTTCTACCTTTGAATGTCCATATTAGAAGTCAAGATTTGAGTGACATTTGTGTGCAGAATTTAAGGTTCCACTTCTTTCTGACTCCTTTCTTTGGGTTTCCCTCCTCAATTTTTTATCTCTCTGGTAGTTCTGAAGTCTTCCTTTATTCCTCAAAGGTAGGACTCTCAGTGTAAACTATTTCAGGGCTTCCTTTGCCTCCAATTTAAAATGTACACCACTTACTAGGGCATATGTATAAAGAAATCTAAAATATTTAATAATTTATAAGTGCTGCAAACTGGGTGTACCAGGTGAATATCACCTCTGTACATGAATTTTTTCACCCACTGTACCAAGTTTATCTTTCCAGCCACATTTCCTGATAATGCTTTCTACCCCGATCTCTCCATATTAATTTCTGGCTCCCTGAAAAACTCATTTCCGCCAAATATGGCATGATGTAGAACCATTCTTTTTCTCATTATTACATATACCTGTAATTCGTTTTCTGGGTCTGACATAACAGAATAAACCATGTGGCTTAAAAAATATAGAACCTAATTGTCTCTTAGTTCTTGAGGCTAGAAATCCAAAATCAGTGCATCGACGGGGTCATGTTCTCTCCGAAGGTTCCCAAGGAGGAGTATTTCTTGCCTCTACCTAGGTCCTGGTGGTTGCCAGCAAACCTGCGTGTTCCTTGGTTTGTAGATGCATCACTCCAACATTTGCCTCTCTCAACACATGGCATTCTCCCTGTGTGTCTCTGTCAAAATTGTCCTCCTTTTATACGGACATTAATTTTTGCATTAGGACCTACTCTCATACAGAATGACCTCACGTTACCTTCACTATATCTACAAATACCCTTTTTCCAAATAAGGTCACATTTATAGATTCCTCAAAGATATGAATTTGGGGGAGCACTATTCAACACAGTGGAGCACCTGTACCTTATTGGCCATTTTTTCAATGGAGCAGCTCTCCTCTGTGAGCGCCTTTCTGACTCATTCATAAAATACTTCCCCTCCATGGGGTAGTGCGTGGCCCTCACACAGGGCATTTCTCTGTTTCCTTGGCTGTCCTTCAACAGCTCTGAGTCTCTGGAGGAAGACCGGTTTATTCTTTGTCTTTGCTTCCCCAGAGTCTCCTTCAGGGCCTGCCTTAGAGGAAACGCTTGCTGAATGTGGGCCTTTCGTCTTCCTCCTGCCTCAAAGCCCTTCAGCACCATCCGCTTCCTCGCTGTCACCCCATCCCTGCTGGCCACAGCTTTATTTTTCCCAAGATGGAAAGAAACCGAAACCATGTTCTTGGTGAACTAGAAACATAAACTGGGATCAGGATGGAGTCTCTGAGTCTAAAAAAAAGATAGAAACATAATGTAAATCGAAAAATGTTACTGAGAATGTTAGTAACGATATTGACAATTCTGCTCGCTCGGGGAGGCCGCGACGGAACTCAACGTGCTGAGAAGTTCAGAGGCATTAATCTTATCTGCGCCCCAGAACCCCCTCTGCAGAGGCAGATGAGCGGGTGCTGATGAACGTGCTTCATTAGGAGAATTTCAAACGCCATTTGTCTTCATGAAAAGGAAGTATTTTTACATTTTATAGTTTGCTATGAATCAGTAAAAAAATTTTTTTCAACCATTACCCTTTGACTTAAAATGGGCTTCATGAGCAGCATATCAGTGCAGTAATAGACTCGCCTTAGGGGAAATCTTGACAAAAAAAGATATTTTCTGGCAAAACAATATCCACATACTACAGGCCTGTTCAGGATTCTTTTATAATAATATATTTAGGGTTTTAAATTCCCCCTTTTATTTACTTTTCTAAGAGACAAGAAAAGTAAAAACTAAAAGTAATAAAAAAGAAATCAAACACAAAAACAATATTTTTTAAAAGGAGGAGTTCAGGTTTATACTAGAGTAAACATATAGCCAGCCCAATCTTGCATTTTTTCTGTATCCATATAATAAGATGTTAAAACATTGTCCCTAGTGATTAACATGAAAATTTGCAAGGTCCTTAGTAACCCAAACATACATATACTATGATTACATGGAATTTAGACAAACAAACAGAGCTCTAATATTAGAAAGTATTTTCTGGTTAATTATCAAATAAGTGGAAAATGAAATTATTGAGAAATCCCCACGATATGATCAGCCATATGAAGGTTTTGTAGTTCCTTTATATGTTAGTATACATTCAAGTAATTTTTTTGGCATTTAATGTTTACCCCTGTTGTTAGATATATATCAGTGTCCTTCAAAGTCAGTTATGAGTCTGGGGGACACCCGCAGCCTCCCCTTGGGTTTTGACAAACTTTTTTGCACTTGGGTCTCTCTATAGGAAATTTGTTGTCATCAATCTTTTCATTCTTCAGTGATCACAATTATTACTTGGTGAACTTTTAAAAATCCCGCCTCAGCAAAGAGTTCCTTTTCAGTAGGGAATGGATTGAGGGCTGGAATCCTGCGTTCTGTAGAAACACTACAGGCGATTCTAATACACGTAGTTTGGGGGATACATTTTGAGAACCATTTATTAACTTTTCTTCTACTTACCTGTACTTTCTGTATATAGATCACTCTTTCTTTGTCCCAGGAGAGCACATGGGAATTTCATTGTTGCCTCAGTGAGTTTCCATCTATCCTTTAACTTTATACATAGGGAAAAATTTTGTGGAAACCACCCGCTGGCGCCACATGTCACCTCCTTTAACTGCACCTTCCATTTTTTAGACTCATTCATAACCGAATACTTCATTTACTTCGGCCTTGAGGATCAGTTCTGTACAGCCTCTAAATCCTATTTCCCTGGGTCCCTGGCCTCTACAAAACCCAGTTCCTCAACTTAAGTGCCCACCATCTGGAAAAAAAATCCTGCTTACATTTCTCCACCTCATCAGCTCTCCATATGGCTCTGGAGCTCAGTTAGAAACACATCTCCTTCTTCTGTGCTAAGGATCTCTTCATTTTTCACCTCTTTTTGAGTTATAATTTATTTTTATCTCAACGTCTGCTAACCTTGAAGACCATCTTTTAAAAAGACGCTTTAACTCATGGTTGGCAGCATCGATTTTAAGATTGATTCCAAGGATTAAAATACTAATCATGTTGGGGAAAGACAACCCTTCTCCCCTTTGCAGATTAACTGCAACTATGCACACCTGTTTGTCTTTGTTATTGACCAAAAATGTCACCTTTACTTTGGGTCAGTGTAGCATCTTCCGGAGGAATCCAGGTGTATCAGCTGGCTCTAGGATGATGGCACACCATTTATCTTCCTTTCCTTTTTTTCACGGAGACTCTTCCAGAAGAAGAGCTCCACTCAGTGTCTCAAGGAGTATGCAATGCGGTGTGATCAGAGAGAAAATGGAAATAAATGGCCAATTTGTATGAAAAGTAAATGCCATGAAATACTGCGTCAGAACGTTATTCAAGGCCTAAGAAGCAAAAAGTGTGAGGAGAAGCCATAGGAAGCAATGGTGCATGATGTATCTGAAGCCACGGAGGACGGGCCTGGGGAGGGAGCCACAGGGGGAGCAGCAGGTCAAAGACAGGCAAGGGGCAGCCCCTGAGAAAAGACAAGAGGGGCGACCAGGAGGCGTCACTGCGCGTCTGGGAAGGTGTTTAATGTACTCAGCTGGATAACCCCCTAAGGGGAAAGATCACAGAATTTATCTGAAAATACCCCGTCATTATGGACTAATACTGCCATCAGAGAGGGAAGGACGGTGGAATTACTTAGAGAGCTTTCTTCTCTCTGAGTCTTAACGCCTTCAACCAAGATATTGGTCAGGGACCCCTAGGGAAGTGCACTAAAGCCAATGGTGTAATAATCATTCTGGGAGCGCCATGCTCTGGGCCACAGCTATCGAAATGCTTTTTTGTAGCTTTCCCTTCTCACGGACTCAGGGGCATGAAATGCTGCGGGCACAGACCCCGGTGCTGCTTCCTCTGAGCCAGACGGGAGGGAGCTGGGAATTCTGAAGCTACGCCCACCTCCCACGTGTAGTGAGATCCGAGTGCGACAGGCTGCCCGAAGCCTTTCATTTCAGAGCGTCTTTGAGTTCTGGCTGCCCCTGTTGTTGCTGCTGCTGCTATTTCTACGTTTCCCAGTGCATTGGAATCCTTGCTTCTCAACTCTGCCTTCCTGTATTTTCCATCATGGATGTAGGTATATGGTTGGAGATAGAGCCAGCTCATCCCCTGGGCCAGATAGGTGACCCATCACACTGTGGAGCACTTGTCACCCCACCACTAGCCTGCCTGCCTTGTGCGGGGGGGCGTCCTCTCTATGGGCCAGCTCAGAGGTGAGTTCAATCGTCTCACCTTCTTTACAAAGAAAGAATGGAAAGAGGCGAGAATGCATCCCAGCTGAGGTTAAGCCTAAGCAGCTGGAGTGATAGAGGATCTTGACACCCCATTTAAGTCCTGGTGGCGTCAGCTGGTTTCTATAGAACCTGCATTTATTTCCCACTTGGCTGACTGCATCAAAACATTCTTAGTAGTGTTCTGATTTTGACCTGTGGTCTTGGTTAATTTTTTTTCTTTTTCATTTAAATCAAACCTGACAGGAAGAAGAATAAGCTAAAGGAGTTATTTCCCTTTACTGCTTAATGGGATATGAAGCCTCAGCTTATGACTCAAAATAAAACTTTCCACTTGGGTAAACATAATTTTCTCTCTCTCTTTTCTTCCCCCCCAGAAATAATCCCATTCATTTACAAGGGTAAAGTACTTTAGTATAAAATAATTCCCCTTTAACATCTGTTGTAATTACTTGGCTATCCCCTGACTTCCCTTTTCCGTGTGTGGGACCAGTCAGAGGCTGAGCTGGCCGTATGGCCTGTGTAGGAGGCCAGAGCGACGGACCCAGAGTCTGGAAGGCCCAGTGAAGCTGCAGGACCTTAATACCCACCCGCTCAGATATCTTCCCAGTTGATGTCAGGCCCAAAGGTGCTGCAGATCTTGAACATCCTTTTATAAGCCAAGGGAAGGCTGGGACAGCATCTCTGATGTTCAGAGACAGTGATGTGCGTGTCTATGCGGCTCTTTGGCTGGTCCAGTGAGGAGCAAATGTGATACATATTTCCGTAAAGGAGCTTCCTATGTGGATAACTTTTTGAAAATATTTTATCTCACTGTTCCCCCTGCCAAGTGCACCAGCTTTTTCTTAAGTAATAGAGAGAGGAGGCAGAGATTTGTCATTTAAAATGATCTGCAATTCTCTTATGGGGTTCAATTAGTCTTGGGTTTTGTCAGTCTTAACACTCACTAAGCCACAGTTTTTCTTTTGAGAGCTTATTTTACATGTACTAATGTGCACTAAATGTAAAAAATACTTTGAGAGGGGGTTAAAAACATCACATATTTATAGATATACCAATATTTCATTTCTCTTTTGTGGAAGAAACTCAGAAGTTTCCTACAGCTTGTTTAATATTGAAACGTAATGAGACTACCTAGCGCTGTTACTGAGGAGAGAATGGTAGGTTCTGCCAGAGAAGGGGCCGGGCCCCAGGGCATTGGAAGAGAGTAGCTAACCAGACTTTAATATAGAAAAATAGATAAATAGGGCGATGATTCAATCAGAAGGCAATGTACCTATCATGCATCAGGAGAAAGCACAGCTGGGGGATTGGAAAGTGATTTGGAAGCAAAAACCTCTCATTGAATTACAGACCAAACAATCAAGTTAGGGGTTGCTAGTAGACTGAAACCTGGTTGTAGAAAAGGGATGGCCAGCTCTTCTGTTGTAAGCCAGAACCCTCAGAGAGACCAGCCCCCCTCTAGGCTTACTTTGGGTTAAATCCAAGCCAACACTATCCTAAAACACACACACACACACACACACACACACACACACACACACAAGAAAACATAATAAAAGCACTTTTATCTGATTTACTTGGTAGCACATCTCTGGGGATTGGCCCTGAGGCTGTCACTGAAATCTAGTTTTGTGCATAAGCCATTGTCAGATTATAGTATAACCTGGCAGGTGTGTGATGTCACAGGGCATCCAGCTAAGGAAAACTAACTTGCCAAATAAACATTACGGTTAACATTGATTTCATACTGGCATAGATTAAGAAAGTGATCGGGGAAAATGGTTGTAGGATACGTTAATGTTTGTCTAGAGGCCAATTTAGTAATCTGTTGCAGAAATTCTTAGCTCTGTGTTGTCTACATGATACCCACTGGTCTCTTGGTCTTGCATTTTAAGTCAAATGAGCACTTATTCAGGAAGATACAAAAGTGAGGTAGACCCAGATCTTTCCTTGAAGAAACTCACAGTCTAGAAGTAGAGAAAGAACCCAATGAGGGTGTAAACCCTAATTCTGTGAGACAAAGATCAGTGTCAGAAGAGAGGCAGTGACAATGTTATGGAGCCAATGTGATCCCGATAAGTGAAAGAGGAAGGCTGGAGAGTCAGAGAAGATGTGATGGCAGAAGCAGAGCTCAGAGTGATGTGGGGCCCGTTAGCCAAGGAGTGTGGGCAGCCTCTAAGGGCTGGAAAAGGCAAGGAAATACTTTCCCTTAGAGCCTCCAGAAGGAACCCAGTCCTGCCAACCCATTATAGACTTCTAGAACTTTATCATAAACTTGTGTTGTTTTCAAGCATAATAAGAAAAATGACCAGTGGTCAACTCTTCCATACAGCTGCTAACATCACAAACCAAAATTAGCATCACAACCACCTTACATTTCATGAGTGCTGCATTCATTGTCTTATGTAATCTTAACCACAGCTCTTTGAAGTACATATTATATTCTTTAATTTGCACATGAACTGGAGTCGATTAAGTGCTTTCTTCTAGTTTACAAAGCTCTTATATGGCAGACACATAGTAGTTTCAAGCTAAAGCCTAGCTTCTTAAATTATATTGCCTGACAAAAATGGGCTACACTTGTCCTAAATGTTTGTAATGTTTTTTAAAACCTGAAATTTTGTAGGCACTCCAAAAATATGTACATATTTTAAAACTATTTAAAATGAAAATTACAGTTATTTTTTAGGGCTACTCTGATGGATTTTAGATAGCAAAATCAAAGCTCACTATTTCCACTAAGTTCTAGAAGGGAATTAAAAGAAATGTATGGGAAAAAAAGATCATGTGTGGCATAAAATATGGAGGAAAATATCTATGTTCTGTTCGGTAGTAACTAAACAATTTGGTACTTAAAGTTGAATTTAATGCCTATTTGTCCTTTAGAAACTCTTATAAATAAGATTTCACAGTCATCTATGAAATGTACGAGGACATTTCTGCAGTGGATACATGTGATGATTTGTTGATCTTGCAGTCACCTTTCTAATTTCATGGAAATTAAATATTTGTGAGTAAATTACCTAAAGTGGAAAATTTCTTATGCTTTGATGACAATAGCATATTACATTTATAAACATTTCGTTATTTATTGAGCGATTATTATGTCCAATCCTTCTGTGTTAAGTGCTCTATGCGTATTATTTCATTTGAAACTCATGAGTTCTCAATGAGATAGATACTACCATTATTAGCGGCATTTTAGAGATCACGAAAATTAAATTAGTGGATTTGACACAACTTCTAAGTCACACACTAAATGACGGAGGACCGACAGCCTGGGCTGCCTGGCCATGAAAGGGTCTGTACTGAAATACTGGTAGATGTTAAGGGTTTTCTTTCACATAATCACGCCCTGAATCCTGTTTACCTCTTCCTACCATCCTCTCTGGGCGAGTGGGGTTACCTAGACTTGGGAGCTTAGAAAATGTGACATAATCAGAACAGGATTCAGGTCAGGGTGACCTGGAATGAGCAGCTTGGTTAAGTAACGCAGAAAGCCCAAGAAAAATGGGTTGTCGTTGATGGTGCTTCTTTTCACCATCATGGTGCAACATCAGAATTGGATCAAGGGTGTGGACCCAGGTGGTCACCGACAAAGAAAGCTTGGGACTCACACAGTAGGTGTCTCCATGTTAGAAAAAGAAAGTCTGGGCCCTCATAACCATTTTCCCACCTACTAACGAGATATGCTTTTGGAATACCATTTTCTTGCAGCACTTATTTCCTCAATCTGTAGAATGGGGACAATAATGCATCTCCATATAGGGCTGGTCGGATAAAGGGTAAAATTCATTTAAAGTAGTTTGCATTAGGCTACGTGATGGTAAGCGTGCTATTATAATATTATTTTCTTCGTTGTTGTTTGCCTTGGAGTGCCCTCTGTGTGATAAATTCCACTGATAAAGCCTGAGAATCAAGGATAATTTTGGAAAACTTAAGTAATCTGGAGAACTCTACCTCCTTCCTGGGGACTGGCCAACGCTTGGGAGTTGGCTCTGCTGTGTGATACGCCTCTGGGACCTTCACGTGCATTGTTTTGCTAAAGGAAGGTGCAGATGTTTTCATGGAACAGGCTGTTCAATACTATCAAGAGTCATTATTTATCCTGTTTATTTACACATTCCTTCCTGAAAAATTTTTCTTGAAAGACATCCAGTGCATTTGTTGGGATTTATTTTGTAAGAAATTCTGGTATTCGTGGGCCACAGTAGCCACTGATATGAAAAGCAACAGTGACTCTAAGGATTCGTGTTTCTGATCTTTGCTTTGCGACTGCCCTGGGAGATGGAAGACCAGAGGACTGTGCTGTGCAACAGGGTGCAATGCAGATGAACAGGACCAGCACTTCATGTGCAGAACAAACGTCCTTCCGTCCTTGCTGCAGGGACATGGAAGGGGCTACATTTTTTAGAACAATAAAATGCTTAGCATTTGGGGAACCAATTACTGTAAGAAAACATTGTCTTTAAAGCAAAGAGCTGGGAGCAGCCAGCAAAAAGCAGCAATCTCTCCAGCTTCTCAAAAAAAAAAAAGGTGGAAGTGTGTGTGTGTGGTGGGGACGGGGGAGTAGGAGGCTTCAATTTGGGATGCAGACACTGATAACTTTATTAAATATTGATTTTTTTGAAATATATATATATATATATATTCACCAAGCCATGAGCCAGAGAAGATCAGCGTTGGTGATAAAAATAATTATTAGTAGTATTTCAGTTTTATTGCAAACAAAATGAGTTGGCATCATGTATATATATAACTATATATAAAAATAACTCCCATCTGTATCCCACTTGGAAAGTGGATGCCACTCTTTCTTTTGTGACAACAAGGCCCACTTCAGAGTGGAATAATATTTGTTTCTTTTGTGGCTTCAGGGCCAGCTAGGCCAGGATTTCTGGCCCTGTAAGAGATTTTCAAAGACTATTAACCCAGGCTCAGAGACAAGGGTGCAGACTTTGTGGCAAGCCAGGCCTGGGGAAATACCCTGCACAATGAAACAGGAGAGGAAAGAGCCACTTGAGGAAAGACCAGGAGTGAGCAGTGGCCTTGCTAACTCAACACAACGTTTATTTGGCATCAACAGTGTTTCAGACTCCAGGGGTCCCGAGAGCCTTCAAGATCAGCCACCTCTGTGGGAGCTTAATGAGGAGACACTATTGATTCTTGCATGAAGTGTTACCTGAACTCAGTGATGCAAATGTCAGCATGGGGCTTCTGCTTCTGGCTAGACCGCATCTGCTTGGAAAGGGGCTATCTTGAGAATGATGGGTTTCTTGTCACTGTAAGTCTTCAGGCAGAAGCTGGACCAGCACCTCTCAGGGGATATGTTACAGGTGGGATATTGAATTCGGTCAGATACTCCTGAAGCATGAAGAATTCTATAACCTTCTATGGGCTTAAATCTTCTTTGTACACGATGTGCTTTTAGAAATGTAATGAGAGCAATATACATGTTGTTGCTGATGACGATAATGATGCTAGCTCCCATTTGCTGAAATTGAATATATTCTGGGCATTATGACAAACGTTTGGCAATGCAAGCATGTAATTCTTAACACTACCCTGAAATGCCAATATTATCTCCATTTTACGGAAAAGGAGACTGAGGCATAGAATGATGAGACTTGGTTTCTGCACTTAAATATTTCACAGTGAGACAGGACCCATAAATGCCAATAATTTCTAAAAAAAGCTAAGTTCCTATTGACACACAACAGCATGAGAGCTGTCGAAGATAACTGAAGAGATGCCCGTGCCAAGTGCATGGGCCGGAGACATAGCTGGGGGCCCAGAAGGAGGAGGGGGGAACATGTTACCTAAGAGGATGGTCTAGTTGCTCGGTGGAAGGTTTATGCTTAGTTTAAAATAAAATCTTTACATGGACACACACAACAGCATGGTGATTCCCAGGGGAAAAGGGGTGCGGGGGAGGTAGAAGAGAGTAAAGGGGGGTAAATGGTGATGCGAGGGGCCTCGACTTGGCGTGGTGAACACACAAGACAATATACAGATGATGTGTTATAGAATCATACACCTGAAACCTATATAATTTTATTAACCAATGCCGCCCTCAAAATTCAATGAAATTAAAATTAAGAAAAAAAAATAAATTAAAAAATAAATACAGTAAAATCTTAAAAATTAATGTGCAAGCTGGAATTTTACTGTGGTGTCACTAACTTCCATGCGGTTGCTGCCAAGGTGGCTTTGCATTCTGGATAAATAGCTTTCCATTTTATTTGGCTTTAAACCTGAGTTACAGGAGACACAAATTCACTAGAAGCAGGAATATCCAAATTAAACGAGGGGTCAGTTTTCAGCCTACCTGCTTCGGTGTTTCTAAGCCATACGTTTTAAAATCCCTTTAGTTCAACGTAGCACCCGAAGTCCTAGCCACAGCAATCAGACAAAATAAGAAGTGAAAAACCTCCAAGCTGGAAAGGAAGGCGTAAAACAGTCATTATTTGCAGATGACATGACACTGTATATAGAGAACCCTAAAGACTCCACCGAAAAACTACTAGAACCAATAAATGAATTCACTAAAGTAGCAGAATACAAAATAAATGCCCAGAGATCAGTTGCACTTTTATACATCAATAATGAACTATCAGAAAGGGAAACTGAGAAAACAATCCTAAACTTCTTCAAGGGGACAAGGGAATGGACACTGGCTCTCCAGCCACTGTAGGAAGGAGCGAACCTTGATGTCCAGATGTATCCAAGTTTCAGGCTGAGGTCCAACATCTCTTAAAACATTTGTTGTTCTAAGGTAATTCCATTGAAAATAGCCCATGAATTTGAACTTGAGGATGTCTCATCACTACCTCTTCAAGTCCAAATTCATGGGCTATTTTAAATGGGCTTTGCGCATTCCTGTCACCTAAAAAGTATTAATTGCCTGGCGTTCTCGTGAAGACCCCGTCCTGTTGCGTATGGCAGAAGCCGAAGAGCTAGAGGGCCCCAGGAGCACCCCTTGGCGGTGGGAGCGGGCCCATCCGGCAGGCGCAGGGCACACCGGCTGCTGGGCGGCTGTGGCACAGGGTGCTCCCTCCCGGCCCCACTCTCTTTGTCCCTAAGTGCAGCCCCTAAAGGGAGGCTGTGCTGTGGCAGCGATAACAGGCGTGCTGCTCTCTGGATAGAGCATATTTAGTGTCAGAGAGTCGAGAAGATCTCCCGAGTTATGAAATTCGCCTTAGTTCCTGAGCTCGGTCCAGCTTCCCTGGGTCAGCAGGTCCTCGCAGGTGCAGATCCTGGGCCCGCCCCCTCTGCACGGAGCAGGTCATCTTCGGACGGGGTGCACAGCAGTGGGGGCTTCTTGGGAACCCCATAGGCCCGTCTCAGGGCCATACATCTCTGGGTGTCGCTGGAGGGGAGCTCTGTTGCAAGGGGGAGGAAGGCTGCGGGGGGGGGCTGCAGGTGTTTTCTCAGGTCCCCCCAAGGCACAGTGGGGTTCCGGGTGAGCTGTGCAAAGACGGCCCGGTGCACCCAAGCCAACACTGAGTTGCAGCCTTGAGTATGTCCACTGAGCACTTTCCTCTGCACTTTAGGGAACTCACACTGCGCACCACCCACACATCCCACGCGCTTCTGTGAGGCGGGATGTGGCGGAAAGTGCTGTGACCTTCTCTCCTAAAAAGAGAATTGCAGGAGTACAAGGTATTGTTATTATCATTTCTCAGGCATTTTGCGGTTCCCACTGGTTGGTTTCATTACCAGGTTAATCTCGAATGCATTAAAATGGCCAAATAAAAAGTGTTTTGAGTAAATAAAGTTACCTGTGATTTTTAAAAGTTCTTTATTATATACTTTGATACGCACCATCACCTTCTCCTGACTTTCCACATAAACGTCATGGCTAAACAGCCCTGTAACGATATTGCTACTTGGCTATAATTTAGCAGGCTATAAACATTATTTAGCACAAAGAAGTATTTCCAGTTAAAATTTAGCAACTCTTTTCAAATAGATTTACATTAAATCTTAGGCGAAATTTTAGAAGCATTGAGCAGAACAAAAATTAACGCTAGTTTATGTTCTCATAAAATACCCGCTCCTCCGCGGCTTCTCCTGCGTGGCAGATCCC
Source organism: Miniopterus natalensis (assembly GCF_054644295.1). Taxonomy (NCBI): domain Eukaryota; kingdom Metazoa; phylum Chordata; class Mammalia; order Chiroptera; family Miniopteridae; genus Miniopterus; species Miniopterus natalensis. Next base: position 8,807,303 of record NC_142093.1, on the reverse strand, counting down.
CTCTGAAGCTAGAACCAACCGCCTCTCTCTCCTCTTTCCTGCCTTTTCTGTCTTTTCCTGCCTCTCCCCTGTCTCCCTTCCTCTCTTCCTGCACCTCTAGACCTTTCTTGCCTTCTTCCAAAATACAGATGTGGTGCCTGGCACACTGTCAGTCCTGGGTGAATATTCAGTGTGGTTGTTATTGTCATGTACCAGCCACGGTTTAGGTTCTTGAGAAGACAGAGGAGATTGAGTTCCTGCCCTTAAGAATGACGCAGTTAGGGAAATAGAGACACAGACATCTAAGCACATTTATAACAGTATATTGTTATAGTGCTAAAGTGGGACCGTAAAAATGCTGTGAGACGTAATGGTTTCTTAGGGAGCCGGTAAACCGTAACAGCTAATTGCATAGGCTCTGGAGCCAGATCACCTGAGATAAAATGTCGGTGTCGGTGTTTCCACTTATTGTCTACGTGACCTTCAACAGGTTGACAGTCGTGCTGAGCTTCATCTCCCCTTCTGTAAAAAGGGGATCATAGCACCTTCCTCTTGTGCTTGTTTACGGTCTTAAAGGAGTTAATGAATCCGGAGAACATAGGCCTGTATCTGGAACGTAAAAAACATTTAATAAATGTCCGCTATTGTTGTTACTGGGAATAGAAATAGATGACACATACACATGCAGTCAGGTACTTGAATTTCTTCCCACATTAACATTCTACTTCTTCCATAGCTAAGGCTTGTGATGGGGTTTTTGCATTTTCTTTTCCAGATCCCCCTTCACCGCTTTACTCCCGCATTTCCATTTGACTCAGTAGGTGCCGTGTTTAATCACGGGACTTGGATCTGTGTGCACCGCACAGTCCTGCGGGCCGAGCTCGCGGGCACGCACAGGCCGCAGGGCTGGCAGCTGGGCCCAGGACCCCGCTCGGGCCGCTCCCCGAGGCCTTGCGGGGAGCACAGAACGCCCGGCCCGCCCGAGCCGTTCCCACCACGCACTGAGCCAGGCGGCCAGCGGCCCTCATCTCCCCAAACCCATGGAGCTCTCCCCGCTCTTCTCCTGCTTCCACCCTCCACCCTCAGTCACGGCGAGAGGCCAAGTTCTAGGTAACATGGAGAGGCTTCTTTTCGGTACCCCCTCCCCACTGTGTGCCCTTCTTGGGTTCATTTCAAGCTTTTTAGTGGCCACCGCTTCCCCTCCCTCCCTCTCATTGCTAGAAATGTTACTGGAAACTGCTAGACACCAAGGAAAGATCCCAGTAAACCTCTCCGTGTTGATTTAGAGCCCTGACCTTTCCAGGGGCACCTGGAATTTAAAAGAAAATTCCAGAGAGGCAATTCATAACAGAAGGGGGCTCATCCATAGTGCTGAAACTTCAGGTTCAGAATTAGGCATCAGGGGAACTGTCTGAGACGGGACATTCTCCTGTGATGATTGACGCTGACCCTGTGGACTGTCATGGCCCCAGTGCTGCGAGCCCCCAGCCTCCCTCAGAGTGCACCTGTCAAGGCTGAGTAGATGGGAACCTCGGGGGCTGGCGGGGTCGCCGGAGAAGGACCTGCCCCTTTATAACTCTTTCTGGCCTTGCGTTGTTGGTCTCATCTCCTAAATGTCAAGCCTTTCTGTAGAGTCTCAAGCTTGGATCAAAAAGCAATGTGCTGTCAGTTAATTCTCATTAACCTAAGAAAATATCATAGACAATGAGCGATTTCGAAGTGAAGGAACACTTAGCATGGGCTTAAATCTGGTCCAAGCTTACAACTGAATTGATTCACAAAGTTAGCTGGTAGACTCAAAATAAAGTGTTTTTAAAATGTCATATTCTGCACATTAAAACACCAGGATTAATCAAATTAAACCCCCACACTGATGCATAAGGGGTGTGTGTGTGTGTGTGTGTGTGTGCGTCAGCATGACAGTTTTCGGGGTGGTGTGTACCGACAGTCACCACAGGCGGCACCGGGGTCATTAGAGGGAGGTATAGATCACGGACACACAGCAGTTGCTGGAGCAGGCACAGCTCCCTGCATGTCCACTGCGATATGGTTACAACACACAGTTTAGGTCCTGGCATATTCTGAAAAGAAAATTATGGTGACGTGGCGCTGCTGCCAGCGATCTGGATACGGCTGGCGGCGAGGGAACCAAGTGTACAGTCAAGCTTGTGCTTTTCCTTAGGTGGGTGGGTTTTGAACTCTAGGAGGCTGAGTTCCCAGGAAGATTTTTCTTGTTTCCCAGACTCAGCCTGGGCCACACTGCATTTTGTCCTGGGAAGTTTTGGAATTATGGGAAAAGAAATAATCTATAGTGTCATTATATATAATCAGGGCATTGCCTAAACCACTTATTTCAAAAAGGTTCTTTAGCAGATGAGATTGGGGCCTAGAGACGGGACACGGTCTTCCTGTTGCCACACAGAAAGTCATGCCTGGAGGTAGAACTCACATGCGCTTTGTTCCCTAATGTCCTGTCCTTAGAGCCAGCTCCCAGGACCATGACCTGTGGTCTCTTTGCATGGAGGTTTGGGGGAGGTGGCTCCCCCGTACTCGGGCATTGCACTTTTAAGGGACGGAACTGGATGCGGTGCAAGCTCCTTCCTATGGATTACTCCCTCGGGCCTCCAGTTTCCTCACTCTCTGCTTTGTCTTGGAACCGTTAGCCGTCTTTCTCTTGTCTCTTGTTCAGGGCGCAGTTTAATTAACTTCTGACTTGTCCCAATTATGCATACAGTTATGAGTTTTGACCACTTAGCTCATGGGACTCAGTGTCACAACGCAGTTGAGTACCTACTATGAGCTACATACCCATTCTCTTCAATTGCATATACAGAGTCTAAATTAACAACGGTGTTGGTGGAGACATATATTTCTATATGGAAATATTTTCTTCCTGCCAAAGCCTAATGCTAAATACGTTCCTTTTCAGCTGAAGTTTTAGAAAGCAAAACTGCATGGTTTGAGAGTGAAAAATCCAAGTATTGTTTTAGGATATGTCAGGTACGATTCTAAGTCGGTGAGCAAGGGTTGGAAACCTGCTAAGTACAGGGCCAGGCTGGTATTAAACTTAGCATTCCAGTAGAATGCAGAGCGGCAGGCGAGGCTAGCTTCGCCGTGCCCCAAGGGGTTGCATGGGCCTGCCGGTTCACCGACTTCTGTGTTTATCTGAATATTTGGCTGGACTTTGCCAGCATGGGGTTATCTACTAGCTTAGCTACCTCTCTGCATCCACAGGCATATGCAGGTGTGAATGCACTAAGCACTTTCACCTCACGGTTTAGGAGAGCTGGTTGGATTCTCATAATACACACGCAAGAATCAGAAGTCACACCTTGTTTTTCATAATTCACATCCGAAAAGACCCTGGCATGAGACAGCATACTGTTTTTATATTTCCTTTTCTGGATCACCTGACTCGGTGGTTGTTTACCCTTGCAGTGAAATTCCTAAAGGAGACCTCATTAAGCATTTTGTTTCAAGACAATAACTGTAATATGAGGCCACCGTGCTTCTGGTGGCCTTGCCTCACTCCCTGCCTAGCCTGTTATTATAAGATCTTCACAAACATAATGCCTTTTTGTGCAGAAGTGAAAAAATCAGCACAAAAAGAAATATCTTATTAGGGTTTCAAAGGAGTGGGTTTTCAATATCTAAGAAATGTATGAAACAGACACAGATGAAAGGAGACACAATCAGAAATGAAACATCCTCATGATTAATCAAAGACAAAGGATTCCGTCATTGAAAAATGAATCAGTGTTTAAGGCTTCTCTCGATTCCTTAACCTCAGGATTCTGTAAGACTTTGAACTCTCAATACAGAGAAGGAAACTACGGAAATTTTTACTCTATAATTTTTTAACAAAGTAGAACATCATACTTAAAAGCAAATAATAATTGCTCCTTCTTGCCTGCTGGATGAAAGCCGGGACTCCTGGGCCTGGACTCAGGAGGTTTCCCAGCAAGCGCCCCTCGCCTGGCCACCCCTGGCTCCCTACATTCTCAGCAGGGACCAGCTGTGCCAGGCATCATCTTCACCACAAGCTTTTCTCCATCCTAAATACTTTCTTTGCACCTCCCTGTCTTTCAGCATCTTGATCTTCAAGAACCCACTGGAGTCCAAACCACCGACAATCACTCCTTAATGCTTGGCTACAGAAATGGATATTAAACAGAAGCCGAGCCCCTCTGTCCAAGGGACCTTTCCCCCCTGGCCCAGCTTGGGCTGTCTCTACTTTCCCTGCACAGGAGCGGCTCCTATCAGCCCCCTCGGCTGTCCCACCCGCTGCACCGTAGCAGCCCCTGTAGGCTATAATTTTGAAATGCTAACCCATCACAAATTCCTCAGAAACTCTCAACGCAGCTTAGGTTTCTTTCATATCCCCCTGGGTTCCTAAGAAAGTGTGGAGTGCAAGGCTTCGTCAGTGTTTCATGACTTGGTATTTTCAAAGAGAAGCCTACACTGCTTAGGAAGAAGGAATATTGTCATTTCTAGGCATGACCAGGTTGAGAGGTTCAGGCAATTCGTGTTGGCAAGAGTCTTCCTAATGAAAATGTCAAGTGGCCTGGAAACACTGTACTCCACCTGCAGCCTCTCGTAAGTGGCTTTCCTCACCCACAATTAGCATTTGTATTCTGGATATTTCTCTAACATCTGTAAAAGTCTTAATATACTTTCTTTAAATGGAGTACTCAAGAACACCTGCAAGGAGCGTTTAGAGCAGCAGGAACCTGCAGTCCTAGTGTGTGACATTATCAAGTAAAGCATTTGCCAGAAACAAAACAACACTGATGGAGTTGCTTAAAATAGATCCCTATATACCATCGTTATTAAACAGTACTTTTGTAGAACACTCTACGGTAGATGATTAACTTAAGGTTCCTTATTTTATCCTACTTTATTTTATTTCATCTCCTATTACTTATTCCTTACCTCTAGATTTCCATCCATTCCCAAAGATGCAGAAATTGAGGTTGGAGAGGTTGTGGGAGTGGTGAGCTACCCCAGAGGAAAAGAAAACATCCGTAGCAGAAAGTCAATGAAGGTCGCTTTTCTTTCTACTTTAGCTGTTTTCTCTGCCCTAATTCCATAGTACAAATCTTGGGGCATTTTATTAGTTACAGGAGAAAGCAAAGCTGAGGATTCTTCTGTAAACTGCTTTTCTCAGATAGTCCAGATCCACATGGGAACGCTATTTGCAGCCTCAGTTTTAGTGTGGATTCCCTTTTAACATAGATCATTGTACCTCGTGGGCCGCGTGCCCGTAAAGCAGAACCATGCATGTTTGCTTAGTCAGCAAACGGGAGAGCGGGTAAGCTCAGTAAATACTGTGTTGAGGCAGGGAAACAAAATTGGATCTATAAGTTTCTGGCTGGTAAATTTCACTTCATAAATAATTTGTTTCAAACACGTAGAGACAAAGGCCCCCATCTTTCACATTATGTGAATTCTGTTTCTTTGTGTTCTCAGTAGGCTGTGATCAGTCTGGGGTGATGTGAACTCTGTCCCAAGGTGCTTGCTTACTTTTTAGAGTCATCTTGAGCTTCTGTTAGAGACTGTCGGTTTAACATCATTAAAAATCTGAAAAATTATTGTTCTTGTCAAATGGCAATCATCTTTTTTTACAGGCAGGTGGGATAGATGCAGATCCCCAGTAAATTGTGTCTTCTGCTCTCCATGTCCTTGTGTGGCCCCCTCCCCTTAACTCTGGGCCATGACCTTCTTCAGTGATTAAAATGTGGCAAAAGCACACTCTGCCCACTTCAGGCCTAAGCCTGAAGACTTGGATATTTTCATCTTTGTGCTCTGGGCGCGTTCAGCTCCATGTGAAGCATTCAACTCCCCTGAGACCACCGTGCAATGAGAAGCCTGGCCTAGCCATGTGGAGAGGCTGTGTGGACGGCTGAGGTCCCGGTCAACAAGCCCAGCTGAGCTCCCAGCTGACAGTCCACATGAGTTGCTGCTCATGTAAGTGAGGTCACCTAAGAAGTGGAATCGCCATCTTTAATCAAAACCCTCCAGTTAATGGCCCGTGAAAGAGAGATGGCCCGTCCTTGCTGAGCTCTGCCCAGATTCTAGAATTGCAGCAAATGAATACATTTTTTTAACTTTTTTTTGTTTTTAATTTTCACCTGAGGATATGCTTTTTTTTTTTTGGTTTTTGGAGAGGGAGGAAGGAAGAGAGAGAGAAACGTTGATGTGACAGAGGATAACCAATCGGTTGGCTCCCTTAGGTGCCCTGACTGAGGATCGAACCTGCAGCCTTGGTATGTACCCTGACCGGTAATCAAACAAGCAACCTTTTGGCATGTGGGATGACACTCTAACCAACTGAGCCACCTGGCCAGGGCAATGAATACAATTTTTGTTTTTAAGATCGACTTAGGTTTGGGGATAGTTTGTTATGCAGCAATATATAACCAGAGCAACAAATAACCAAGAAATTGGAAGCCGTCAAAGGAAGGAGAATAGATTACCCTGCTTTTGAAAAAATACGCATTAAAGAAAAAGGCTGTTGTTATCTATCCACTAGATTCCTAGCCTGTTCCACTCGTCTGTTTCCTTACGCCTCTCTCTGTCCTCTCCTGCTTCCCTCTCTCTGCCCCTCTAATCACTTGTACCCCTCCTCGCTTTCCCGATGCCATTGGCACCTCTGGTCGCTTAGAACAAGATACGTATTATTGCAATACAATAAATTAATGAAAAGTACTAAAACAGCAGCAACCAAAAACTAGTATAAAGTTTTTACATACAATTGGGCAAGCGGAGCAATTTCCAATCAATCCCACTCATTGTTGCCAGAGCTTAAGAACAAGATTTGTTTCTGTTTTATTGACTCTTTTGGTCATCCTGCTAATTAGTGTTATCTGAAGCCACCATATTTTAAATGAAACCCATTTGATCTGTATTTTCTATCTATCCCAGCAGTTGTTCTAACCCTTTAGCTCAGATTCTTGAAAGGATTTTAAAGCCTGTATTAATTAATGAAGTTGGCATGCAGAGTTACAAGTCATGGCAAATTTTGCTTTTCTCTGTCACAGTCTATTCTGCTTTCTAATGTTTTCCTTTAGCGACTAAACAAACTTTCCAGCTTCCCAGAACGACATTCAATCTTGCCCATAAAAACTCATTACCATGAAGTCAAACCAGTGGCTTGTAATTTCATAGATTTATTGTAAAATGAACGCGAAGATGCTCAAGGTTACATTAACCTAATCCTTACTATTATGGCTATTACAAAGTGTTTATTAATGAGTGTTTGAATGGGTTTTACATGGATAGTCATGGTAATTATTCATTGATTTTTATTCTTTACTAAACTATTTTATTTCCACTTTTCCCCAAATAACAAAAATCAATTAAGAGTAGATTTTGACATGTCGATGGCTATGCACTTGATGCAAACATGCCCAAGAGACACCGTTCTCAACATTCTCTTATATATTGTTAGGCATTATGCATATATAATGAAATAATATATAATTATTATCAAATAAAAATGAATAGTTAAAACAATATATCCTATTTGCATTTATTTCTAAGATTAAGAAAAGAAATCATTCTGGTATGGTGAGAAGAGACCTAAGTTGAAATCAAAAGAATGGTGCTTATATCTGCCACTTACCAACTACATCTCTTAATCTCAGTTTGCTTATCTGTAAAATGCAGATGAAAATCCCCTACCCCACAGTGTTCCTCTGACCGTCATATGAGGCCACAGGTGTGAAAGTGTTTGGCACAGGCCTCTTGGCTAGAATGTCACTCAGAAAATGATCGTTGCCTGAGTCTGAATGGTTCTGAATACTGGTATTTATTGAGTTACTAAGGAGGATGCTTTGTAGTTAATATCTATGCCGCTGCAAACATCTGTCTGTTCCAATGGTTCCTGGGTAATGATATTGCATTTCACTTCCGCGTGTCATCTGGACGATAAAATAATCTCTCCTTTCCAGCTGCATGGGCATGCAGGTGCGGGTTATCTGGACACACCGAGAATGGTAGAGATGTACAGGGTAGTTTTCATACCCAGTGTGGCTCCCTGATACGGTGAATCACTCAGATGACGGATGCAATTATTTATATCCAATTGAACAGAAAGTGGGTGACTGTTACTCACGCTGGGCTCTGGAAATACAAAGCTGACTCAGACAGGCCACTTTCTTCCCGGAAGATGTTATAACCTATTTATGGAGACAGCTACCCAACTGACCATGAAATGTCAGAATGAAAAAAGGGTTAAATGTAAAGGAAAGAAAGTCCCATAGATCACAAAATGCAGCAACTGATTCTATTAAGGCCTAGAAAGACTTCAGGGGAGAGGGAAGCTATTAGTAAAGACTCCAACGTTGAAATCATGCAGAGATTACCTCTTGGGATGGATCCCTGTCTATACTCCTCCGTGCTGGGTGGTTGAGATTGTCCTCCAGACCTAGGCCCGCCCTTCCCATGGTGCTGAGGCTTTCTCACCAGAAGACGCTGCATGGGGGCTTCAGGTTGGCTTTGACCAGCAGTGGACACCAGCAGAAGACAGGGGGAGGGGAGGGGGGGTCAGCAGCATTTAACCTCCGGTGCCCTCTCTTCAGGCTTGCAGTGGGCTGGCTGCACCCTCAGATTTAGCCTCAAGTCTCAGCTCCCGACAGCAGCCCTTCTACTTCTGGGCTCCACTTCTTTCTCCCTCCTCTGCCCATTCAGCCTGGGTCCTTGGCATTTCTCAACATCCTGCAGGACCTTTATAAATAAACCTTTATTAAACCTGCCTCATATTATTCTAAGTTTGCTTCCCTTTCTATTTTCTGCGAAGACCTTCGCCAACACGCTGTCTTTTACAGGTTTCCTTGGCTTTTGCCCCTGGGAGGCTGCCTGGTTTCCCAAGGCAGGCACCGCGCTGTTCCCCTCTCCCTGCTTCGCTCTGGCCGCCTCGCTGCTGGTAGCACCTGCCCCCTCTTCTCAGGCTTAATTTCACTCATCCTTCAAGACTCGTAGTTCAAGAAGTTATCTCTGGGCCCCTATTATGAACTCAATTTTGTTCCCATTGATTTTGGATAACATCGTTCACATACACCAGTCACAGTGAGTTATATATATTTGTTTTTGCTAGTCTCTCCCATTAAAATGTGAGTAATGTGAGTTCCTCAAGGGTAGCAATCTTGTCGTTTCCATCTTCATATAATAGTGGTTCCCATAGTTCTCATAATACAGTATATTACACTGCTCATATATAATGGAATGATTTAGTATTTTATTCAGTAATCAGTCAAAATCTTAGTTTTCCTTGTTCACTTGATTAATTTAAATTAATCTTGGACTTGATATATGAAGGTTCAAATCAGAAGACTGATTCCTATAGATGAAAACTTTGTTCTGGGTTAAACTCGCCTGGTAAATGTTCTCTGCTTCCTTGTTGGTTTGACGATGCAGACGTCACGGTGCAGGTGAGGGTGTTTAATTCTTTGTGCTATTACGTCCCAGCCACGTCTGTTCCCCTCACAGCCCTCTTCTTTTAACCTGAAGTTGTTAACACACTGTATTTTTTTTAAAAAATATGTGTTTTTGTTGACTTTAGGGAGAGTGGAAGGGAGAGGGAGAGAGAGAAACATCAGTGATGAGAGAGTCATTGATCGGCTGCCTCCTGCACGCCCCCTGCTGGGGATCGAGCCTGCAATCCCGGCATGTGCCCTGACTGGGAATCGAACCCGAGACCTCTCGGTACATGGCATGATGCTCAACCAACTGAACCACACAGGCCAGGGCAACATCTTGTATTTTTTTCTACTAGGATTCACAGGACAAATATATTTAATTCATACACATGCCTCACTGTATGGCCAGTAGCACAAATGAGCAAGTGCCGGTTTTGCACAATTTCACACTTTCTTTCTCCTATTCAATAAATCATGTCCTCATAAAAAGGATATCACAGAACTGAATTAGCCTCTGCCCTGTTCTAGTTTTTTTTAGAAAGAAGAAGTCAGAATTTAGTAGCACAGCTAAGTTTTTGTTTGGTTTGGTTGTTTGTAAAAATTAATTGGGGATGTGATGGAATTGTGCACATGGGTAAGCCCTTTCTAGCTCCTTAGAGGTTGGCTTTCCTGTTTATCTTTAAGGTCATGAAAAGAGACGAAATGCAAGCCACTTTATGTTTCTTCATGAAATATATTACTAAGCAGGATTTGAGAAAGAAGTTGCAGAGTCTTTCCCTTTCCATAACTTTCATTCCCTTGCTCCTCAAGGTGGGAGGCATTGCGAGAAGAGAGGCTGAGCACTTTGAGTGTTTTAGGTGGAAAACTTTTAGCTATTCAAAGGACTCATTGGTTCCAGGACTTCCTTGGATTCTACTTCAAAATTACCCTAGAAATGTTGCCACCATGGGTCCTTGTTCTCTGTCTTTATCTCTGTGTTGGATTTTAAGAGAGCCAAGTGACATGATTTCTAAGCCCAGAATCTTTTGTAGTAAAATCACAGGTGAAAATGCCATCAATTTCTTGTTGCCTTGTTTTCAGGAACGAACTAGTTTGATGTTATTTCTTCGATTTTTCTAGGACATCACATTCAATTCTCAACTGTCCTGTTTCTGAAGAAAGATAAGACTTTGGTTTTGATTGAATTTTCCTTGAGATCAGTTGTTGCCAAGTCCAGTTTATTAAAGGACTAGCATTTAGTCAATTCTGAATTCTCTGAGGTCATATTCAAGTTCATCTTTGAATTAAAGAAGTTTTTTTTTGAAGTGTGAATCTTGAGTTATGTATTTTTTCCTAAGCAGGGAGTGAGAGGATAAGTTAGAGATGAAATGGGAAGATTATTCTTTCTCCATTTTGGTATTTAATGCCTTTTCCTTAAGTTTGCCCAGATATTGCTGCATGCCTATTAAAATACATACTTGTTAAGCTTACTGTTTTGTTTGTTTCTGTGTTTTTGCTATTATCTTACCAATTTTTGTAGTTTATTTAGAATAAATTTTTGAAATAGGAGATCCTCAAAAGAAAATATGTTTTTCTTTATTTTAGGACTAGAATGGTATTTCTAGAAAAAGTGTGGTTTGGTGCCAAACAAAGAAGGGGATGTATGGCTCCTCACCTTACTGTCTCATAGTGCGATGGATGAGAATTCTATCTGCTTTGCTTTCTTGGAGAGCACCCCATGTGGGCAGATGCTGGAAAGGCAGGATCTACACATGCCCACTTACACCCCAGAATAACTAGCTATTATACAACTATGTTGATGGCACACCTCTGCAGGTGGTGCACCTGTGCTGATAGAGCACCTATTTTAATAGCAAACTTATGAAAATAGCACACAACAGAATGGATGTTGCATACATGCACACATAGGGTTTGGGGAGATATCTGTATAGAAACTAATTCTGTGTGGAAGACGCATGAGAGAACCCTGATATCTGAGCTTTAGTTGACCATTGGTCCATGCTTTCCTAAAATATACCCCATGTACTCCATTTAGGACTCTCTAAACTTTCGAAAATATTTCCTCTACTGTCACCTCTCCCACCCCTGTAAATTGTCCAGATCTTGGGGTACAAAGTCCTGATCAAAATCATATGCAAAAAAAAAAATACACACAAAAGATTAAAACAAATCATCTTAATGTCAAATTTGTGCTCAGAAATCTTCAATATTATCTACTTGTTTGGTGGCATGAGGTCTAACACTTTTCACTGCTTTACTGATAGAATGCAAGGCCCACGGGAGCCTGGTGTTATCATGTCGCTCCAACTGTATCTCTTTGATCATGTCCATGGACACCAAGAAGTTCTGGCAGATGTGGTCTTATTATCCTCATTCATACTGTGCTCATCTCTGACTAGCTCTGTAGCCTTTCCCAGGTTCTCCTTACTAAGAGCTTTAACTTTCCTGTCTTTCTAATACCTGCTCATTCATTTGTTCCAGCTAGGAACTTCTCTCATGTGAGGAGATTTCAACGTCTAAATAATTTTTCACTTTTCTAAGTTTCTACAGAATGTTGTTTTTTTTTCAGGTGGAATTTTTGTGTTCCAAAGAGCTCACTGTTGGGTCATGGGTGTGGTCCTCTCCTGTCCCACCCAAAACATTCCCTCTTCTGCCTGCCTCAGTGGTTGACTTTGTTGATTATTGAAACAATGTCTCCTATTTTTCTACCCCCAGACTTTACAGATAAATACCAGTGACTGGCTGGGCTCCTCCTACACATCCTTTCCAAGGCCATTCTGGCAGAGTTTCGTCTTCTCAAACTCTGGCATCCTTAGTTTGTATATTTCTGAAAGCCAGTTCTTTTCTCTCCTTCTAGATTCTCAAACTGTGAGTTCTCTATAGTACAATTTGGGCCTGTTTCTCCTCTGTTTGAATAGCTCATGGAGCCACCCATGCCTACCTCAGCTCCCTTTGGTCTCTGTTCCTAAAACTCTACAGTATATAAGAGTTTAAATTGCATACTGGCATTAGAATTGTAGAGCTAATGGTGTCAACACAAATGGGAAATACATATATGTGGGGGGGAAGGAGTGGAATTGTTGAGGAACAGAGGTCATCTGGTATACCTCCTTTTTTAAGAAATAGAAGAATCACTGTGGATGCTCAGTCCACGCTTATTGATGATTAATTTAATTCTGCTTTACTGATTATCTTGTCTCCTTCCTCCTATAGGCTGTTGCTAGCTATTCAGTGATACAATTTTCAAATTTTTTGTCATGTCTCTGAGCTACTTCATAACTGTCTCTTTCCTTAGTTTTTTTTTTTTTTTAATGTCCTTAAAAGTACTGCACCAACCTTAGCATTTTATCTTTGTGCATGCCTTGCTGTCTGATAATGTCTATATTTTCTATGGTTAACATTTGGCCTGAAATCCCATACCGCCACCCCTGTTCAGCAAGTTTAAAAGGAACTTTGTGATTAGCCATCAAGCCCTTCCTAGCCACTTGTCCTAATACCTTAAATACTAATTTCAGACTTTACTTTAGTCTCTTTTGGTGACTTATTAGATTTTTCTTTTAGCTTTCCTCCAGGGGACATCAATTTCAAACCATCACAAGCACAGGTGCAACTTCTGCTCTTATAATTCCCGCCCACACTCCTAACTCCCTCTATCTTCTGATAACACCATATTAAGTCACTAATGGCTAGAGTTTGAAAGATTGAATGTTAAAAGCATAATTAGAGACTTAGGGGAAACAAATTGTACCCAGAAAATTTAGAATTAATTTCAGGAAAATAGGGCAATTGAAGCACCTACTGCAATTTGAAATGACTTTTTGAAATGAGCGACTGTGCCAGAAATCAGCCCCCTCCTAACTTTCTATGTTTCCTTCTTATTTCCTTCCAAGAATAAGGGCAGGTCAGCGGGGAGGTTTAGAAAACAGCAATGTGCATTTCTTGTCAGAATATCAAAGGCAAGGAGCTCACCTTAAAGTTAAGCTTTCTCTCTTTAGTGGAAATGGAAAATGGGAGGAGGTGCATGGGTGAGACCAATCATTGCCCTTGGGTGAGCTTGAGAAATTGCAAGACCAGAACCTAGACATTCAAAGAGGCAATTCTTCTGAGCTCAGGCTAATCCCATCAGTCAGTAATTTCTCATTTCTTATATCCAATATTAGCTAACGGCACTATCCCAGTTCACACAGTCATGTTACACATCCTCAGTCCCCTGGTGACTTTGCCCAAGGAATCTTCCCCTATGGGAATGCTGAGCAGCTTAACGCAGTCAATCCCAGGCATCCACTCTTCCAAACACAACTACAACACCTCTCCTCATGTAAACTGGAAACCTACTTTGCTACAGCCCTCACCTGTCTCTCCTTTCTCAAGTCCACACAAAGACTAAAGCAACTAGTAGCAGGTGGATGGGAGGTACTGTGTTGGGCACTGTGGATGTAAAGAGGGAAACATATGATCCTCCTATTCTTCAGGGGCTCATAGTCTAGTGCGGGAGGTAGGGTTTTGTAAATAGGATGTTATGGAGTCACAATTGGAATATTGCCTGGTCCTGCACCCTCCCCGCCCCCTAGTTAGGTGATTCCAGAGAGTTCATTTCTCTGGTATCCAGCTTTTTCATCTTTAAAATGATAAAGTTAACAATGATTCTGTAGGTAGGGTTTTATATGTTTAATGTGATAATGAATGTAAAATGCAAGTAAACCACTGACCTATAGTGGGTGCTAAATGCTTTTCTAGTTGGTATTTGCATTTAAAAAATGGGTGAACTGACTCCAATTACAGGTTGTATCTGGATTTAAGGCAGTGATTCTGGGTTAGCTTATCTGCCAGGCAGTGCAACATTTATTATTCTGAAGAGATCAGGAATGAAGCTGATGGATGGGTCCAGGGCATCTTCAGTCTCACTGGTAGGAACCCATGACCCTGAATGGCATCTAGGATTTTTCTTTGTTTAGAAGAATTAAGACAGCAAACCCAGGGTATCTGAGTTCACTCAAGTTAGTGAAGTTGGATTGGCAGCACATGTCTGGAAAATGTGACTAAGCCAAAGCAAGCTCAGAGAACCACAAGGTTTTTCAAAAGGTTAACCGACAAATTTCTGCTCTGGGGGACTTACTTGATAATATTCTTCCAAAATGTTTTATTCTTCAGGGTTCCCAAGTGTCTCTCCTTTGGTGTGACTTTAACACAAAGAAGAAACCAAAGGAAAATCTCTAAAATTCAACTATGAGTACAAAAATAATGCAGGCACAAAAAGTTCCTCTCAGTGGCCTGTGGAATTACGTCTGTGCACTGCGCATGGGTCTTAGTAAGACTGTCTTTGGTGAGAAATGAAAAACTCGTGCTTTTGTTTGGAGAAATCTCATTTAGTGTCCCCTTACACTGATCCCAGAATGCAAGGAGATTAGGAACGCATGTTCCTTATGCTGGAGAGTGAGAAGAGCCTAAGGGCCTTTGCAAGACAGGATGGGCTTTATCGAAGGATGGGACCTTCCCATGGTTTGCGAACTTTTCCCGAAGGCTCATGTCACTACCAGCCTGCCTGTGGAAACAGTCCTCAGTGGGTATACGAAACATTTCCCTTCTTGTATCTCCTGGAGGCCCTTAGCAGTTCATTCCGCATTTGTATTTGATCACAGTAGGACTAGCATCTGTGGACCATAAAACTAGAGAATGCCAGAGCCCGAAGTTCCCTGAGATCAGTGATATCACCTTGTTTCTACAGGTGAGGAAACAAACCCAGAGGGATGGAGTTATGTACGAGCTGCCCTTAGCTAGCTTGAGCCTAAACCCAGAGTAGGAACAAGGGCTTTTGACTCTCAGCTCAGCGATCTATCTATTAAAATGTGCCGCTGCAGCAAACACAGAGGTACAGGAACTGTCACAGACGAGAGACATTGTCCTCACCACAGAGTAGTCGCCTCTCCAGGAAAACCACTTCAGGTGAGTTATGGTGATAAAAATGCTGCAAATATGATCTATGGTGCATTTAACTATAAGGAACATGAGCATTTCCACGGAGGAGATGTAGTAAGAAATGAAACTGTGGTGGGTTAAGTGAGTAATCAAAAATGAAGATGAAACATGCCCCCTGCTCTGCTCCAGGAGCGCAGCGGGGCAGGTCTTCAGTGTCACAGTGTGGAACGGGAATGAGTGTGCACCGTGCAGAAAGGAGACCATAGGTATAAAGGTCATGTTTTAGAAGGAAATCTGCGGAGGCGGCCTAAGGAGAGGGACTTGCTGTGGACTCTGCATAGAGGAAGGACTTTGATAAATATAAAGAAATATGTTTTTCTTTCGACTGGAAAAAATGGTAGATCCTGTCTATAGTATCTGGATGATAATTGCATCTGGAAAAAGGTCTGTGTCATTTATTGAAGAAACAACCACGGGAGACAAGAGGGGATGGCAGCTTATGGGGACAGAACAGAGTGGGACAATGCAGCTGATATCCGGGCACAAGATGTGATGAGGCCCTGATAGAGTGAGGTAAGGCCAGAAAGTCTGGTGGGGCCAGATGCTAGGAGATGTTGTATTTGTCTTTTCTCTTCACTTTCAGTACGTAAAATGTTAAGGCCTCAGAACAGAGGAGTGGCAAGATGTGATTTTAATTTCAGGAGGATTCCATCTGACCAGGGCCACGGAATGACTTTCTTGAGCCCTAAGCACTCTTGCCTTTATGGGCATCTTTCTCCATTCACTTTTTCTCAATTTTAAAGAATTATTAAAATTTATATTTCATGACCGCATTGGTATAAAGATGAACATATTAACATTATTTCATTATACCATTTTCTTTGACCTATAAGTTTATTTTTAAAAATTCTAATTTCAAAAGAGATTAAACTATTTCCATGGGCCTTTAAAACTAATGCGAGCTGAAAGAATTTTGCCTTTGGGTCTAATAGGTAAGTTGGCCCTGACTCTAAAAGCAACACCTGAAGTGTTTTAAGGGGCAAGTATCGAAACAGAGACCAAGGAAGAGGTTTTGCTAAGGGTCTACATGAGAGTTATATCTCATTACAAGTAGTAATGCATGCAAAAACTAAAGTTGAGAGGGTGTTCTGAATTAACCTTTCACAAGACACACAAAGAAAATCCAAAATTAATATATAAAAACAAGAATTCCCAAGTATTTTAATCACCATGAGGCTAAGACATATCTGCCAAAGAACTGCATATTATCATTCAAATTAATTCGAACTTTAGTTTATATTTTACCAAGTAATGTTCACTGTAGAATATTTTAGTATTTTCCGTTTTTCCTACCTAAGCCTTTACTGCCTACAGGTGTGCCGGTTTGTGCAACTTTGTTCATTTTTTAGTTACTGGTGGATTCTAAAATGTACTGAGATCAAGGTCATTTCTTTGACCTTCCAAGGTGCTTTATCTGATTCTTTAGGGGTTCAGAGCTATCTTCTAAGATGATTATTTCTTCAGATCTCTAGTAAAAGCCCGTGCCTGTTGTTGTCGGAAGTGTTCTGTTGAAGATGTTTGCATGTGTGTTCATCAAGGATATTGGCCTATAACTTTCTTTCCTTGAGGTGTCCGCATCTAGCTTTGGTATCAGGGTAATTCTCGCCTCATATAATAGGTTTGGAAGTATTCTCTCCTCTGTGATATTTTTGGAAGAGTTTGAGAAGTGTTGGCACTTGACTGAGAACTTGCAGTCACTCATCCACAACTGTTTTGTTGATTCCTGAGGTGGTGTCGGGCTCTCCATGAACCTTTAAATGTCATCCCAATTTGACTCCAAGCTCCTGAGAGCAAGATCTGTGCCTTTCATTTCCTACAGTTCCCTTCTATGATGGTTACAGAAATGAGCCATGATGGCAATTGGTGATGCCAACAATAGCTGGTTCACCAAGCTTTTGGGAACTTCAGTGAGGTAGGTGTTAGCCAGTGTTTGGCAAGCAACCGAGCAGCGTTTTCCTGTAAGGGTAGGCCTTTGGCACAGGTGCTGACAGAAGGGGTGGTTTCTTGGGTAGGATACAAGAATGTGGCATTCTTGAAAGAGCATCGATTTCATATGAAAAGAACCAGGTTTAAATCCTAGCTCCACTATTCATAAATATTGGATAAGTCTCTTAAGTCCTCTGTTTCTTTATTTGTAAAACAGAAATAGATCCAGGCATCCCATAAAGATTATACATGTAAGCAAATCCTATATTTAGCATTCAGTATATGGTCCCTATAATCATGACCTCCGAGGCACACAGTAGAAGCTCAGTAAGTCCTGGCTATTTTTTAACAGGACAGAAGCTCCATACAGTGACCACTCGTCACCTCAGGATCTTACACAGCCTCCCTGGTTCAAATCACCCAACCAGTCACGTCTGCTTAAGGTTTTTAAAGGCTGATGGGCCTGCCACTCACAGACTGAGGTTCCACTCTCAGTTCTGCTCGAGCAGAAGCCCACCAAAGGGCTCTGACACATCCCCTTCAGCTCACCCCCCTCCTTACCTCCCACCCCAAGGCCACTCTCTGTCCCCTACTTTGCTGACTCAAACGGTTAACGGAGAGGAAGCCCCAGAGCCGTGTCGCTGTTCTTTGGTGTCGCTGTTCTTTGGTGTTGGGTTTTGCTGAGCTCCCCTTTTGCGCTTGGAAACGGCAGAGAGCCTGGGTTTTCTCCAGGCAGCATGGAAGGAGCGGGATTTAATTACTGCTGAAGGGCTGGTACAGAAGGTTATCCAACAGCGCACGATCTTATTTGGCACTGGACTTTGAAGCTGAGAAGCATGGATCAGCTTGTTGTTCCAACAAGATATAACCGTCGGCCGCTGTCCCCGAGCCGGGGATACAGAACTGAGAGGAAAGTGGGTTAGAGCTGATGGGACCTCTCCGCGAGGTCAGGAGGAAGCTCACCAGCCATCCGTAAAGCTGTCGAGCAGTTATTTCAAGGACACGGCAGAGGCTTCTCTTCTGTGTTTCTAAAAAGTTCAAATAAAAATAGACCGTGCCACACTGACATGTATATGAAATGGGCAGCAATCGAGGGCATCAAGCTCAGGAATGAAGCAGAGCGAGGCTGCCGTTGCTGAGGAGAACCTGGGACCTTGGCAGCCACAGCCCGGGCTGGGGAGCTAGTGTGCAAGGGAAGAATTTTTATTTTACATTTTACCTAAAGCCCGAGAGAAATGGATGATGGGGGGGGGGGGGGGGTGAGGAAGGGAAGGGAGTCATGGCACCGCTGTTTCAAATGCAGGGCGAGGCCGGGAGCCAAGTGCGGGCCATTCCTTCAGGTTTCCCTCGGCCGGGCCGGGCCAGGCCGGGGTGCCCGGGAACACTGGAGAACTGCGTGTCTTCTTTCTTGGCTGACTGTCAGGCTGTTGGTGTTTTGTGATATGGCATCGGCAGGCCTAGGCTGGGTGTTGGTGAGACTGGGGCGTGAACATACAGGTCTCCTGCCCACACTGGGCGAGCGCTGTCACCCAGCCCTCTTCTCCCACCAGGCGTCCAGTCTACGAATGAAGCCTGTAAGTCTGCACTGGCCACACTGCAAGCAGTCAATCATCTAACCCACCTTAAGTCGGTTGTAAGGGTTTCGTATCTCTAAGGCATAGAATTGTGGCGAATCAAGGTGGTTGGATAAGAGAGTATAAGTTCTGTCTTTGAGGCGCGTCCCCAAGGTCAATTGGCCAGTAGCAGGACTGGAAGTCACAGAGCCTACCCAATTCAACTCCCTGTCCCCCGTGTCCGCGACACTGCTGGAACCGGGATTCTGAGGCTGGCCCCAGCTCCGTGGTCTGGTTTGCAGGGGTGCTCCTTGGCAGGAACCCCACCCTCCCGAAAGCAGCTCGCAGCACCTTTGGCCAGGGCGGGCTATTACAAAGGCTTCCCGCCATTAGAGTGAAGAGTTTACAAGTCTATTGATGCGTCCGGCCCCCGCAAAGGGTGGCTGTTAGTATCCGTCAAACTGTAACCTTTCCTTAGACGCTCACTTTTAACAAAAACATACCCACTCGGCTACAGGGATGACCTTTTCTGCTCCGTACCCCTCCACGCTGGAAGTCTTCATTTCCCGCTGCCTGCTGCTAATCGAGGACACATGTTGAAACGTTTATGCTAATTAGGCTTTGATTGGAATCTCAGAAACAAGTTAAAATGACAAGTTTTATCCCATTGATGAATTAATTAATGAAGTCACCGTTCTGCTGTTTGAAATCCGCCCTCTAATTTTTACAGAAGCCAGGAGGATTTTCTCCCCTAAACCCAGCGGGTTTCGCACGGGGACGGGGCGGAGGGACTGCATGCTTTCGGGTAATCACAGGCTTTCAGGTGGAAGTAGCGAGGGCTGAAGAGGAAGCGTTCTTTTGGTGGGTAGGTGATCAGCGGTGGTGGGTTTGAAAGGCAGGCATCCGTTCACGTGACAGAGGAGGTGCTGAAAGAGCAGGTGACACAGAGAGATGAGTCGCCGATGCCTGTGTCTGTGACTCCCATAAGCTGCAGCCCTCCCAGCTGAGCCCTGTTTGGAAATTCAGCTCTTCTACGATGTGGAAGCTTGTATGACTCAGGGTTCTCCAGACAAACCATGCCAACAGAATATATGTATGTGAATTAGCTTGCACAGTTACGGAGGTCGAGAAGCCCCGCCATCCGCTCTCTGCAAGCTGGAGACCCAGGAAAGCTGGTGGTGCAATTCTAGTCTCTGCCCGAAGGCCTGAGAATCAGGTGAACTCATGGTGTAAGTCTCAGGCCAAGCACAGAAGAGAGATGTCAACAGGCAGACAGGAGGGAAAAGGGGCGGATTTCTTCTTCCCCGACCTTTGGATTTATCTGGGTCCCCCAGGGATTGGGTGATGCCCACCCCCACTGCGCAGGGCAATCTGCTCTAAGTGGTCCACCGCTTCACATGGGAATTTCCTCGGAGGCACCCTTACAGACACACCCAGAAAGAACCTTCATCCGGGAAGCTGTTGGCCCAAGCATGTGGACACATAAAGCTACGCATCACACAGTGTGTCCTGTGTAGCATGCTGGGGAGGTCAGTCACTGCTCAGTGTGGCTCGGGGCCGTGAAAGAAGGCCACTTTTTAAAAATGTGAAAAAAAAGTTGACTAGAGAAGAACATGTGTATTCTCAACAAAGCAAAGATGGAATCATCTAGCTGTCCAGGGAATTACATCATTCCCTTGAATCACTGGCCCACCAGAAACCACCGTGTCTGAGCTCATCCTATGATGAACGGTGGGAACAGTGATCCATAGAGTAACCTACTGAGTTCAACAGCCTCAGTGCAGAGCATCGTAAAGAGGGTGGGGCACTTTCCCAAGTCACACCGGCTACTCATGGCAAAACAAGGCCAAACGCATATTTCTACATCCGGTTTTCACTCTTTTTTCCTATTTTGCTTACATAAAACAATGCATTCTAATAATGTCAGATAAAATAATTATTTAAGGAAATTAAGTCCAAAGACAAGACGTGAATTGCCAGAGGCCACCCAACAAATTGTGACAGAGACGGACTCTAAGCCAAGACACCAACCCAAGTCAACACTGAGCAAACTCACACTATGTTTCTGTTGACTTTTCTAGCCTCTGAGCTACTGTTTAAAGAGTTTTACACATAAGTGTCCTCCACACATGGCAGATGTTTGCATGTTTACAAGTCATGCATTTCACTCTGGTTAGTCAGGCCTTGTCCTCAATGACTATGAGTTAGGTAGACTTAGCATGAGCAATACTTTCTGATATTGTGAACCCTGAGATTGCAAAAGTCTCGAACAGATTCATTAATATGCATTCTTCCCAGGGAAAATCACCAGAGTTTAATACAGTTTAATTCTAATAAGCATATAATTGGGATTTCGGATATGCATGTCATTACGCTTGGTGCTGATGAAAATACAATGACTAAGTTTTGGACTTTGCATTCTATGGACTGACTGTGTATTTATGGGAATGGATGTGTTTAAAAAAAAAAAGAAAGTAAATTTGATACAAAGCAGAATGAATCCTGTTCTCCAGGAGAGGTGCATGCTGTAGGCTCCGTGAGTTTCTAATTAGGAACAACTTAATGGGCTGGGGTGTCTGAGAAGCTTCATGAAACAGCTAGCATGTAAAGCTTAAAGCGTTAGTGAGATTTTTTTATTGCAGAAAAAGGAAAGGTAGCCATTCTAAGGAACAGTGTGGGGAAAGATCTATGTGCAAGAAAGGAATGCGAGAATGAGGTACCAATAACTCGTCAAGACAATGATGCTATTGAGAGATACCCACATCTACACACAGACACATACACCACGTATATTCATATATTGTCGACATAAAGAAGCGCCCAGGCTTGTAGAGTATCGTTATGAGTTTATTCGAGACAAACTGTCAACATTTGCGGGGAAGCGAGATCTCAGATGCTCTGGGGAATAACAGTTTGTGCATTTGAAATTAAGGGACAGAACCTAAGGAAGGTTACGTGAAGGTGGGAGGGAGCAACTGAGGGAGGGCCTGCAGGACAGTTAACAAGGTGATGTGCTCTCTTGAGGGTTAATAGCCCCCTGCAAGGGGTATTCCTTCCGGTATTTCAAAGGTGTGTGAACCTAGAGGCACAAGAACAAGGGGCGAGGCTCACTTAAAACCTTTCACTAAAGAAGTTCTATGCCTGGGGTGTGACTACCCACCATGACCTGACCAGTTAGGAATTTATAATCAAATCAGCCTGTGTGGTTACTTTCCATAGAATCCCATTTTTTAATTTTTCATCCACAATAATCTGGGTTTAGGTTTATGATCTATTTCAATTGCCAAGATATATATGTATATACACACATACATACAGAGGTCAGGTACAGACAAATTCTTTGTGAAAGGAGACATTATTACCTAGAATTGAGAACGAGCTCAGCACGCCTCCTCCGCTGTCCTAAAATGACACACTTACAGCCTGTGGCTGCAACACAGTGGTGCCCACGTAAGAAAGGCTCACAGTGCAATTGCTGCATGCTTTTAGGCAGCCACACCATCTTCATTGTATTAAAAACATAGATACGTTTAGCATGGACCTGTAATGTAAATGATTGGCAATTCGCTAAATATTTAAGTGCATTTGGCAGAAAACATATTTATCTTCTGGCTTCAAATTGCAACAGAATCTTTACGATTCACACCAGATTTGGAACCTAGTCAGAAACACTTAGTTAAATTAATGAGATATTACCTACCTCTGCTTCTCAGTAGCTTTAGTCCTGTTATCCAGTGGAAGTCTTTTTTTTCTTTTTGAGAACCTATTAGATTAAAACCCAGCTCAGCCCCAGCCGGCGTGGCTCAGTGGTCGAGCATCAACCTATAATCCAGGAGATCTTGGTTTGACTCCCAGTCAGGGCACATGCCCGGGTTGCAGGCCCGATCCCCAGTGGGGGGCGTGCAGGAGGCAGCCGATCAATGACTCTCATCACTGATGTTTCTCTCTCTCTCTCCCTCCCCCTTCTTCTGTCTAAAATCAATAAAAAACCATATTAAAAACCAACACAAAACAAAGCCCAGCTCAGAACATATTCTTCTAATTGGCAAAAATAGTACAATTCCTTTCAAGCAATTCCTTTTGCGAACTCTCCGTAATGCGCACTTGCTATATTTATTTTAAGTCGGGATCATATGCTTTGCTAATAGGTGCCAGGATTTGTATATACTCACTGACATCCTCTCGCATTCACTTTCTGCATAGTTTACTTGGTACAATGAGAATGGAAACTCAGCAGAGATGGGCTAAATGTGATATTATGCTAATCATATGATTAGTGTCCCTTCAATGGCCCTTCATTGTTATGGGGTAAATGATTTATGTACCCTTCTCACAACATTGCAAAATATTCCCTTCTGAGCAGGTTAGTAACTGCAGCACATTCAGCTACTTTTTTTGACTCCAGGTAATGGGAGGTTTGCTTTTCAAGACAGCCTTCAATGTGAAACACAACTGCAACAATATTCCATTCAATACTTTTGTATTCTTCTCACACCATTCAGAAAAAAAAAATAATATAGAAATATAATATCCATTTTGCTATAGTCATCATTCACCATAACACATTCTTCTTGTATTAGAAAGAAAGAAATGCTAACCATAAAGATGACATCTTAGATTAGTTTCCCCTACTCCACTATTTCCTGTAATATCAGAAAGTATGTATACAAAAACTTCTCAAATTAAATGATAATTATTTTACTCACAGATGAAGAGCAACCCTAACTTTAAATAATTTTAAAAATATTATGATTGATTATAAGAACAAGTACCATTTTGTTTTTATTGATATCTGTAATATCCGAAGAAGGATTTTAATCCTTGAAAGCCCTTTAATGACAACGACATACTTACTTTCACAACCTGTACCTAGGAGAACATTTTATTTGATAAAGAAAAAGAGGGAATGGAGCCACGGTCAGGGTCATCTGTTGAGGGGCAAGGTAAAAAGCTTCCTGTAGGAAAACTAAAATCCCGAATCTGCCGCCTTTCACACCTCGAACTCTGTCAAAGGTTTTGGCCCAGCAGGTACCGCGGAGCCATCATGAGGTTCATTTAGAGTTCAAGGCCTAGCCCTGGCCGGTTTGGCTCAGTAGTTAGAGCCTCAGCCCTCAGGCTGAAGGGTCCTGGGTTCAATTCCTGCCAAGGGCACATACCTTGGTTGCAGGCTCATATGGTAGGCAACCAGTCAATGTGCCTCTCTCACATCAATGTTCCTCTCTGTCTCTTCTCTCTTCTACTCAGGTGAGGGCGATTAAAAAAAAATTAATAGAATTCAAGGCCTAGACTTCATTAGTTGCATTTCTACCCTTGAGCCTTCTGACTGCTGGAAGAGGGGAGTGAAGGGTAGTTAACACATGTTATTGAGCAAAGTGTCACTGGGTGCACTAGGAAGTGGGAGCCCAGCACCCAGCTCCCAGTTAATGGGGATATAGTTTCTACCAAGTCCTAAAGGAGTGGCAGGGAGCAGGTGGGGCTTGAACCAAGAGTGAAGACCTTTGACTCAAGGTTGGGTAGAAGACCATACTCCACCCTCCACCCCTCCCCTCATTTCCTATGTCAGTCTGCCCCATGCCTGGCTCCATCACACATGTGTCCACTTTCAGTCTAGGGCAACGAGGCAGGGAGGATTTTGTAATCATTAGGAAGAAAATTTGAATTAAGCTTTCATTCTACTTCCCTGTTGCTCTGAAAACCAAAATTCTGTGCAATTTGTCAATTCCAAAGACAAAGACAGCTAATCCTTCTAACAGAAATCATGGGGATTTCTTAAGCATAAAAATGACTAAGAGAAAAGGGATTTCTGCATGAAAGTTAATTTTATGACATTGCAGCATAAATTGTGGCCTGGCAGCTCCTTCTGTGGTTTAATAGAACTGGCAGCGGGCACCAGACCTAAGCAGGCTCCGTATAATGAGGAATAGAGACACATCGGTGTGAAGGGCAAGGAGAAGGGCATTGCCGCTTCCCTCCCGGAAGATTAAAAACAGTAAAATATTGCAACTGGAATTTATCTAAAGGGAGATGCTATCTCAGAAAAAGGGGGGGGGGAAGAAGATTTTTAAGAGACCGCTACAGACCAATGTCTGAGGCACAGAGCCAGGGGGCCTGGAGCTGACACTGGAAAACCAGCCTGTGAGAACTGACTGCTCTCTTCTTGAGACCCGGTGGCAGGCCGTTTCTGACATTATAATTTTGAAATGGGACCCTTTTCTAAGCATAATTAGAGTAAAATGAACACGTTGCTCCTTGTGTTCCGCTAAAGGCGGGCAAGAGACTTGTGTGGACGAAATAAGCGAAGGTATTTACTGTGAGAGGACAGGAGCCAGGCTGTGCAGCCAGCCAGGCAGGTGGCTTCCTCCGAAAGCGCTGCCCAGAGGAGCCGAGCGCCGGCCACGGGCCTGCTCTGCGCTCGGCGTCTACAGGAGCCGCATCGGAGCGATTTCCAAAAAGACACGGAGCAGCCGTGTTATCCCGAGGACTGGCAATAACAGGAATTATATGCAATTTTCTGATAATGACTCCATTCACATGAGTCGCTGCTCACAATACAATTGGTTAAATATCGCTGGATTCCTAGATCTCACTTTCTGTCACTGAAATTCATCTTTACCAGCACTGCCATCATTGCAGTGACACCATTGTCATCATCGTTACCATCATCAGAAGAGGTATAGCTGTGTTTGGGTTCACCAATATTACTTTTATATTAATTTCATTAACATTTCAAAAGGAAAAAAGAGTGCCTGTCTATTCAAGTATCGGTTTTGTAGTCAATGTGTTTGATTCTTTGGGAAACTAGGACCCCAAATTAATTAAATTTGGACCAGATATAGCCTAACTTTAAATTGTCTTTTATATCGAGGGAAAGTGCCTCGACAATTAGGTGCTTCAAACGAGTTCCTGTGAATACCCATTACTGCCCAGCCCGATATACCTGGATATAGAACAGAACCTGCGCAGCTCAAGGTCTGACTTACTAATTGGGAGCAGCAACTGCACCTACCTTTTTGAACGTGAATTAATTAACCGAAACAAATTAAATTGTCTTGGAGCTATTCAAGGGAGTGACACCAGGGGCAGATTTGAATGGGGTCTATTTTACTTTTTTTTAATCGCGAAGGTCAGCTTTTCTTTTAAAGTTTTGTGTGTTTTTTTTTAAATATGTCTTTATTGATTTCAGAGAGAGGAAAGGAGAGGGAGAGAGAGAGAAACATCAGTGATGAGAAAGCCATTGATTGGCTGCCTCCTGTTCCCCCGACCGGGGATCGAGCCCACAACCCGGGCATGTGCCCTGACCGGGAATCGAACCCCAATCGCCTGGATCCTAGGTCGATGCTCAACCGCTGAGCCACGCCCAGCCAGGCAAGGTCAGCTTTCCTATGGAGCAGATTATCAGGAAGCCTTCAAAGGTTAGAAGAAAGAAACAAAACAGTCTTACCTTCCCACCTAAATATGTAACCTATCATTTATGTAATAAATATGTAATTTCTCCAACCAACTTTCCTTTGGTGAGGAAAGCTTCTCCCAGGACACACACTTTTGTCCAGAGAATTCCATTTTTACTACCAAAGTTGCTCCACCAACAGGGTTTTTTTTCTGTCCATGAAACGACCCCTTGGGAGTCTTGTTCACTCATGACCCCTAAGCTACCACCAACTCCTGGTCCTTGGGACGTTCCTGGATTATTCCACTTGTCTCCAAAGTGGCCTCACTCTCTCTACAGCTTCCTCCTTCCAGTTTAAGGCAAAGAGTAAACCAAGCTAACTCACCCCAAACTCTTTCACCTTGTGGTGACCTTGCTCAAGAAAATGCCATGGCTCTCATCGCCTAGTGAACGCGGCTCTGACCTCCTTCCTCCCCTGGCTTCCAGGGCTCCTGGAGGCTGGATTCAGATCGCACAGTTCAGGAGGCCGTCAGGCTGCTGTGGACATTCCCCCTTTGCTCAGATGAGACCAGGCCCCTTTTGACCCTCCTGTCACCCCGAGTCTCTTATCTCTGTTCCCCAGTATCCACCAAATGAAACGCTCACTCGGGCAGAATGCCCCGTTCCGACCTAGTCTCCGTGAAGCATGAGATACTTGGGAGAGAGAAGAAGAGGGACAGGGGGAGATTACCAAGCAGACAAATCATTCACTTCTTCTTTAGAGTTTGCTTCCTTTTAATTCTAAACCACCGGATTGCCTGATAAATATCTGAATGAGAGAACTTTCATTTTGTTTGTCTTTTTTTGAGAATCGGTTGAGATTCTAAAGAATACCTCAGCATATTTTGTATGAAGTCCATCAAAGACTGATGTTCTTTATTAGCATTCATATTTTTTAACACACTTGTCATAATAAATCTATTCCTTAATTTGTAGAAAAGCGGCTTAAAGAGTCTTTATTTTATTACTTCATGTATTTAATTTGCCTTTTGTTTTGATGGCCAAAAGTTTAGCTCAAATTTTATTTTCCTATTCAGCAGCTTCTAAACCACAGCTATTAAAACAGTTGTCTCCAAAACCCACCTCATTTCCTTCATTACTTAGCTCTTCCCATTATCCTTCGTGTAAACATTTGTGTCCTTGTAATTCATCTGAAGTTGTTCCTTGAAGTCTCTGTGAGGGATCTAAATGACACATACACCCCCGTGCAGATGTTTCTTTATTTTTTTCTTTTTGACTGCAGGTCAGCATCGTTCTTGTTATTTCTCCTGGGAAAAAAAAACCAGGGCAGGCTCACTGAGAAACAATTAAACAATTGGGGATTCTTTGTAGTAAAAAGTGCAGTGGTGCCCAAGGCCTCCCACCTCCCAAGGACTTTGCCTCCTGCAGCGTCCCTCCCCTCTCCTACTTGGAATCTCTCTTCCCTGGGTCTTTCTGTTTGTTTCCAAACATGCACGGGTCTCCTTAAAATAAACAGATGAATGAGGCACTTGGGCTAGACTGACTTGCGGCCCAGCCACCGCCCAGTTTCTCTCTGTTCCCTTTCACGGCCTGGCTGTCGTTGCAGATCTGGTCCTGCTCTCCCGTCCCAGGCTCTCCCTCACTCTGTGATCTTCGCCAAAGCACTTCTTGTATGGTCACCGGTGACTTCCCCGGCGGAAGAGCTCTTCCCTGTCTCCACTTGCTCAGCTTCTCACCCTTGGATCCCCTCTTGAAAGAGTCACCTGCCTTAGCTCTGCTGACAAACGCCTCTTCTGGTTTTTCCGCCACCCGCCCAGCGCTCCTTCTGGGCCTCTGCTGGCTCCTCTGTCTCCAGATGTCGGGTGTCTTGGAGTTTAGTCCTGGGCAAGTCTTAATTTTCTACGTTCTCTCGTAGACCTTTTAAATCACTGTCACCTAAGTATTTACCATTTATGCTGATAAATTTCAGATGTGTATCTTTATCTCAGATTGCAAGTCTGAGCTTCTGACATATATACTGTATTTAAGTATCTTTTAAACTGCTCCTTCCTGGTTACCTCGCAGATGCCTCAAATTCAGCACCCAGCCATGTGCTAGCACGTGGATTACATTTTTATGTAGTTTTCTCATAAATCCTGAGATACACTGTATTTTCCATTTTATAGATTCAAAAGTTGAGGCTTGAGTAACAGGGATGCTTATCCACAGATGGTGGGGTTGTAAAAAATGTTTATTAAATGTTTATTAAAAGGTTACACATTCATCTACCACAGGATACAGCCATTCTACTTCGAGGTATTTACCCGAAAGAGGTGAGAAATCTACACAAAAATCTGTAATATAAACATTTATTCATAACAATCCCAAACTGGAAACAACCCAAATCAAATGTCTGTCAATAGGTTAATGGATAAATCAAATATGTTATATCTGTAAAACAAAATGCTACCCGCAAGAAAAAGGAAAGGACTATTGATACACAATAACACCGGTGAATCTAAAATATCAATATGCTAATTGAAGGTGCCTGACGTAAAAAGTACATACTGTAAGATTCTACTTATTAAAAATTTTAGAAAGCACAGGCTAGTCTACAGTTACTGACAGTAGATCAGCGGCGCTTCGGGCCAAGGGTGGAGGAAGGGATGGATTGCGAAGGAGCACAAGGGCCTGGGGGAGGGGGATGGTAATCTTCTGTATCTTGGTTGTGACACCGCTTTCATTGGGTATATATTTCACTGATTCCGTGAGTGTATATATCTGTCAAAACTCATCAAAATTTAAACTTGTAATGGGTGCAGTCTACTCTATATAAATCACATGTCAGTAAAGTTGTTTAAAAGAAACCCTAAAGCTTTGAGAGCCTGACTAAGTTGATTAAAGTTTCATAGCTTCATAACAGACTTAGAATCACAAAGCTCATGCTCTCAGCTACTCTGGATTACTGCCTTGAAATTATTTATTACTATATGGTATAATTGTTATTTTTCTCAAACATTTCCTTTACTTTTTGACATAAGAAAATATAAATTAACTTATTCAAAGCAATGTGAACATAAATCACATTCATGCCCCAGGGCAACGTGCATATGCTAAACGCATGGTAGATGCATGGGTGTGTGTCATAGGCGTAAGCTAACTGATTACCAAACCATGATTATTTTTTCCAAATGGTGTCACAATAATGCCTCCTATTTTACCTCTATTAAGAACTGATCTAATTTCCCTCCTCTGGACTCTGGGTGGATTTGTGACAGTTTCAACCGTAAGAGTAGAGTAGAAATGATGCCATGTGACTTCTAAGGCTCCGTCATGAGAGACAATGTGGCTTCTGCCCCGTCTCCTGGAATACTCACCCCTGGAGTTTCAACCTGCCGTGGAACAGGTCCATCAGCAAGGAGGCTGCTCGGCTGTAAGGAAGGCAAGCCCCACGGAGAGGCCATGTGTAGACACACTGGTTGGCATTCCAGTCTCTCATGCCATCCTAGCCAAGGCACCAGCCATGCAAGGAAACGGCCCTTCTGATGATTCTTGCCCTCAGCTGTTGTGTCTTCCCACAAGTGGCCGCAGGTGCCCTGGGGCAGAGGCCAGTCCTTCTCTGTGAGTCCTGTCCTAACCCTGACTTACGAAGTCTGGGACCATAAAAAATAAATATTTAAAGCTGCTAAGTCAATTAGGATAAACTTAGAGCTTAAATTTAGTACCACAAGTGGCATTCTGCTGTTGTAAAAACTTAAAACATATGGTATTGGCTTTGGAACTTGGCACCTGGTATTAGCTGAAAGGTCCTTTAATGTTAGTTACACAAATTAGTATGTTAGTTAGTGTCAAGAAGGAACTTGAGACGTCTCACAAATTCCAGAAGGGCTTCGGAAAGGTTGGGAGTCAAGGCTGCCAGGACACGAAGGACGTTGCTGTTGGAGAGTTGATTGTAGGTAAAAGGACCCTCGTTACGTAGTGGCAGAACTTTTAGCAAAACCGTCACCTGCGTTAATGTGGGAAATATAATATTTACATGTATGAACTGGTGGTTTTGACTAAGCAAATTTTCAGGCAGCTTTTGGAGGTACCTACAGATTCCGTGTAGTTGTGTGTGAGAAGATACAGAAAGGAGACAGAGAGGTGAGCAGAAAAAGAAACTGTGTATTTTCCAGCAAAGCTTAGAGAAAATAGAAAGGACCCAGGACTTGCTGGTTTCCAAAACAAGACTATTGCCACCCCCTGTCTTTCTCAGCAAAAGCTTTTTTAAATAGACTTTACTTTGGAAGCAGTTTGAAGATCGCAGCGATGTCGGGGAGCAGGTGTAGATATGGCCCATTGGCCGTGTGCTCTCTCAGACCTGTGGCTTCCCCCACGGTCAGCGTCTGTCACGATGGGCGAGGCTACACTGATTTATCATTGTCACCCAGCGTCCCTGGTTTACACCGGGGCTCACTCTTGCTGTTGCACGTCGATAGATTTGGGTACATGTAATGACTTGTATCTGTCATTGCTGTATCAGACACGGCCGTTCTTCAATTTGTCAAGCTTTTTACTTGTTGTTAGCACTGAGTGGTGAATTCCCGGCATCTTACATGCCAGGATGAAAGCAGGAGGTCCCTGCAGTCTGAAGGTGTGTTTTGCTTTTTTCCCCCAAAGTCAGAAAAGAAGGAGTTCAGGGAAAATAAAGCCCAGGGTGCTAGCAGAAATGTATTAGACTAAGGAGGAAGCAAGCATGTAACTAACAACCCTCTGTTAAAACCGCAGGAAAGTTCGAAAAAATGCTTCATGGTCCCTTTCAGTAAAATAAGTGGCCTTCTAAGGATCTTTGGGACATCTCCTCGGGCACTCTCTTAATAATAGACATTTGAAGAACGGGGGAGGCATTATTCCACAACCTCCCAGGAAGCCAGGGGTACGAGAAGGACTTACCTTTAAGAGAATTGGGAATATAAGTTTAATTTAATGGAGCGGATTATAAATCAATACACAGAAAATCTACAATGGTTTTAAGGGTAGTTTTTATTACTCTGGACCAAAAGAGACAAAAACAGTACAAAATACCAAAAGAAGACTTTGGACACCACCCCCTTCAACTTTTTGCAGGCAGAGAAATCTACTTAGTCATAAATGTAGGCTATTTCTTATGAAAATAAAAATAAATAAATAAGTAAATAACCTAGATGGTAAAACCAAGAGTCCTCAGGGCGGGGAACCCCCCAAGAATCCAAGATGCAGAACTGAGATTCAGAGCAACTAACTTCTTGGGAGTAGGACTGCACCTTAATCAAGGAACTGGGCCGGATGTGCCCAGCTGGGTTTTCAGAATTGCTTTGAAAACGTGCCTGCCGTGGGCATCCGTAGAGTGTCTACACCAATCGTCTAGGTCAGCCTAGGTAACTGGTGTGAGCGTGTAGGATAATTTCTTTTTAGTTTGAAGTTTTTCAAATCAAGAGACACAGTGCTAAAGCTACCACCCAAAATGCCTTATTGCATCTAGACCTTATTTAAATGACAAGATTCTTGAATTCGTAATAGGATGAACCTTTGGGGTCTGGAAAGCAGGGTAGCAAAGGTAAACAAAGCCATACATCAGTTCAAGTGGCTAAGATGGATTTGTATTCAATCGCTGTTGACATTAGGGGAAAGAGGGAGCTCCATTCCCACGTGAGCAGAGGTGACTGGGTGTTTTAAAGGTAAAATGAGGGAGCAGGGAGAGAAAAAAGAGGGCTTAAGTGAAGACTTACAAAGGGTTGTTCCGTGTAAATGTGACTGGGCCAGCGTGCCTGCTACACTGAGCATTTTTAAAGCTAGGGCTCTATCTTCCCATAGAGACCGGGGAACAGAGGCCCTGTCCCTCCTGGTGATTAGGTTTCAAAGCAGTGGCTTTCCGGTCCTTGAGAAAGATGCTCCCGAGTTATAGGAGATACAAATACATCTCAAAAGAAGAGAGGAAGGACCCACAGTTGCCTAAGGTCTTTACAGCAAATGCTCTACAGAAGAGAGGTTAGGGGCCTGTTTTCAGGCGTTGTCCCTCCCGGCAGCCTTCAGCTTTCTCAGGCAGGCCTTTCGCTGGAGGGCTGTGGTCAAGGAGGGGCTCGGCCTCACGCTGCTGGAAGCCAGGCTCCAGCTCGGTCTCTGGGCCCAGAGGTTTGAATGGAGTCATGCTGCGCGCAAGTTCTGCAGTTCTCGGGGGTGAGTGTATTTTGTATGTGAGAGAAATAGAAATAATTTATGGCCAGAGGTGCAGACCGGCAGCCTGCAAATTCTCTGATACTCTTACTATCGAGAAAAGGGTATAATTACCCTTCTCTTGAATCTGAGAGAGCTTGTGACTGTTTGACTAACAGAATATGGCAGAAGTGCTTCTACGGATGTTCAGGCCCAGGTCCTAAAAGTCTTGGTTCAGTGGACCAGTCAAACCTGGAGATGTGATCTCCCGTGTTAGAGGGACTCGGACAGTAATTCCCAGAAGAGCGAAAGACTGGCTGGATTAGAGATACAGGAAGGTTACTAGGCTCCACTAAGGGACCTGCTGAGGTTCGGGTCACTCAGCCAATATTGTTATAATGAATGAAAGCTGATTGAATACATGAATTAATGGACAGGTCTCTTCATGCAGATAAGACTGTGTCTGAATCGCAACATTAGAATAAAAATAAATTAACATAACTAATGATCAATTCCTGCATAGTATATTTAAAACATGACAAGATAATGAATCTTAAGTTATGTAATTAATGGTCATGCGAGGAACTCTGAAGCTATTTAAAATTTTTCTGTTGGAAGGAAAACGGCCCGATCGCCATGAACAGAACAGAATGCTTTTCATGGTCCTTATTGCCACCCTTTAAGCATCTGTTGTGGAAACGGAAAACTCACTTTAATTTAACATGCACTGTGCGGCAAGGCTCATGAGGAGTGTTTTCATGCCTCATGCACCTAAATGGTAGATATTATTTAAAAGCCTATAATACAAATGAGAAAAGGCATTAATTTGCCCAAGAAAAAGAACTTTGGGGTTCTATGACAGGTTTTAATCTGTCTTTACTATGACTTCTGAACAGTGTTTTCTTTTAAAACCCTTCACATTCTGTTTTTTAAGTATGATGGTTACTTTGTTTTAACAACTGATAAAATTAACTTTGGAAACTTATATCCTAAAAAGACAAGTAATTAAACTTTCCTCCGATAGTTGCACAGCTCACGCCTTCAACACCTCCATGCCTTTACCCAAGCATTGCCTCCTCCGTGCAGCCTTCCTTGGCTGCTCCGTTTTAGTTGTAGCCCTCATTCTTGGCCGCCTCGTTTTCCCTGCACCTGATCTCATTCCCCCATAGTTCCGACCACCTTTCCACATGCTATATGTCTTAGTTGTGCTTATTGTGCCTCCCAGCTCCAGAACAGTAACTTTTTGGAGTTGAGTGTTATTTTGTTCACTGATGTGAACCTAGAACGAGAAAAGTCCCTGAGACACAGCAGGGTTTCAGGACGCGTTTGCCGAAAGGATGAGTGTCCGTGTGCGAGACCGGGTGCTGTGTCTAGCGTGGGAGCAGGAGGCGCAGCCACCCTGCCCGGGGCCACCCTGCGGCAGGAGGGGAGCCTGCCCTGCATCTCAGGAGGTTACTTTGCTCAGCTGGCTTCCTCCCTTTTGCAGCCACTGGGGGTTTCTTCTTCACCGCCCAGTCCATCGTCTAGATTTTCTCCAATGTTCCTTATTTACTTGGTCCAGTTTTTCACTCGTCTCTTCCATAATATTTTCTAAAACATATTAAGTAATTAAATATGAAAGGAAAATCTCTCTTTTAATGAAGACGCAGCACGGAGCGGGGGTACCTCGCGGTGCCTTCTCTCTGCTTCCCCAGCCCCCGGGCCCTTTGCGGTGGCGCAGCCCAGCGGTCACCGCCTCCCCCGGCCCCTGCGCTCGGCTCCCTGCCCGGCCATCAGCCTGTCCCGGGCCTGCGGCCTCAGGGGCGCTGTGCCCGCCCCTGGCCCCAAGCACCCTGGTGCTAGTACAGTCATGTCGAGCGAGCGACCCCGTTTTCAACTCTTAGATGTCGCCCACCAGCAGCAGGAAGCGTCCAGAGCCCAGGACACTAGTCGCCTGCTTTCGCCACGTCTCTGAACACCCGCTCACTTGGGGCCGTACCGCGCCTGGGAGCGCCTGAGGGCCCCGGCCAGCACAAGAGGGCATTCACTTGGGGAGGTCAATCCAGGCGGAGAGGGTTAGACTGAGGACAGTCCAAGGACGGGGGTTCTTTGTGCGGGTGGCACAGTTTCACAAAACGGTATTTTATTCTAACTTAATTGTATCATACTTTATTAATATAATTCTCTATTTCAGTTATTATTTATCTTACGTTGTACGATTTCGATTCTGATTTCTCTCACTATAACACATTTTTGTATTATTTTTCATAATGCATTCTAGTATTTATTATATCTTTACAATGTATGCTTAAAGGTGATTTTACCTTCCTTGGTTTTCGCATTTCCATTTGATGTTCCTTTCCAAATAAAAAGAAAATTTGCTTTATCCCCTTTGAAAAACAAAATAAAAACAAGCAAGTAAAATGCATATAAGATTTTAATGGAACTGTGCTCACTTTTTAAAACATTTCAAATACACTATAATAAATTAGAGAAATCTCTAATATACTGATAATTAGGAAGCTTAAACAATAAAATGACATTCCTGTGCAAAATCATCTGGTAAAATTTAACCACTACTGAGAACAAAAATTTATCTTGAAAATGTACATTACTTATATAAAGTGATAAAACTGATATACATTAAATCATGAATCTTCATTTTAACCTATAGAATCAAATTCTAGGCAGTTCTTTTAAAAATAGATACATAAAAATATTTCTAGTGTCATCATTTTTATTTAGTTCTTTAAAATTTTTATTAGGATAAATGGAAAAACATGAAGATAAATATTAAAAGAAAGTTTTAAATAGTACAATATTATCAAATTAATATAAACAAATAAGCTAAAATGCATTGGCTTTTACAAGGAGTTAAGTATATTA
The DNA here is from genome assembly GCF_054644295.1 of Miniopterus natalensis. Taxonomy (NCBI): domain Eukaryota; kingdom Metazoa; phylum Chordata; class Mammalia; order Chiroptera; family Miniopteridae; genus Miniopterus; species Miniopterus natalensis. Next base: position 8,772,048 of record NC_142093.1, on the reverse strand, counting down.
GGAAATTCAGAAGACACATAGAAGAAGCAGGAAATTGAAATTTCCTTTACATTAGCAACAGTGATGCAGAATACATGAGAGCAGTCTTGATAAGACACACGAGAATTACATCAATGCGACTGTAAAGGGGCGCTGCAAGCCACCAAAGACCTAAGCACCCGGAGTCCTCCTTTTAGTTCATGTAAAAACAAAGTATACAACACCTTTGCATTTTGCCTGAAATCCTTTGTGAACATGAGGCAGAGAATACTTAAATAATGTAATTATTTTATCAATTCTGTATTTTTTGCTCTTGTCAATAACAATCCGTATTATTCTCGGGTCGGACAGTCCGCTCTTGTCTCCCTGCCTTTATGTTTGGAGTCTCCCTTTCCTTTTTATTGCTACCGCTTTCCTGTGTTTCTTAAGTGTATGTTTTGATCCTTCCAATGATTATCCTGATTGTTTTACTGCATCTTTTTTATTTGTAAAAATGCATGGCCTTCTTTTGTTGACTAGTTCCCATGTCCTCTTTTGTTTCTTCAAACTAGACTTCAGAGGATCTCTATAGTCTTTTTGTACATAGTGTGGGAAACCCCTTAGTGAAGTTTAGCTCTGATCCATTCTTAAATTATTCTTCTTCTGTGCTGCAAAACGTGTTCTTGCTCCCCAGTTGATACTTGCTCTAAGTTTTCATTTGCACACGTGTTCTTTATATACATTATTCATTAATGTTTTCATTTGTTTATATCAGATAATGCTGACACTGGTGCAGTTCCATCACAATAGGCTGCTAAAACTTCAGAAACCTTTTATTAATCTTTCCCAGACTTTTTAAGTCTTCTTCTAACCAAGGTAGCAGCCCTTTGTCAGGGAATCCAAGGCCACTGCTGAGACTACCACTCAGGCTAGAGCCATAGTAACTACAAATGATAAATTCACTATTAGTTTCTTCAAAAGATGGTTGGACAATCAGTACAAAATAAAGCTCCCAGATAAAAAGTAGACCATAAATAATTCATTAACCACATATACTTTAAAAATTTATGCAAGTTCAAATTCAAGAATATTTGAATGATAATGCTAGCAGAGAAAATTTGATGACAATCGTTTTGTTACAAAAATGAATTCACATAAAGAGGAAAATAAGAAAAGAGATAGAAAAAAATAAGATTAAAAACATGAGTTTTAGAGGTGCTAACAAAACCAAGCAGAAAGTATAAATAATAGCAAAACACAAAAACAGTTATCAGATCTGACAAATATAAAACTAGAAATCTCAGATATGAAGAACAAATATGGCTTTGAATGTAGGAATGGTGCCAGGAGAATACCAGCATGCCAATTAAGAAAACAATTTTAAAAAAACCCTAAAAAACAAACACACTCATAGACACAGACAGCAGTGTGGTGATTACCAGAGGGCAAGGGGGACGGGGAGGTAGGAGAGGGCAAAGGAGACTGACTTCGGATGGTGAACATACAATACAACATCCAGATGATCTACTGTAGAACTGTACACATGAAACCTATATAATTTTATTAATCGATGTCACCCCAATAAATGAAATAAAAATAAAATTTAAAGGAAACAAATAAATGCCGTAAAAACCAACTCTAAAAATAATGTGTTTCTGGAATGTAACCAAAATTAGACACCTAAAACCAAATGATTTCAAAGAAGAGAGAAGAGTGATTCTGGCTGTGCATCATCAGAGCATTCTGCAAACACAATTTCCGGTTAATATTTTTAAAGAAAATGGCCAATAATTAGTGGGTAGTCTTTACAAGTATACTAACAAGGAATGCTAATTATGACAGACTATTTAATTCCATCTGAAGCATTATTAATTTTACCCTAATGAATGACTGTACTGAGCCCAGATGGTTCCCTCAGAAGTAGAAGGAAACATATATAGAGGAACACAATAAATCCACTTTTATAAAAGTCATTCACTAACGATATTACTGAGTAAAGTGAATCCGTACGTAAATTAATAGATAACAGGAGCCCTAAAGTGCCTATTTCAGGCACAGTTGCAGAATACATCATCATTACATTGTTACCGTCAACTTGTTTTAAAAACATAATTTTTAAATCTAAATAGTTTTTCCTGAAAAAGCTTTATGACAAAGGCCAAGGAAGTAAAGGCTGGCATTCTGGACCAGCCTGATAGAATAAATTGAGAGTCTTAACACTTCCACTCGGAGACAACCCTGTAAACCTCTTCAGGACAATGTTTTCTTTAATAACAATTTCAAATTTATGTGAGGGCAGCTATCTGGGCATACAGTTCCAGAAGCCCTTGAGATATTGCAACAAGTACTAAAGACAGGAGAAAAGTAGGGGAGGATGGATCTTGACACCCACAGAATCCACAGGAAACCAAAGCACTGTGGGTCTAGTTTCTTCCACTACAGCCGGAGCTGCTGTTGGAGTAGAGACAGCGTCTCCTCCACCTTGTCTTCCATTCCATTGCCTAGCACGGTGCATAGGCTCGACAAAATGATAAGTGTGTCGCATGTGTTTACTGAATTTACTACATGCTTTAGAATGACCATGCTAATCTATGATGTGCATTTCTCTAAGTTTTGTTGTAGAAGCAAAGTAAGTGAAATACCAAGAGTTTTAACACTTGGTTCTAGGCCCTGAAATAAAAAACAAAAGATGACAAGTTAAACTGATTGGAACAAACATAAATCTTCAAAATGGCTTAGGAAAAACTAGTACATGAACTATGCTGACATAAACATTTTAAAAGAATGTTACATGAAAAATATAGATCCCAAATAGTATGTGCCCACTGAATATAACTTTAAAATGATTTATACCAGTGTATTAACAAAGACCAAAATAGAGTTAAGAGAAGAGGAAAGGGATCACTTCCACTCTGAGCAACTGTAATGTTCCAAGTACTTTATATTGTGTTATTAATAGTATAGAATCAAGAAGGCCTGGGTTTGAGGCTCAGCTTTCCATTACTAGCTGAATTAGCTAGGGAATCTACTTAATCTCTCTACATTTTCTCATCTATAATACTGTTTTCCAAATTCTGAATATTTCCCAGATGCCATGTCCTAAGGATGCATCATGAACAAAACTAACACAATCCTGCCCCCATTAGGTTTACACTCTGGTAGAATAACAATAATTTAATTATACTAAATATATTTGTTGCACACCTATCATATGCCAAATAAAATTTTAGGCAATGATTTAACAGCAATGAGTGAGAAGAACAGGCCCATGTTCTCATGAGCTCCCATTCTAGTGCAGGAGAAAAGCTTATTTATAGATTTCTTCTCATGCGATCGTTACCTAAACATGCATAGCACTACCGTCTCTACTGTTGCTGTTTCTCTCTAGGATTTTTTATATTACTTACTCTGATCTCTGTGAGGACCTTCAAGAAGTATCTGAGACAAGAGAAAGATCCCTTAGAAAAGGTGATTATGCCCAGTTGTCCAGGACTTGTGGAAATATTTTGTCACAATCTGTTTGATTCACTAATAAATTAAATAATAAAGTTTATGTCACACTAGCAATATGGAAGAAAAATGTCCTTTGGTTGAGCAGCATGTCACCTGGAGCATGCAGTGTATGGAACTGAAGGTTTAGTGGAATCTGTAGGACACAGTTTCAGTGATGAATATCCTCTATGCCCAGTGTATACTCAGTTATTGAAACCCACTCAAGTCATTTAATAAACTGGCTGCTATAAGTAGCACCAATTCAAATTCTGGACATTATTTGGAAGAGTGCTTAACATGCTGGCGCTGATGCAGTGAGCTGTAAGTAAATGAAGTTCAGGTATATCACTTACCTGACACAGAACCCTGGTATCTGGTATATTCTATATCATGCACACATTCAACTAATGTTTGTGAGCGCCTTCCTAAAGTCCAATGGGGAGTGTAGGCAAGGACTCAGGCGACAACTGCAGTGTGGTCCTGCGCAGTCCCACAGGGGGAGAAGGTCAACGTAAATGTGACTTCAGGGGCGCAGTCAGAGGCCCATTGCCTTCCAAACATCTGAAAGATCTGGTTTAAATATAACATGCTATCCAAACCCTCCTCGACTTCCCTTTCGCCCCCGGAGGCTCGGTCCTTCAGCTGAGTACTTTGAATGTAGTTGAACACAGTGCAATGCAGTCAGTGTTTCCTGCCACAGAGATAATGCTGGGCTTTATTCTACTGCATAAGTTTTTACTTCTCCAGCGTAAAGTTTGGTAACAGAACTCATGCCCGTTGAACTCATTAGCTATCCCACACCATAGCAGTCACACAGAGCCTGAGGCCCTTACAAAAAGCCTCATGAAATAGGTTAAGGACTCCCATTATATTTCATAACACCTTGCATTTCCTTTATAATAATTTGCAAAAACAGATTTAGTTGGGGATTTTTTAAATACCTCTCTTCTCAGCTAAGCTCCAAGAGAGCATGCACTGTATTTTGTTTACCTCCCCAGGATCCAGCACAGGGCTGGCACCTAACAATTGATCAATAAATATCTGTTGAAAGAATGGATAGATCAATAAAAAAGTATTTTACACCTAGTTTATAAGTGAGAAAACCCAGTTTCAATAAAATAAATGACTCAAGGTCACTTAGCAAGTGGTAGCAGGATGGTGACCAGACTCACCACTATTGATCCCCTTTCCAGTGACATTTCAGCCAGACTGTGGCATTTGCCAGCCTCCGGGTGAGGGAGGGTCATGGAGTGCTTGGAACAGAAGAGGGTCACGTCACATACTTGTCATCTATTTAAGTCACAGTAGGGAGACATTATTTCATCTTTTATTTCTTCATTCAGAAATATTATTTATGCATGTAATTGCCCAGTTCTCTCATTCTTCCTTGGTTCCCGTTGGCTGCTGTTGGCCTAGTGATTCCGGGTGATGTCCCCGTGACAACAGACATCTCTTCAGCTCTCATGTTTCAGAAACTGTTCGTTACCCCTCAATATTGCTTCTCCTGATTTTCCATGAAATGTAATGTTGATTTTCCTGCCTGCCTATGGGTTCACCTAAAACTGTATTCCCAAACCTCCCTTGAATGTAGGTGTGGCCCTGAGACTAATTTTTGTGAGTAAGATGGAAGTAGAAATGTTGCGTGGGACTGCTGGGACCCTTAAAGAAGGTAGAGAGAGGTGGCACGCTTTTCCTTCTCTGTCTGTCTGTCCTGCTGGGGATATGGTCCTGAGTTCTGGCATCCATCTTCGATCATGATGGCAAATGCCAGAGCCTAATGTGACCCTGGAAGTAGCCTGAGTCCATCCTGGCAACCACGCTGACCCTGGGTGACTTTGAACTTCTTTTACTAAAGAGCAAAATAATTGCTGTCTTTTTTAAGCCATTAACCTGTTGTTTTCTATTTCTTTTTAACTTGTAACCAAATGAAATCCCAACTGATACTTATTCTGAAGTAAAGATGATTAAATATTAGCAAGTTTTCTGGCATCAAGAGACATCAAAAGAGAAACCTCATATGCCAATAAAATAAGTCCATTGGGTAACTGATTTTAAGGCCAGGATTGCTATAAATAAGTTATAATTCATAAAATAGAGCGCTGATAATAGCAAATTTGATATATAGGAGACTTTCATTTTCATTTAAGGCCACTTATCCCATCTTTTAGTGTGGTATGAATTATGTATTATAAAAGTGATCTCATAAGTAAATAGGCAAAGAATAAAGAAATATCAAGTTAGAAAATTGGAAGTATAGAAAATCCTATTGGATAATTCTAAAGCAATATGGGGTGAAATGTTCTTTAAAATGTAAGAGAATGTAACATCCCCTTTGGAAGAGCAAGAGCATGTGATTAGAAACGCTCTTCTGCACAAAATTAGTACGTCACCTTGAAGAGATCAAAGGCAATTAATAGTTTTTGGTCATGTTTATATTTTCTATTCTCATTGCCTCCAAATCAAAAGGTACCCTCAGCCGAGCCGGCACTGGAAAAAAAATGACCCCACTGTCACTGCCGTCTACAAGGCAGGCCTCAAATACCGGCTCCTCGGAGCAGGCTGAGGCGTTCGGGGCTAATTTTGCCAGAGCCACCTTTGGGGGGCCACTTGCATCGGAGCTCAGCCTTAAGTGGTGATATCCAAAAAGAACTGATCCTCCTGTTCTCCTGTGTTTGGCTACATGCATTCTCATGGTTTCAGAAACTACCTGCCTGATTACTTTTAGCTGCCTGCAGGATCCCTTTCCCTGCACCGCAGACTGTCACCCAGACCTCCCCTCACCCAGGTGAGTGCTCTCCTCCCTCCCGGCCTCTGGGTTCATACTTCATATCTGCTTGGCTAGATCAGAAAGGTGTGTGACATCTAACCTTGATGATTTCCTTTGCCAAATTACTTTCTTAGAGTGATTGTTCTCAAAATGTTAGCTAAGTTGATTCAGAAAGTGTTTATCAGGGGCCTACTGTGTGCCAGGTGCTGTACAGGATGCCAGTTGGGGTCTCTCCGGTCTGTTCAGTCTAAGCAGCTCAGAGGGGACTCAGCCCTTTCTTGAAAACCAATCAGCCCAAAGTTTAACCCCCTGCTAAGCTTTTGGAAATTATTTTTAAATACTGGGACCCTATTGTCAGAGGTCTTGCCCTATTGTCAGAGTTTGTGACCTCTCCAGGGAATATTCTCATGAAAAAGAAAGAGAGGGAAGTCTCTCTGATGACAACAATGGTGAATGGGGAGAAAGGGAGTGGTGGGCATCAGTGTCAGGAGTGGGTGCCTGAGATCGCCCCCCTACTGATTAGAGCTCAGCCACGAGGCGTGGAAGCCGGGCCTGACGCGATACCTCCCTGGCCACCTCGGTCTGGGGCTGACAGTGCTTCCTAGTGAAGTAAGCAGTTCTCTCGTTTCCTGAGAACAAGAACCTTTGTTTCTATTTCACTACAAGTCTTAAATATTCAAGGAAGAATACAAGGATTAAACTTAAAGTCTTCCCATTCAGGAAATAAAAGACTCCCCCCCACACTTTTGTGAGGATAATAGTGCTTATTTTTGAGACCTTAATTTTCTTTTTCATAATAATTACTTAGTAATTAGTGAACAAAACCGTAATGAACTGTGGGTATGATTTGTAAGGCTTAGATGACAAACCCTAACTAGGCTAATTTCAATCTCGATGTGTTGTTAAATAACAATGCATTTGAAATGAATGAACTTGAAATAAGGAAGCCTTTGGGGACTGCTGGCCACCTGATAATTAAACTTGATCTAACACGGACATCAAAACCAATTATATGTACTAAACAGAAAGAGACAGGTCAGCTCCGTGGAGAGATGAAATGAACTTGGACAGATGGACAAAATGCAAATCATGACGGGCTTCTTAATGAAAGAGAAATGCAATGCAATTTACAGCCCTATGAAAAATCTGGATAGCTATTCCTAGTGTATAAACTACTGAAAAAACTATGTTGAAACGAGATGGATCACCTACTTCCAACAACGAGGAAAACCATGCCTCTAGAGAATTTAGAAGTTTCCTAGGCAATGAGGTTAAGGAGAGAGTTATTATAAAAGTGTATTTGAATTAGTTTGCTAGAGCTGCCATATCAAAGTACTACAGACTGGGGGACTTAAACCACGGAAACGTCTGTCCTCACAGTTGTGGAGACTGGGAGTCCAATGGTAAGGTGTCCTCAGGGTTGGTTTCTTCTGAGACCTTTCTCTTTGGCTTGTAAATGACTATCTTCCTCCAGTACTGTCACATGGCCTTTCCTCTGTGCATCCCTGGTGTCTCTTCATCTTCTTCTGAGGACACCAGTTCTATTAGATAAAGACTCCATCCCTATGACCTTGTTTCACTTTAATAACCTCTTTAAAGACGCTCTCTCCAAATGCAGTCACATTCTGAGATGCTGGGGGTTGAGACGTCCACATATGAATTTCGGAGGGACACAATTCAGCCCATAGCGATATTCGGTGCACAAATTTTCTACAATTAAGAGAATAAAAATATAAAAGTACAGAAATTGTTAGAGAGGAAATAAATTGAATACCTTGCCAGAGGGAGGTCCTGATCTGCTGGGAGGGTGACTGACCATCCTGGTGTGCCTGGTCTTAGCACTGAAAGTCCGATATCCTGGGAAAGTCCTCAATCCAGTGCTGGCCACCAGCCACTGTTAAAGGTAAGGATGGGCTTAGTGACCTAAGGAGGTACGGTGGCATGGTAAATAAGGGCAGTCTTGGGTTCTTAAAATTTTACCAGGAGTGTGAATTATGCTCAGGTAGGCAGGCCTCCATAGACCATAAACTGGGGATTCAGGTCACTGGGACACTAACAGATCTCTAGTTTATAGTAACAATGACACATTCTTAGTTGCAAGTAAATCTCTCTCAAATAGTTAATTTAGAACAATGCAAGCAAATTACAAATGTGTGCAAAATATTTTTAAGAATCATGGAGCCTCAAAGGGCGTCAAGAATCATCTACTGGAGTCCTGAATTCTCTCTTTTTGCAAAAGGATAAACTGAGGCTTAGAGACAGGAAGTTATATGCCATAGGGTATAACCTAACTTGATCCAGTTAAAGATTCTTGACCACCAATGAATTAGATATTTCCATTATCTAAGTCAGGTGTCTTACCATTGAAAACAACATATTTTTAATACAAAATTATTTTGTGTACCCTTCCGACTTCGGGATTCCTCCACATTTCCTCTCTTCTGATGTCTCCTTACCTCTTATTTTCTCCCAACACTTGTGAGTATATGATGTGCCCATGACCTCAGAAAACAGCTAAGCTGGTGTTATCACTTAGGCCTGCAGAGCGTGCATGGTTGCGCCCCTCCCAATGTAAATATTTACAAAATTGCTGAATTGCAGTTAAATGAAATCAGCCCTTTCTTGGGTTTCTCTAACAGCCTCAGATTGTTTGCTCTCTCTCTGTGCATGCCCCTGACACCCTGCACACTGTCAGACTCACATTCCTGCAACACAGTCCTTCCCATTGCTCTCCTCCCACACGCGGATATTCGGAAACCCCAGCCACTGCCTTTCGGATCAGGTGGGGGTGGCCACTCTTCACCTGGGGAGGGCCCTGTGTGCTGGGCAGTGAGCTTACCATCTCATCGCTTCTTCCAGCTTGCCTTGCATTTTAACCGACCCCACACCCCTTTGTAATGCGCCCCCAACATGCTTTCATCTTCCTGCGGGGAATCGCTTGGGTGGTCTCTTCTCCTGACATGCTATTCTCTCTCTCATCCCGCCTCTTCCTGGTTTTCTGGTTGCTCAGGACTCACCGTTTTCTCCCTAAAACCGCAGCTGGACAGGCTACCCCTCCCCGTTTTCTCACCATGGCCTGTGGCCCATTAGAGCAGATTCCAACTAGAGGGGAAATTTATACTAATATCCTCTGTGCCCTGGTCACCCAAAGAGGAAGCACATATTTTGGCAGCTCTTTCTCTGCCTTTTATGTTCAGAATAAGCCCAAGGCCCAAACCGGAGCATCCATCTGGGGGTGGCCGTGGCGGGCCAAGCCGCTGGAGAGGTGGTTCTGCCAGGGCCCAGCACACAGCGGAGTCCACGGGAGAGGCATTAAAAACAAAAGCCTCGGCCCTCAGAATTCCTTCTGGGCCCTCCAACTCTTAATTCTAAATTAGGAAGGAGAGAGTTTAAACCAACTTTTTTAGAGAGAGTATCTTTTTAACCCAGAAAAAAATTTTTGGTGAGAAAGTCAGCACGGCCATATACCTCCGTCCTCAATTAAACAGTAATGGCCATTTCTAATAAAGAAGGTTTATATTTTATTTATACTTGATATTTCAGTAGATCTGACATAATTTCCATTTTAGATACGGAAAACTCACAATGTGCAGATTACAGATTAATGCCTGGGGTAAGAAGGGAAGGAATTCACCTTTTTACAATTCAATCAAATGCAGAATTGTAGCAGTTAATAATTGTAGAAAATGAATAATCAGATGAGACATTTTCCAGTGAAAACTCATAAATTTTATTTTGGGAGTGCATTAAAATTCAGTTAAATTTTAAAATCATAGCATACCTTGAGCCACCGTTGCATAGTTGCTGCATCTATAGAAATCTATTTTAGAGATGGGCACGTTCAGATTACGGAGTGTCAGCATGCAATTTGATTTTATGTGCTTTCCTACGAATATAAATAATGAAGCATGCTGAGCGCGTTCAGATACATTCAGCTGAGTATAATTAAAATACTGAGGTGTAACATCTTAAAAGAAATAAAGAAACAAATTAAGCACTAAAGTAAAGCAGGTAGGGCAGCAGCAATTCAAAGCTATAGCTACGTGGTGATTACAGTGTTGTAAATAGACAAAATCTAATATTTTGGTTTAAACGAAAGCAGTGGAGACTGCAAAGTTAACCCAGGCAGCGCCTTCATATTTTCTGAATAATGGAGAAGCTCTGTTTCAGGAGCACGGCTTTTTCTGCCATCCCTGGAAATAAGTCTCCACGGTGTCCTGAACAAGCATTCTTGCCCAGATGGAACTAACTCTCTGATGGACTTGGCCACCGGGGCCTGCGACAAATAATTAAAATGGGATTTGGAAATCGGCTCCTTCTTTGTGTCCAGCACTCCCATCGGGTTGGCTGAACGAGGGCAAATCTGAGTCTTCAGACCCAGGAAAAACACTAGTCACACGGTGGCGGTGGCTGCCAGGCCACACCGGAGGCAAGCTCGCTTTCAGGGCTGCTAGCGGAGGCCCACCGAGGGACCCACTATTTATTTGGGCTTGTCGGGGCCAGTTTGGAGAGTAAGAGGCACTTACGTTGCGATAACAAGGGGTGTCTCATTAGCTCCGGTCAATTCTGTTGACGTGGATCACTCACCTTAATCCTGCCGTGTTTCAAAGGGCCCCTGGGTTCCTGCATCAGCTCCACTGTGCTCTCCCACCTCAGCTTCCCCTTGACCTCCTCATGGTCATTTGGGATTTATGAGAACTGATACAGAAGAGATGGGTAAAGGGGTGATCTCATTTTACATCTATCAACAAAATAATAAATGTTTATAGTTTGAAGGAGAAAGGATTTGAGCCAGTGGCTCAACCCTCCCCATAAGAGCGGATCTATTTTCTACTAGCTCCAAATTTGGGGGCACAATTCTAAAGCAGGAGCTAGAATCTTGGTGCTGTAAATGCAGGATTTTAAATCAGTGTTTGACCTTGCTGGGTCCACTTAGTCCTGGGTCTAAAGTCTTCGTCTTTATGGAGTAACCAACCCTTGGTTTTTCTGAATAATGTCCTAAAGTAACTTCCCAAGAAAGGGTAATGGAAAACACACTTCCTTAGTCTTTATATATATTCTTTATTGGAGGTAAAATGCATTCTCCACTTTATCTAAGGCTATTGATTACACTTCTCTATGGACTGATGCTTAACTCTTCCTTGCATTAAACTTCCTTAACAATGCTCATCTTTCTTCTCCGAACTTCCATTCCAAATGATTTGTACACAAAACAACGGATGACACAAAACATAATTTAACAAAATGCCACCTGTCGAGGTGGACAACATGAATTCTGCCCATTGCAACCTGTGTGACCCTCTGTAAGATCCTTAATCTCCCGGAGCCTTCGTTTTCTCATATAGAAATAGTGGTAGGTAAAATATATTATTTTGTTTGTGACAGCTACATAAAATGCGTGTCAAGTACCTACAATGCCTGTCACAGAGCAGGCAGTCAATAAGTGACAGTTTGTGTTTTGTTATTGTGGTTTGGAATTGATGAGGAAGGCATCAAACTTTTTTTAATATCATAAAATTTTCACTGCTCTCCTCCCTTCCATAGCTTCCCTTGGTTAAATGGAATCTGTATATAATTTTTAAAAATTCCTTGAATATCTACTTAAATTTAAGACAAATCCTTTCTTCATTACAAAGTTTGAAAAGCACTGAATAGAGTACTGAGAAATCTTGACTTAATCTTGGCTAACTTTGTTTACGCAGTGCTTCTCAAACACATTGACCAAGGAACCCTGCTTTGTGCACGCACAACATCTATGAGCAAACCGCACATGGATGTTAAACATGATGAGGTATCACACATATAGAATCATTAGAGTTCACATGCGATAGAAGCCTAATAATGAATGGTTGAGTCTGCACATGAAAGAAACATACTTCTCTCACCTTCCTTCAAGGTTACGGATACTGAATGTCTTCTGCACTTCACCCACCCAAATCTTACCTATTCTCCTGCTCAGATTAATTGCCATATATTTGCCTTCAGAGGAAGGAATCACCCTTCCCCTGAATTACAGAATATACTATCGGTACCCTGCATTTGGATATATTCTGTCCTGTTTTGTTCTATAATTGTTTGTGTATGTGTCATGAAAAATGGCAGATCCTTGGAACAGAGAGGCGCATCTGTCGTTGATTTTATCCCATGCTAACAAAACCTGGCACAGAACTGGGGAAAATGTGCCAGGGGAGATTCGCACCCTCATATCTTGTTCCCCTATAAGCCCTGCACTTTCGTCTTTGCACCTGGGGACGTATTGCCCAAAAGGGTGCTCTAAGACCCCTCGCATCAGCAAAACGAAACGGGAATGAAATCACTAGATTTCTGCCGAACTTGTAAACACCCTGAATGTAGGTCACGCTCATTGCCCGATGTGCTGTGTGTGTCACGTTCCAACAAAGCAGCTGCCACCAGTAGCCAAACTCCCGGAAAGCAGCATAGCCCCCAAAAGAGCAGCAATTTGGAAACACATTTTCATTGACAATTTGGGGAAGTTGGGCATTCACTTAAGAAAAAGCGGTAATTCTGTAAGAAATGAGCAATTTATGCACATTATAATCAAATTTATTTTTATATCCAGCTACTCCTACATGTGGCATATTTCAGTCTGGGAAATCATGCTAATTAGTTAGAAATCCATTACATTGTAAGTCTTGTAGCAGATGCAAATTTTGTTTCTAGTGTTTTCACCCCTATAATGCATGTGCTTTTATTAGAATGTGTTCCCAGTGTGGGCAGTTCTTCAGTGAACCAGGCTCGAAAGTGCATTTGAGGGGAAAACACTCTCACAAAACCATTGATAGCATTTATTTTCAGGCATTTTTCAATGCATCGTGCTTTAAAATTTGAGGACAATTCCACTTGTCAGAAGATCCGTCGAAACAGTGAACTTTCCAAGTCAAAATAGTAATGATGAGAGTCGTAGTGCTGAGTTCTCGTGGCAATGAGATACGCATCTTTGCTGAACTTGACACCTGGGCATGCCCTTTGCAGACAGTGGGCCAGAGCAGCACACCCCAGACTAGGAGCAGAAAGACTGAGCTCCAAGGCAAGGACACCGCTTGTGGGTCACCCGGCCAAGCCACTAAGCTTTCAGACCCTGAGCTTCTTCAACTATAATTAGAAATAATAGAACCTACTCTGTCTTTCTCGCAGAGCTGTTGTGAATTTAAACTAATATTAATATCTAGTTTTCAATTAAAAATTTTTTAAAAACTTAGTTCTAATCATATAATCTCTATTAAGGACCCTATAAACTGTATATTAATTGTATTTTAAGATAAGAGATATATAACAAGGTCTAATTGAAGAATTCTTCCTACTGACCAAACAACTACCTCACTGAAGATTTGTGATGAGTTAGGGCTTTGGGATCCATTAGCTAATAGGCTGGAAGGGTAAATTGGGTGAAATTCACATTTTAGCTCCATATTTAAAAAAATAAAAAATTAAAAGAAATGAACAGTAAATTCTTCTCTCCTCATCTCCCTCAAAACTACCATCACCACCAAAGTCCCTGGCAATTGCCCTGCTTCCTACACGCTCAGCCCCAGTGATGGGCACCACCACCATCTAGTAGAAGCCATGAGCCAGAGCTTAGGTGGATCTTTCCTCTGCCTTTATTCCAGTCTATCAGAAAACCCCCTTCATTCATATCCAACCATCTTTAAAACGTATCCCCTCTCCTGTGCCCTCTTACACTTTCTCAGGCCACAGCCATATTTCCTCAAACATTTATCACCTCCTAACTGGTCTCTGTGCCTCCCAGGCTTTTCCACTCACAACTACTCCCTTCCAGGCCATCACTCATCTTCTAAAATCCAATTTCATCTTAAATGGTTACTTTTTAAGTTTAAAATGTTTAAATGGCTCCAAGGAGCCTCAAGATAGGGTCCTAGTTAATGGTTCCTATTTGTTTCTCCAGCTCTTTTTTTTTTTTTTTTTTTTGCCACAGACTGTAGATATGCTGGGGTAAAAGACTTTCCTGGACCTAATGTAGAAAGTGGACACAAATATAAATGAACCATGGTCTCTTTTCAATGAGTGTTCAGTTCAGAAGGGGGGTAACTAGGAGTATACACACCGAAGAGCAGGGCCTGCACGGCCCGTTGGTTAGGGGAGGAAGCCAGGAACGAGAGCGAGGTTTGACATCGGTGGATAATCAGCTTGTACATCCTGCCTCTTCCTTGCTGACCTCTTGGGCTACGGGACTTGGGCTATGGGAAAGGTGGTTGCTGTCCTTCCAGATAAACCAATATCATCTCTTTCCCCCCCTCAAATGATAACATGGATGTTTTATAATTCTGTTATTGATTCCTTCCGTTGATGATTCCTGAGTAGTTTTTTTGTTTTGTTTCCTTTTTTTTACTCATGCATTCCTTCCTTCAAGTGTTGACTCTTACTTTTCTATCATGTTTTCCTCAGGGAAAGATCCAGAATTTTGGAACATGTAATTGAAATCATGCTTTGCCATTTAGCTGTGAAAGTGTGAACAAGTCAGTTAAACTCTCAGAGCCTTAGCTGATGACTCCAAAAATGAATATATATACACATATTTTTTAGGATTTGTGAGCAGCAAATGAGCTATTGCCTTGTTTAAAATATGATAAAGTTCTTGGTGCAAATTTGAAGTCTGAAAATTTTAGGTATATCTGAATTTTACCATCCAAGGCATTCTGATCTACTTGGAACAACCAGATGATTACTTACAATGACAGGGGTTGAGTGACAGGGCTGGAGAGTATCTGGGCTGGCTATTAAGAGTGATGATTATAAGTGATCAGCGCAATGCTATCATGAAGGAATTGGCCTCTGGCAAGAAAATGGTAAATGAAACAAAATGAAAAATGGCAAAAGGAAAGACCGGAATATGTGTCCATCCACCTAGGCAGATGCTAAAGACTTAGAACTGAGCGTTCCATCATGGATTTTATTTTTTTCCTGTTGTTCTTGATTTAGATTTTAGGTAATTTCAAGTTAGTTCAGACAAAGTTCATAAGCATTTCTTTTCCTACCCTGTGTAAGCCACCTCTTGGCCTAGTGCAGATGGCCTGAGACATTGAAAATGTCGGCCTTTTAATAACAAACACACCCCGACACAAAGATGCCAACAGATTCCAGACCAAGGTGTTCTCACATCTGAGAATGGCACCGTAGCTGCTTTAAAGCACCACACATAAATAAAATATTACAGATCATCTCTATCTCCCCCCCCAGTCCTCCTCCTTCCCTCTTTCTTTCTTTTTCTTCCTTCCCTTCCTTTCTCTCCATTCTTTAGCAGAAGTGTATTTTTCTTAAAGTCTATGCAAATTCCAAAACCTGAAATATTTACATCAGATTTGCCTTCGGGGCTGCTTGGGAACACCTTAAACAGAGCCTGGTTATGAACATATAAACTCAGGAAACGAGTCCATAGGAGTCATTTGCAAATCAGAACCACCCTTATATTTGCAAAGGAGAATCGGGCTCTCGGATTGTCTTCACCAGGGAGGTTCCCCAGCTTCCTTCAAGTGTGAGTTCCTTTTCAGTATTTCCAGGTGTCTTTTTAGGAGGACATCTGTTGTGAGGAACCAGTCACACCTGCGTATTAGATTTCAAATGTCAATGTAGTAAACACTTAAGATTCCTGATGGAAAAGAAAATATATTCCAGGCCATTATGTTTCAAGCTTTCATTTGCATTATCCGAAAGATTTTTAATGAAATGCCTCATATCCAATGTTCCTTCACAGGTCACTTCCCTATTGGTTTAGCGGGCAGGGCACTTGCCTAGTTTTCAGTTTAGGAGTAAATAGTTCAATGTGACTTGTGCTCACCACAGTTGTACACTATCATAAGACTATTATTCAGATACCCCCGACAAAGGCTCCTAATCTTCAACAGATGGCACACGCTGAACTGCCATTTTTGACATCTTACAGAATTAATCAAGTTTTCATAGGTGTCTAAAGACACATAGGAAAAATGGTTTGTTAAAGTTTCTTTTTTGAGTCAGTAAAGTAAATTGCTGACTCCTCACTTTTAATTTCCAAGAAAATTTGCAAACTGAACATTAAGTACGTGCCTTCAAGTCTGCAGACTTATCTTAGAATATGAAATGGTTGCGAAAGAAGAAAGTAATTACTTCGTGCAGATAAGTCCATTGGATAATCCTAGGTGGCTGATCTGGAGTTATGCCTAGATAGAAGCGTTGGGCTCTGTTAGGGGAATTATGAAATGAGTTTAAGCAGAAATAATAAGAAAGGCTATTTTGGAGTTGAAAAATAATGAATCTGATCTGAACATAAAGTTTTGGATGTTGGAACTTGAATCCTTGAGACATGATCAAGTCAATTAAATTTTACCTATGATGGACTACTTTTGAGTAAAAATAATTTTTTGAAAAAATCAGATTTCTCTTTTGCAACAGGCAGGATAGCCTCTGTGAATCCTCAAGACAACTGTTTCATTTTCCTTGACCTTGAGTCTTCACGGGTGATAGGTCCCTGGAACACTCGTTCCCCTTCCCTTCACTTGCCTACCTCCTTTTTCCTTTCAGTTGTCTGGTTAAGTGACTGGGG
Organism: Miniopterus natalensis; assembly: GCF_054644295.1. Classification (NCBI taxonomy): domain Eukaryota; kingdom Metazoa; phylum Chordata; class Mammalia; order Chiroptera; family Miniopteridae; genus Miniopterus; species Miniopterus natalensis. Next base: position 8,755,273 of record NC_142093.1, on the reverse strand, counting down.
ACACATTTCTGGCCTTTCCACCTCCAACCATGATGAGATTAAAGTTCACGTAACGGGCCCCAGAACATCCCGTGTGTCTCTTTTCTCAGCACGCCGTGCAGCTGAAATCGTGCAAGAACAAGTCTGTCAGTAATGCCATTGTTTTAAATACCTGTTTTGACTGCTTCATGTCTATCTGCATAGGCTCGGCGCCCGGCACAGGCCTGGGTGCCTCAGAGGGATCTGTGACATTTTGTTCTCTGTCCAATGGAGGAAAAGAATTAGTTAAGTGTGAAACGCACATGCACTTATTTGGTAATAGGACATGAAAGGTAAAAAGTAACAAAAAGCAGGATAAAAGCAGCGGTCTTACTTGGACCGATAATTACGGTGTGCTCTCTACTGACCGACGAGCGTAAATAGTTCATCCTGCGTGTCGGGCGCCCGGGAAAGTGAACCGCATGCCCTGCAACTCGCTCCTCCCACCGACTTGTCATTCTGGCTCCCTTCTTGCCTGACTTTCTAAGGTGGGCCCGAAAATGTTATGTCCCCAGTCCAGGGGGAGCAGCGCTGTGACCTGGATCTGTCCCCTCCCCGGTTTCACCTCCTGGGCTTTCTCCTTCGTCTGCGGCACCAGCCCAGGTGCCGGCGCCTTTGCTGTGTCAGCGCCGACCCGGCCCTTCTGAAATTCAGGATGCTCTTGCCCTTAAGACCAAAGGGCCTCTGGCCGTTCCAAAGAGCTCATCACTTATTCCTGATAGAAATGTGAGCGTCTTGTTGAGCCCTGTCCCCCCCTCCCTGTGCCCTCTACAAACACACCCCACTCGGCTTCTAAATAATCAGAGGCCTCGCCTCGCGCCAGGTGACAGCAAGGTGGGGGCGACATGCCCAGGGTGAGCCTGTCAACGCCGGCAGGGGAAGGGGCTGGGGCCGCCTGGAGAAGGAGACACGGAGGGTGGCCAGGGCATTGCCACCCAGATGGGGGAGACGAGGCTAGCGAGGCTTCCAGAAGGGCAATTAATGACTTCAAAGGAAATTAATACTTCTAATGCTTTTAAAAAATAGATATTGACAGATGTCTTTTCACTGGAGTTTTTAAGTAATTTACATTCACATTTATGTTGAGATAAATATGCCTCTTTCATCTTTACCAACTGGCATTCCTATGTGTATACTAAATTTAAATCATTGCTAATGTGTTAGAATTAATAAATACATATTGTTACACTATTTATTTATGCATTTGTTTTTTCATGAGGGTAAACATATTTTTTTCTCTCTCTCAATGTGTTTGTTAAAATGCTCTATTTGGTGGGGTATCCTTTCCTATCCACTGCTCATTTATTTACTGGAGTCTTTATAATACTTGTTACTTTCTTCTTAGAATTTAACTCTTTATTGCATGTGGAGTGTGTTCTGGGATATAGTCTAAGAGTAGGGTCTATGATTTTAAAAATAGATGTGTTACTACCCCAGTTCTATTTATTGTTCCTCCCCTTCTACACTGATTGGTGATGATTCATTTATTGCATAATAGCTTATTTTACATATTTTCAGAACAGCTTATTACCTGCATATAACAGCATTCTTATGCTGACAGGCAGAAAACTTCTACTTAAAGTTAATAATAGGAAGTATAATCATATCTGAAAATGTTTTAAAACTGGGCTTTAATTTTCAAAGCTATGTTCTATTTCTGTCTTGTGTTTTTCATGCACAGTAAATAATTGAAAAATATTCTGCTTATTGATTTAAAAACTTGGCAGAAAACTTTAATATATTTCACAAGAAAGTGAAGGAAAATAAATAAGTTATGACCACCCTTGTAGTGTGTTAAAGCAAAGAATATATTAATCAAATTCAAACATAAGTGTTTGGATTTTTAGAGTTGATTAACAGCATTGGGTCTCTGGATTAGGGTACTTCACACTTGTGTTCATTCACTTGCCAGTTTAACAAGTGCAGCTCCCCAGGGTTTTCAGTGATTATAGAATGTGGAATGGTTAGTATTCTCTTTCTTTGTGTTCCCCATTTTCTTAATTTATTGTTTGGTTATGTGTTTGCTGATTTGTATACCATTAAGTAGATGCCTGAAAGGAAGTAGAGACTGACTGCTTATCATGGAAAGTTCAAGCAAGTGTCCATAGAGGGGGTGAAGGAAGCAGGTGCGCCCTGCAGAATGCATGGGGGGCCTGCCAAGGAGCACTGGATTGAGAGCTGCGAGTGGCAACACTTATGGAGCAGTGCAGGGGGCGATGAGGCAGGACTGGAAACGGGCAAATGCCTCATTCACAGTCAATAAAGGGGGAGAGGGGATGCAAAGTTGATAAACACGGGCTTTATGGCACTATTAGAAAACTATAAGCCAGTAGACCCTGAGCCCCTAGAAGAAAAATAATAATAAAAAATAGCTCGGGGAGCCAAACTGGGCTCACTCACAAGTAGCCATGTCCAACCAGCACCTGTCTTTTTGTTGCTGTTGCTGTTGTTTTTTACTTACCAGTTCTAAGGCTGGCAGTGGGAGAAACTGCAACAAACAGAACTCAAGTATTTTGACATCCGTGTGGGTAAAGTAGAGCTACAGAGGATGGATACCAGGAAAATAAAGATTAGCGTTAGCTGGCAGGCTGTATGTTTGGAAAAGTATGAATCTGGAGAGGTTGCTCAGGCCACCGGATGTGATCCAATACATTTTCCATTTTACCATTTATATCAATAACTTGAATGGCAATAGTAACTTGAAAGTTAATAGACTTAAAATTGTTGTATAATATTGTGTCTATCGTCAGATATGTTCATTATCTAAATATTTACTTTAAAAGATCTAAACAGATGGAGAGAACCCAATGGAAAGGTGTGATATTATTAAGAATAAATGTACAAATGCAAATATAGGTCTAAAAAAAACAATTGCTTGGGTGCAGGATGAGAGAGACATGATATATTAGTTGTCTCTTACTGTATGAAAACTTAGCCTGAAACTAGAAGCTTAAAACATGAAATTATTTTCCCATATACTTCCTGAGAGTGGAGATCCAGTAGCGGCTTAGTTGGATGTTTCTGGCTTAGGCTCTCTCATGAGGTTGCGGTGAAGGTTTAATTGGGGCTGGAGGTGTTGTTTCTAAGGTGACTCATGCTCGCTGCTGTTGGCAGAAGGACCTCGGCCTTGTGGATCCCTGTGTAAGGAGGGGGCGTCCTCATGAGATAGGGCCTTGCTTCCTCCACAGCAAGGGAGTTAGAGCCAGGCAGGCATCACAAATATATTTTATAACCTAGCCTCAGAAGTGACATAGTCTCACTGGTGCCACATCGTACCGGTCACATAGACTAGACTTGATGTGAAGTGTCAGGGGGCCACAAAGGGGACGGAATGGCAGAAGGCGGCATCCCTGGGGCCGTCTTAGCGACTGGCCACCACACATGACTTGGCGCAGGTCTCTAAAATGACTTGGGGATTTTTGGGTTCATAAATAGTGGAAGTTGCTAGTGTTACGTTATCCACCAAAAAAGTTTATGTTATCTTAGGTGGCATTAAATACACATATGAGTGAGCACTCCCTCCCTCTCACTCCCCCTTACACACACCCACACGATCTACTCTGTATCAGTAAAAACATACCTGTGATTTCTTTGGTAGCAATTCAGAGGTTTGTATTTTATGAGAAATGATTATATATTGGAATTTATTCAGAAAAAAATGTTAGAAAATTTTGAAAGTACAAAATATGAAATGGAAGGGAGACCTAATGTCCTTAGCCTGCATAAAAACACCTGTCCAGGGGATTTGGAGGCAATAATCAAAGAACTGAGAGGAAAAAAAATAAGTTTGCCTTGTGTTGTTTTGTTTATAAAGGGTGGAAACGTTCATTAATAAGAAGAATACTTCAGAAAAACAAGCATCGTCTGAATAATGGAAATAAGATCTTGTGTAATAAGATCTGTATAAAAATGGAGAACTATTGAGGATTTTTTTATCACTACGTAGCTCAAGGGAAAGTAAGAATAACGCTTTGTTAAGATACCAGTTAGCATGTCTGAAAGGGTTTGAGCATTGCGTGACTTACTCTTTCAGTCCCTGTTTCGGGGGAAAGTAAATGAGCATCCACTGTGTGCTGACAGCTGTTTTTCAGGTCCAGGTTGAGGGATTAGCCAATGAGCAGACAAGGTCCTACCCTTACCAGGTTTCTATCAGGTTACAGGAGATCTACAATAAACAAGAAAACAAACAAAAAACATATTTATTCCGGTGAAACAAAGCAAGCTAAGGTCATAGAGTATGATGAGGAATTTGTGGACAGACATATAAACTAGAGTGGTCAGAAAGCTCGCTCCAGGGAGAAACCTTTAAGCCAAGAATCAGAATGGCCAAGGGATCCAGCCCTGTGGGGATGTGGGGGGAGAGAGTCCCTGGAGGAGGGAGCCGTAGACAAAGGGCCCATTGCTTCAAGTGAGTGCAGTACGTCCCGTCTGCAGGAAGGTGGCTCCTCTGACTAGACCATCAGAGGGTGGGAGGAGACCAAGCAAAAGAGCTAATAACATCAGCCTCCGAGTATATGGCTTGTGGTAATAGTAATACATTTAGATTTTATTTTAGCTTGTTCAAGAAAATATAAAGGTTTTAAGTAGGGGCTGGAAACATAGTCTAATTTACATTATATATATTTTTTTGCTTTGTGGTGGAACTAAGGCCCACTGCTGGGTGTTAGCAGAGAAAAGAAGAAAAGGGTATTGCTCTAGTTTAGGTGAGAAGAGATTCTGTCCTATTATTTACTGGCACATCCTCTGGGCCAGAGGTCGGCTGGTTCCTAGAAATACAGAAGCAACAAATAAAATGCACACCTTTAAAGAGCACAGTGCCTGCTGAGGGGGTCGGCAGGCACAGCTGCGATACAACCTGGCTGTTAATGGTGACATAAAGATGACACTGTCAGGGAGGAACAAAGGCTGAGTGAGAGGGTGCCACACAGGCGGCACTGGCCAGAAAGCTACAGACAACCCCTGAGCTCCTTCCAAACATGGAAACGCTACGATTCCGCTAAATGCTCGAAGGGCTTCCACGCAGCTGGTTCTGAGTTGCCAGCTTAGGGCTGTGGGATCCAGGATCCGCATGGCCAAGGGGAGGGGGGATCTGATATATTCTCGGTGCTTCTCCTCACCCATGAGCCCTCCTAATCCAGCCCTAAAGCTGAAAGGGGCCCCTGCGAGGCCAGTTAGAGGTGGGCGCCTGAGCCAGCGCCTCTTTCTCAGGAGCCAAGCCCGAGGCTCGTATTCCTGGACTTTCAGTGATCGAGTCCTTTTAAGTCCTGTGAATTAATTTTCTTTTTATCTGAAAAACAAATAAAAATCTCAAAGAAGTGAATGCTGTTTCCTACCCATGGCACAAAAGTATTGAGATGGTTAAGCTGTCCTAATTGCAGAAAGGCTTCGAAGCCCATTTGAAATCAACGGACGAGTGAATGTCTGAGGCTGGAAGAGTGAATGGCTGTCTCCGAGACCTGGTTTACTTAATGCTCCTTCAGAACAGGCCCGGGTTCCAGGCGGGCACCAGGTTTGGTGGGACCCACACAGAGACAGAAAGACCTCTGGGGAAGGGATACTTTTTTCCATGCCCTCAGACAAGCACACGTCTCCCCGAGGGAGTGGAAGGACAAGTGGAGCATGAAGGCAGGGTTAGCACAGATCACCAGTATTTAATATTTGCAAAGATCTTGCAGGCGCGTTAATTTCATTTCCCTGCCCGCGCTGGGTGTGCGCTGCGAGCCTCATTTTACAGTTCAGAAACCCGAAGATAGTAAAATCGAGTCACTTACACTTGGTTTCACAGTGAGTGACCAGGAAAGAGCTCCCGCCTCAGACCGCGGTTGTACAGCCCGGGGCCCAGAGCTACCCGGGAAAGGGGACCCGATGTTCTCTCCTAACCACTTACGAGCGCTTTTGACAGTGGACAGCTTTTAACCCTGGAAGAGATTCTAATAGAAACAAACCTATTTCGTTTCCTTCTTGTGGTTGCTTTTTCCCATTCTTTTGTTCAGATTGTCCAAATATAGAAGCTGACTTTTTTTCATGCAACTGTGCTCAGGACACCAGGTCACTGACAATTTCATTCGTAACACAACCAGGCATTATTGAGCAATAGCTGAGTGTCAGGCAAGATTCATTAGGTTGTATCTTTGTGGTGAACGGACATTAGCTGATAGATTGACGTTTCATAGAGATCAAGGACAATAGCGTGATGTTTCCAAGAATGCATGGATAGCCTTGCTTCCCAAAGCATGTCCAGTGGAACCCAGACCTAGGGAACATTCGTTTGTGTTAACAAAAGCAAACAAAGTCCATGAAAATAAAAGAGTGCATTTCCAGTCAAATAGATGTGACCTTTCCTTCAGGTATTCTGAGAGCTTTTCAAATGAAACTTCCTGAGGTGACTGAAAGAAGGAAAACCCAAATGGAACATTTCCTAAGCTTCTTTGGAATTTTCTTCTTTTGTTATCTGAAGAGCATGAAGCAGGACTGCGTTTCATAGATTAGTTGGGAAATATTATGATGTAACTTCTCCTGTCTTGGCTCCGTATGAATTTTGACTAGCACTGATATCAGATTTTAGCACAAATTTAAAACTTTCTCTAAATGATAATAGCTCTCTGTGCAAAAATTGTTTTGTACAAACAGTTTGTTTTGCTTCTGGGAGTCGGGAATTCTTGTAAGTTTGAAGCCTATGTGACCAGCCTCCAGTGACGCCGTGGACATTGGGTCTCTAACAGGTGTCCCTGGATAACACTGCTCGTGTGTTGCTGCAGCTCATCATGGGGGAGTTGAGTTCTGTGTGGCTACCCTGGGAGAAGACTCTTGGAAGCTAGTGCCTGGTTTCCCCCAGACGTCACCCCATGGGTCTTTCTTTCCTTTTTATTTTTGTGTTTTCTCTGTACTCTTTCACTTGTTATAATCTTAGCCATGAGTATGACAGTAGGAAAATTCTGTGAGCAGTTGTAGCAAATCGCTGCATCTGGGGATGGCCTTGGAGATCCCGGCACAGGGCCCCTCTCTGAACATCTAAGGACAAGGCCCCTGATGCTCTTCTCCTAAGATCGCTTCTCTCCCACATTTTAGTTTATCTAATTTTTAGAAAATTCTAAGCCTGCAGAAGTCAGCGTCTTTTTAGACATTTCTGAGCTCGTCTGAGAGCTTCTCCTTCAGCTTCCCTCGGCTGCAGCGTGCGTCCTGTCCTTTCTGATCGTCTGCAGCAGAAGTGACAAGCGTTGTGAAATCAGTCCCATGGCAATCACACAAACACACACCGAGAGAGAAATGGGAAGGGATTCTCATATTCTCGTAGTGTTTTCAGCTCACCGGCAGGCAAAACACTGTCAGGGCGCACACGGTGCTTTTTATCCTGAGACAGGGGCCAGGTTGGTTGATTACAGAGGCTTGAATCTCAGGGTGGCGGACAGAGACTTCCAAACCTCCCCTTTTTATCGGGTTTGAAAGCCAATTACAGAGGCCTGAGGCTGACGATGGAGTCGGGGAAGCCCGCAGAGAAATCACGCGCTCGAGGTGTTCGCAGACACGCAGGGAGCAGGCGCGCTTGCGACGATCTGGCCACGCGGAGTTCTGCGGCGGGGGCGCGGGAGCCCCGACTCTGCAGAGCCAGGCCAGCGTGCGGGAGGGCCCTGCGCCCCAGCTTATAAGCCCTGCTTCCACTCTCAATTCTCAGCTCTCCATTTTCACCCGTGGCCTCCCCTTTGTGCTGTAGAAAATGTAGTGAGGCTCATGTCACCCTTTGTGTGGGCAGAGGAAAGAGATGTCCGTGTGTGCAGTGGGGTTCTGGGGGTGAGCTGTTGAGAGCGGAGACCTTCCTGAGAGCAGGGACCTGATGGGAGGGGGGTCCCTGCTGCCCCTTTGCCCTCTCACAGGAGCACACAGAGCCTCCACTCTCCATCTCCGAGGGTCCCGCTGCCCGGCAAGTGTCCCTGCGACCGGGTACAGGAGGCAGGCGGTGCCCGAACGGCGCACTGTGCTTGCAACCCTTTGCTGTCACCCAGTGAGGCTTGTTATCCTGTGCAAGCTGGTCCAGTTACAGAAATGTAAAATAACTTTGGCTTTTTCAAAGAAATGAGAATGTTTGCTCCCAAAGTGATCCTCTGTGACCTGTTTTAAAACCTGATCAGCAGTCCCGAGAGCCAAGCGCAGTGAGGTCTCTGGGTGCGCTACTGAACTAACAATAGAGGCCGTTCCGTTTTTCTTCTATGAGCGCCCGTAACGAGCAGCTTTCTCCAGAAACCAAAGGCGTGTCTTAAACCACACGCTGTCCTTGAATTTTAAAAAGCAAAATACGACTTCATTTGTACTAGAAGTCTTTACTTTTCACTGGTGATAAAAACAGAATCAACAGATTTCAGCACCAAAAAACAAGCCACAAACAAACAAACAAAAAAAACAAAAAATGTTTTCTTTCCAGGCATTTTAATTCCTACTCAGAGTATAATGGTTTTGAACTCTACTAAGTAACCACAAATATCAAATCTGCTCAGTGTAGGTATTTTTAAGGTTTAAAGTTTTGTTTATTTAAAAATATTTCTTGTCTGATTATTCGCCTGAACTATGGAGTATGAGTAGATGTTATGCCATGATATATTTTTCTAAAGTTTCAGGTTTAGTTAGCTTATCTTTAATGCTTCATTACAAATCTCATCAAGACTAATTTACTGGGTGTTTTGATAGCTTTATTTTTATAAATATGATGGATTGCACAAACATTTATATATTGCAATTATTTCTGATTTTATTTAACATGTTACACTCAAAATGTATTTCCTTGTGGTAAGTTGGACACATAGGGATCCTTCCTCCTTTGCAGATGTTGATATGAAAATTAATGGCCCTGGCCGGTGTGGCTCAGTTGATTGAGTGTCATCCCATGCACCAAAAGGTTGCCGGTTTGATTCCCGGTCAGGGCACGAGCCCAGGTTGCAGGCCTGATCCCCAGTAGAGGGTGTGCAAGAGGCAGCTGATCAATGTTTCTCTCTCTCCCTCTCCTTTCCTTTCTCTCTAAAAATCGTTTTAAAAAATCTTTAAAAAAAAAAGAAAAAAGAAATGAATGGGTCCCAGTGGCAGGATCAAGGTATGTTTTCATCATTCTGTTCACCTCTTTTTCTCTTCCCCCTGGTTCTCTGCATCTGACTCAAGTGTCCACATATCGATGCCTCTTGACCATAATAAAGACAGTAGCCTTTGGAATATGTTGTGAATCAAGAAAACTGACTTATTTCGTGAGAAATATTAGTATGACCTCATTTGTCATTGAGAATTCATACCAATAATCCTTTGATGGAGTTTAGTCTGCTACTCAGTCAAGTGTAGACTTGTCAGTGGTTTTTGCCCAACCAAACTTCTACTTTTACACCACAGTTCACATCTATGCTGTGGGTGTCTGCCTTTGAGGAAATGGGAGCCAGTAGTGAGGAGGAATGACCTAGTTTATCCCCCAGGCCATCTGAGGAGAGACATGAGGACCTGCAAGCACGTTCCATGGCAGAGAGGGTTTCTACGGGCATTATGTGTCTGACAGTGTCAGCTAAAGAGGCAAGTGTGCTGGACAAAAGAACTCCCTGGGAACTGTACCCTCCTATTGACAAATGCTGCACGGTGGAGCTAAAGAAATCTAGTTCCTGGACAAATCCATTGTCGTTGACTATAAGAGTGCTAGTCCTGGAGAGCAACGCCGTTTACGATACCTTCCCTACACATTATGAAAACCTTTCAGCTTCAAGACTAAACGATGGCCTCCGAGCAATGACCTGCTTCCTTAATAATATGTTAAATGCCATTTAAATCATTCTTAGGTGAGTCTTTAGAAAACTCTATTATAATAACCTAGCAGTCAAGTAATCTTAGCTAAGGGAAGAAAAAATGGAAAAGCACAAGAAGGGGAGTAGCAAAGTCACAAAAGAGGGACAACTAAGGAATGAGGGGAGAAATTAGTTGCTAAGAATACTGCAGACCCGCATGTCTAAGCATTTGTGCAGAAGGTTAGAGCATCCTGATGAAGGCACAGGGAGAACAATTGAGATAAGACCATTGAAATAATCACTCCTTCAAAATAACACCTTGTGAAAAGTCATACAGCCATGAGCTGAGCTACCACCAAATACCTCTGTGTTTGCAGAGCTTATAAAATCACTTCAAATTAACACATCGTAAAGGTGAAGACCGAATCTTTGTTTAGTCATCAGATGTTTGATAAACATTCCGTTCTCCCAGTTTCCAGAACGGCGCTATGGAAACAAAGATGAATATATTTAGATCCCTTACCTTGAAAAGTTTGGAGGTTATTTGGGAAACTGACAATTAAGCAGATGTCTTGTTTGACCTAGTATGAAAGAACATGGTTATACGAGTAGGAAGAGAGGTGAGCGCACTTGCTGAGAGGGGTCTCATGTAAGTCTTCTTGGTGATGTGGATGACTGATTATGAAGAACCTTGTGTGCCACGGTAGAGGTCAAGGATATCATCCAAAGAGCAATAGATGGGGTTTTTGCAGTGGGGGAGAGAGACTGGGCTCAACTCTGACTATAGCAAGAACAAGTAGAGGTGTATAGCCCAGCAGCAAGACAAGGGTCAGTGGACAGAAAATCACTAAGAGGAAGCATCCAGGCTTGGGGGGTTCTTGCTGGATGCACTCAACAGGATTCTTGCTGAAGGCAGGCCAGGGTGATAAGGCATCCAGGGTGGGGGGTGAGGAATTTGATCAGATATAGAGGGCTAGGGATTCTCTCTAAACTAAGTCAGCAGGATTCTTGCTAACACTGGGCCAGTCTAGCCCATGGTCCAGACCTGGTCCGAAAGAGAACACAGAGAAGTCTTTTTCAAGTTTGCTCAAGGACAGAGCCTTTGTCAGTATCCAAGGATGATTTTTGACAGTGGTACAGGAATTAAATTGGAGAAAACAAAGACTGGAGGTTGAGAGACCAGTTAGGAACCTGAGAGGCAGTCAGAAGGGTTTTGTCCTGGTTCAAGTACATAAGGACCCAAACCACATCAAAAGTAGTGGGTATAGGAAGGAAAGAATTGATTTATAAAACATTAAGAAGGTTAAATGATTAAAGCATTAATTTCTATATACTTGGCAACTTATTCAGTGCCTGGCATGTAATAGGTAAAGATACTTATTAATTAAGAGAACAAATAGGGCATGTAGTACATATTAGTGAGGGTCCAGTCCTGATATGTATCATCACATGCCAGACAGCGTCATAATTACCTACCTTCCCAGCTCTGTAACCCATTAATAACCTTATGAGCAGTTGTGACTGGTAGCTGAGAATATTTCTATTGTATGTCTCAAGACTTTGATCACCGCCAATACTTAATATTTTATTTCTGGAGCCTAGAGAAAGTATTTTCCTTTAATAATAATGTCATAGGTCATTAGCAGGAAATGTTTACACTGGCAATCATTCAAAACTTTTATTCTAATCCTTGAGAGAAGAGACTAGAAAACATGAGCCATTAAAAGAAAAATCTGGCTCTGTCTTTGTGTGTGTGTGTGTGTGTGATTATGAGCAAGTTACTAAAATCTGTGCCTCAATTCTATCACCTGTAAAACAGACATAATTATATTTACTTTTCAGGGTCTGGGGGTAATTAAATGTGTTTTTATTTACAAAGCACTTAGTAAGTACCTAAAAGAAAGGAAATTAAAATTTATTTCATTTAAAGTTACCGACTGGTAATGATGACAGAGTACTTACTGAGGCATCTCCCTTTCAGTTAGCAAGCACATTTCCTTATTGCAGCAGGTGCACCCTTAAATCCCCCACATAGTAGGACATGTGACAGTGGCTGGTGAAATACCCTTTGAAGTAACCAAGAGCTTTAGCCGTTTCAGTAATTATGAGTCTCCCTTCACTGATGACACTTTCTTTGGAAAGCAGAGACGTTCCAGAACCAGTCAACACGGACCAAGCATAAACTTTCATTCAGGCAGAACCAGTCCAATGCACACCACATTCGCTGTCCTTCCATTCAGTCCTTCAGCGATCATTTGTTGAGCATCTGTCAGGTACCAGACACTGTCCTAGCTACTCGAATTGCGTAGGTTATCGAGACACACTCCCCATCCTCACATAATTCGCAATCCAGTGAGGGGCACGGGAACATAAGCAGATGGTTATAGCGCAAAGGAATTGGAAGTTTGTACAGAAATGATAGAAGCACAAAAGGCCCTTTGATCTATGCTGACAATGGGGTCATGAGAATATCAAACCGTGGGTTATCCTCACGGATCTAGTTCTCAGAGAAGAAATAGGGAGCACGAGTGGCTGGTAACAGCTGAATAGATAAGAGCGAACTTTGATGCCCTATTTTTTTAAACTTTGTTCGCTTTCTGCTTGAGTCACGCCACCCTCCTCAAACCCACAAGATCAGGCAGTTGCAGTGCCCTACTGGCTCTCACTCACGGGCCCTTAGGTACGCGAAGCGGCAATGAGGGGCCCGGGGCCCTTCCAGCCTTTTGCCTCTGTACCCTTCGCCTTCATGCTCCAATAGCCGGGCTCGCAGAGCTCCTTTGATCTAACCATTGAAGAGCAATTTATGACTCATTCCTAAGTCGATTTTTGTGTGTCTCTGAGCAGTAGATACACACAGATTCTTGCAGAAGGCAGGCAGCGGGTGGAAGGGGGGATCATTTTTGTCCTGAGTTATGAAATGGAAGGCAGAAGGGGGGTGCTTCTATCACCCGTGAGGCGAGCTGCACATTCCAAAACTATGAATCAAAGGTGTGGGGTTTGGGTTTGGGCCCAGCATCTACATCCCAGGCAGGGAAGGAAAGGGAAGGCAAGCTATGTGGGGGGGTAAAGGACGGCATTTCCTCGTGTTTCTTGTGAGCTAGTTCAGTGCAGTACCATGGACAGGGCTGAGGCCCCAGTGATGCTGGAGGAAGCTCTGTAATAATCCTGTGAAATAAATGGGTTCAGAACATGCTAGATGCAAATAGGAAATGAAAGGAGCAAAGGCGTTGGAAGCTGGGTGCACGGGCCATATTGATGATCTACTTCCGTTGTTTTCTAGTATAGGCTTCCTTAGGTTGTGGATTATTTCTTTGTTGCCATGTTTTCCAGTGAAATGCTAAGACCCTGAGGCTAGGAGGAGAGTTTAGTTCATTTTTGTACCTAGTTGCATCCTCCTGCTTACCCCTGCTGATATTATTACAGTGCAGTGGGATTTATAATTCAACCTCTGGGAAGGTAGGAAATAATGGACCTAAAGAGGCTTAGACCAGTGGAGCAGGGACAGCTTTGGATATGGGAAATGGGTGATCAGGAGAAGGCCCAAGGGGAAAGTAACAGGCGAGGAAAAGACACGTGACGTGGAAGGAGGTGGCTAAGAGATGGAGACAGTGGGCCAGGCAGACCAAAGCCTGGGATGTCAATTGGAGGTGATAGCTGGTCACTCAGATGGTGCCCAGATGGCATCATAAGAAGTGGGTCCAGTGCTAGGTTGAGAGTCAGGTGCTTAATGGGGAGCTCTGGCCTAAGATCAGGGCAGGATACAGGGACCATTCCCCAGATCGATCAGTAAGAGCAAAGTCAGTTTCTATAGTTAGAATGGTGCAGGTGGGAAGTCTCAAACTAGAGAGAAAAATCTAGGCAGATGGACCTACATTATTAAACGTAGATTAATAATGAAAGAGATTAGGAGACCTTGGTCCATAAGGAATAGTGAAAAGCTCTCTTTCTGAGACTTGGGTTCAAGTCCAAAGCCAAAACAGATGCCAGGCTGATTTGGTGCTAAATAGGAAACTTGTCAGTTCTCTCAACCATAGGACAAGATTGGCTCTCAGGCCTGGAAGGGTGTTCAGCATGCCTGGGGGAACCAAGGGTGCCAAAGTGTGACTAAAGGGCTGTGGAAAGACATTAGGTGTTCCCCGTAATAAGGTCCTGATACTCATCTGGTAAGGACGACGGTAATGATAACCTTGCTTCTCTGACCAAACATCTGGCTCAGCTACTCAGAGGAGGTCCGTGCAGGGAAACTAATGATGAGGCAGTTTTACACGTTAACCCAAATTGCGGGATGACTCCAACATGCAACAAGAGGTAGAGAGTCTAGAAACCCCACGGCAACATGCCACTGAAAACCCATTCTCAGCTGGGGCGATTGGTTCCAACCAATGAAGGGAACCAACTCTGACTGCCAGCTTTCTATAGACTTCAATGTCCTATTTAAATCTTCAAGCATTTCAAATAAGCTCTCTTCCTTTATTCCCATTTTAAAATTAAAATTTGTGTCCTGGTTCAAGTTAGCCTTGGACTAACTCCTGGACTTCCGAGCACTTCCTACTCAGGGGTGTGCTGGCTCCAGCTCAGCTGTTTTCTGAGAGTAGCTGGTTGGGTTGACAAGTGTGTTTGGAGAAGCTGCCCAGGCTGCTGGAGGGAAGTATAACTGGCTAATATACTTCAGAGCTCTACTTAATGGATATTACCCTGGGGACTGCATTTTCTGCCGTTGTTTTCAATTTGTGACTCATCCTCATAACCAAGGTACTTGCTTCTCCCCTTGACTTTCTGCAGCTTCCTTCTCTTACAGCAGATTCGGCAGAGAAACAGCACTGGAAGGGCCCGCCCCCTTCTTTTGTATTTCCAACAGAATGAAGGAGTGCTCTAGTTTTTAACAATCTCAAACTAACCCCCCCCAATTTTTTTACCTAGGGAATGTAGACCTTAGCGCTAGTCCAAATTCTAATTTCAATACAACATATGATATTGAACAAACTCTTGCCCCTTCCTCAAGAACAGGGCAAGACCTGGTCCCCGAGAGTCTTCCATTCTACATAAGGAAGCCAGGAGGAAAGAAACAATGAGAGGCACAGGGCTGATCCAATCAAAATGCTTCTAGTAGATGATAGAGTTCTCTATAAAGCAAACGTTTGTTCAGACTTTAATTTCTATTTATTCAGCGTTTACTGTATGGCAGGCCCCATGCTACATTCCTTGTATATGTTATGTCGTTCAATCTTTATAGCATCTTTATGGAGCTGGTATTTGTATCCTCAGGTTAGACTTGAAATAAAAAGAGTGTGTGCATGGTTATGAGACATGACAAAACCAGATGTCTAGGTCAGGCCTGACTCCCATGACGAGTTTTTCTCCACGACTATGGCACACCTTCAATTGGCTAAGGTGTTAAACTGCTTGTTGCTTCCTGCTGTGTCTATAGATTGAAAAACAGACATTATGTCATTATGTCATCATCTAGAGATTGTCATGATGGACCCGGAGAAAGGAAACTGGTGAAGGAAGACAAGAAGGTAGAAAAAAGTCAGTCTGATTGGATGTTATGATTCTCAAGGAGAAATCCAAGAAGCCCATTGCTTAGTGAGTCTGGTCCTGTGGTGGTAGGATTTATTTAGGATGGCGGGGAGGCAGAGTGTTGGAATGAGGCTCTCGGTGGCATCTTGGATCTGGCCCATCAATCTGCTATGACAGGACCTTCATCAACAGCTAAATTTACAGAGAACATATTTCAGTCTCATGAGGGGATCCTGATGAGAAGGTCAAATATTGGCCAAATAATGCTTAGATTTGCCCTATGTCCAGGACACGGTGCTTTCATTTTCCATTGATCAGTAGATGATACAGCTGAACGTAATTGGCAAGGTACAAAAAGAGAAGAAATGGAATCCAACCAGAGTAAGCCAAGGAGGAAAGCAAGGGGGTGTGGGACTTAGAAAGCAGAGTGGACAGCGCTGAAGCTCTGACTGGGAAGTGCCATCTACAGCCCAGAAACAGGTGCACCAGGCTAGGGTGTGATAGTGCTGGGTAACCATGAATGTCTCTGTGGGATCCCGAGCTTTTCTTACTCAGGCTGATGGAGTAAGACATTCTGTGTATGTGGAACTCTATCCTTGGTTATATCACCACCTGCTTTGGGGAAACGCTGGGAACAGGCATCATGTATTCGTAGTTCAAATGTTAAAAACCTAGCAGAGGCTCACCTTATACTAAATCCCTCAGAGGAGGAATACGTATTCTGAGACTTTATTTGATCTTCAGAGCGCTTACAAGTCTGAGAAATATTTGACAATAGAATTGTAAAATGGGAAGGGATGTTTGCTACACCCTTTTTGTTTTAAAGATAAATTGACCGAGGTCCTGAAATGTTAAGTAAAAGACCTAGTAAGAGGATCAGCTGGGTTTAAAACTTAAGTCTCTCAACCCCGATTGCAGTGTTCTCTCTACAGCAAACACAGTTGGCCTCAGATTTGCGTTCTCGAGCGCAGGCTTTGGCTGCCATCGAGTACGCATGCATGAATTCTTGCTGGACCTTCCAATGATCTAATCTACTCCCTTTCCCCGGGATAAAGACACACAGGCAGAGGCTATGAAGAACTGCTCAACAGTCCCGTCAGTCATAGGAGTGACTCTGGGTGTCCTAAACCTCTGAGTGACAGTCTCTGATACAGCACTTTTCAAACACACCAGAGAAATGAGGCATTAAGGATGTATGCCTAAATGACAACCTGAAATTAAGGTTAATATTCAAGGACTATATATATTATAGTAACTCAGGACTTTAGTTTTTTTTATTTGACTGAATTTATTGGGGTGGCATTAGTTAATAAAATTATATATGTTTCAAGTGTAAAACCCTATAATACACCCTCTGTATATTGTATTGTGAGCTCATCATCTAAAGTCAAGTTTCCTTCCATCATCATTTATCCCCCCTTTTACTTCGTATATATCCCCCACCCCCCTTTTCCTCTGATAATCACCATACTGTTGACTGAGTCTAGGATTTTTTTTTTCCACTTAATCCCTTTGCTTTTTCACCCAGCCCCCCAATGCCCCTCCCCTCTGACAGCTGTCAGCCTGTTCTGTTTCCATGAACTTGTTTGCATTTTGTTTGTCAGTTTATTTTGTCCATTATATTCTACATATAAGTGAGATCATATAATACTCATCTTTCTCTGACTGGCTTATTTCACTTAGTATAATGCTCTCCAGGTCCATCTACGCTGTTGCAAAAGGTAAGATTTCCTTTTTGACAGCCAAGTAGTATTCCATTCGGTAACTGTCCCACAGCTTTTTATCCACGCATCTACTGATGGGCACCTGGGCTGCTTCCAAATCTTGGCATTTATAAATAATACTGCAATGAACACAGGGGTGCATATATTCTTTTGAATTAGTGTTTGGGATTTCTTTGGATATATTCTCAGAAGTGGGATCACTGGGTCAAAAGGCAGCTCCATGTTTAACTTTTTGAGGAAACTCCATACTGTTTTCCACAGTGGCTGCACCAGTCTGCATTCCTACCAGCAGTGCACGAGGTTCCCTTTCTCCACATCCTCGCCAACATGTGTTGTTTGTTGGTTTATTGATGACAGCCATTCTGACAGGTGTGAGGTGATGGCTCAATGTGGTTTTAATTTGCATTTTTCTGATATAGATTCAATGCAATTCCTATCAAGATACCAATGGCATGTTTCACAGAACTAGAACAAATATTCCGAAAAATTTATATGGAGCCACAGAAGACCCCAAATAGTCACAGTAACCTTGAGAACAAAGAACAAAATTGGAGGAATCACGCTACGTGATCTTAAACTATACTACCAGGCCATAGTAATCAAAACAGCATGGTACTGGCATAAAAACAGACATACAGCTCAATGGAACAGAGCAGAGAGCCCAGAAATAAACTCATATTTTTATGGTCAATTAATATTTGACAAAGGAGGCAAAAACATACCTGGTGTAAAGACAGTTTTTTCAATAAACAGTGTTGGGGCAGATAAGTGCAAAAAAATGAAACTATACCACCTTCTTACACCATACACAAAAATAAACTCAAAATGGATTAAAGATTTAAATGTTAGGCTTGAAACCATAAAAATCCTAGAAGAAAACATAGGCAGTAAAATCTCAGATATTTCTTGTAGCAATATTTTTTCTGATATATCGCCTTGGACAAGGGAAACAAAAGAAAAAATAAACAAATAGACTGCATCAAACTTAAAAGGTTTTGTGCAGCAAAGACAATCATCAACAAAATAAAAAGATATTATTATTAAATGTATAATGTTTTAAAAAATTAAGGGCAAGTGATAAATGTTTCTAAAGGATATTATTTTATTATCATTATTATTACTCCTAGTTACAGTCATTTCATAAATCTATTGATTAATTAACAAACATTTATTGATGCCTGAAAAGGTACTGCCCTGGGTACTGGGGAAGGCAGGAGAAAAATCTTGTAATTTAACTGAAGTAACAAATCACCTAGACACATGTAAGTCGAGCTGCAGCCAATGGGAGCCAGAGCATAGAAAGTCAAGTTCACTATATTTCAATCATGTGGGGCAACAGGGATGGGCAGAGGTTCCTAAAGGCTGGGTCTCAGATGAGGTAGGTCCTGAGGTCTTGAGTTAACTGGCATTCGAAGCTCTTTGTTAGGGGTCATTAGCATACGTGGGTGGAGGGAGGGTAAGGACACAGATCGTGCCATCCTCATGTCGCTGATCTTCTGTGTTCATTAACTTGGCAGACACCCTGCTTTATAAACTATATTATTTCTTGTAGCCATCTTTTAATTTTTATGTTTGGTCTTTTTAGATTTGGTATTTACATATAGGTCTTTTTATAGTTGGTCTTTGTCTCTGGGTCTGATTCAGGGCACACAGCTCATCATAAAACCCTTGGAATCTCTGGAGCTATGAGTGTCTTTTGTACGTTAATGAGACGACAGGATGCTGTGAGCCTCTAGATAGCTTCAAGATGGGGATGGTCCCAGGAAGACCAAGGCGTGGTAGGAGGGTTGGAACCTGCAGCTGTATCACTTCTAAACCTCCCTTCTCTCCCCCTGCCACCCCTGGGTGAGTTTAATCACTGACAGCTAATTCAATCCATCTCTATAAAACCCCTAAAGGATGGTGTCCCAAGAGCATCTGGGTTGGGGAACTCATGGAGGTGCTGGGGGGAGGGTGTGCCAGGAGAGGACTGGGGAGCTCCACGCACCCTCCCATGCCTTTCCCTATGTGTTTCTTCCACGTGCAAACCTTTCTTGCATTGTATCCTTTATAGTAAACCAGTAATAATAAGTTAAGTGCTCTTCTCTGAGTTCTAGCAAATTATTGAGCCCCTTGGGAGCCCCTGAATTTATAGCTTGTTGGTCAGGAGTGGAGGTGACTAGCTGGGACTTGCAACTGGCCCCTGTCATGGGGTCAGTCTGGTGCAACCGAGCCCCTTTAACTTGTGGGATGGATGCTGACTCCAGGTAGACAGTGTCAGAATTTAATTGAATTGCAGGAAGCCCAGTCAGTATACCGAGAGTTGAAGAACTGATTGTTGGTGTCAGGAAACAGTGCAGACTGTGCTGGATAATTTGGCAGACGCCCTGCTTGATAAGCTACATTATTTCCCTAGCAGAAAGGAAGTTCACCGCAGGAGCTCCCATATAAAGGTGTGTCTCAGTGCAATTTCAACCAGAATTGGAGAGAGCCGAGTTCACAGAAGGTTAGATTACAGGATCTGTGTGGCTGACAGGAAGGGTGTTTGAAGAGATCTGTAGAAAACTTTTCCAAAATAGAACCCCGGCTGGAGCTGAGAGAAAACCTGGAGGTGGCTTGATCACATAGTCACAAAGCACATTGTAGCAACAGAGCTAAAAACTTCATTCTGTGGGATGTACCTGGTCTGAAAATCAGAAATTGAACTATCTTTTTAGTATGGGATCATATTTTATCAGCCAATGGGCTTCAAGATAATATTTATGGAAAAGCCTTTGGAGATGGACCATGCTATCTGGTTAGTGACAAGCAAGTGACTCCCACAGGCTGGTTAGGATGTAGGACTCTAAGGAGGAGCCTTGTTTTAGATCTTGGCCAAGCCTACTGTGTGACCTGGGAAGCTGGACGCTACATCCTGATGGGTTAGGGGGGAAATTATATATGCATACAGATCTATATATTCCAGAGTTTTGTCAGCAGATATGCACTACCTGAAAGAGGGAAGACAGGTGTCCATGCCTGCAGAGAAAGGGGAGATGACGCCAGGGAGGGAGGGAGCCGGGGAACCAAAAGCAGATGGGAGAGAGCAGTGGAGAGAACACATTTATTCCAAAGACGATTTACTCAGCCAGTCATTTTCAGCATTCTTCTTGCTATGACTGAGGCAGAGGAAGAAATATGATGCTGGAGGAAGACCCTCTTTATCTCGCTCTCTCAGCCAAGCCTCCTGCTGACAGCCTCTGCCCAGGGACCATTTATCTCCAGCACTGATCTGTGACAGTTTAGGTGATGACCACCGGGCCGTGTTCCTGAGCAGTGGAGGCGGACCGAGGACCCCCTGTGCTTCCCTAGTTCCTGTTCCCTTCTGTGCCCAAAAGCACTGTCAGGTCGCAGGGGCGAGGACAGGGTGCCCCTCGGGCTGTGATGCAGGTTCCATAGGAGCAGCTATGCCGAGGGATGGCTGGGCCCACGGACGCCTGCTCCTGGAGCTTTGTGGGCGCATCGTTACTACCAGTGTAATATTCACCAGGCCTTGCCCTCTGCGGATTACAAATGCTGCACAAACATATATATATTTTAAACATATATATATGTTTTTTTTTATTTTTATTTAAAATATTACAAATGTCCCTTTTTCTCCCCAATGACCCATTCCGCCCCATCCCACCCCCTTCCCCAGTCCCTCTCCCCACCATTGTCCGTGTCCTTGGGTTGTGCACATATGCATATAAATTCTTTGGTTACTCTCTCCCCCTCCACCCACCCGCCCTCCTCCATCCCTCTGACATTCCTCAGTCTGATCCATGCTTCCATGTCATTGAATCTATTCTGCTCGTCAGTTTATTAAGTTCTTTAGATTCCACATATAAGTGAGATCATATTATGTTTGTCTGTCTTTGCCTGGCTTATTTCACTCAGCATAATTTTCTCCAGGTCCATCCATACTGTCCCAAAGGGTACAAGAACCTTCTGTGCAAAGATATTTAAACTAAGCAGCCTGCTTTTGCTCATAAATTCTCCCAGGCCCAGTTTTGTAGCATGTAGGAAGACGGTGAGTATTGGGCTGTTTTTTGTTAGATTGTTTTAGAAAAACAAACAGGTGGAGTCTAGGGAACCAGGACCAGCTCTTCCAGTCCATCTGCCAATGACTGAGCAAGAATCCACTTTAGTGCCACATCTTCTCTCCCGGGTCTGTGCGGTAGATTCTCAAGGACTCCACCTTCCAAGCTCCAAAAGTAACGAGCCATGCCCCCATTCTGCTCACCTCTTGAGTACTTGTGCAGAAGGTTGTCTCTCTCACTGATCTCCTGATGATCCAGAGACTTATCTCCCTATTGCATTTGCTTATGGATATAATTTTTAAAAAATTCTTTCATCTCGTAATACTTTTCAGCCACGCTGGGGTCAAGACTGAGGGAGGCAGGAGTCCTATTTTCCGGAGTAGTGGTCGCGACCACGTGAATACAGAGGAAGGTGTGACTGCGGAATGTCACTCGTGTGATGTCAGTTTTGACAGCCATTAGCAAATTCTGGTTGAAAATAATGCTTGAGAGTAATACTCTTTAAGCCACACCCCATAAGCAGTATTGATAGCTCTCTTAAAAGCGTCTGAGCAATGTCTGGCACGTAGTGGGTACTGAATACACGTTTATTGGATGAGCGTGCATATATGTGCATGAGTGTGTGCTCACTCACACAAACACACACCGCTCAGTAACTCAAGTACTTTTAGTCCTACAGCCTGAAGAACACTCGGGTGTCATCCGAGTTGGCCCTTTCAAGTAGTCCTGCTACAATAGATGAGGCAATTTCTCCACAGGCTGCTTTCCTAGAAATTTTGTTTGTTGAATGACCATCTCTGTGTTTTGTTTTGTTGTTAAGCTAGTCAGTAGTTTTGTAATTAGACTTTGTTTTATATAGATTTTGCTTTTAAAAACCCACTGACTGTTGCTGTATCCCTTGAAAGTTGACAGCAGAACTGGCAAAATGTCAAGAATGATTCACAAAAATGCCGATACTGGATCTTAGTCAACAGGAGGAATGCATCTGTAGGAGATTCTCTGTCTGGGTTAATTAGTGCTCTTCCTGAATCTCTCAGAAATATCTTAGGGCCGCTTTTATTAGTGGTTTTATCCATGGCATCGAAGCCCTGATTGGGCTCTAAGTCTGGCCTTAATACAGGGATATCTGTTCTGACAGTCCCTGTCCTTTGATTGGAAAAGGCATCTCAAAAGAAGTCATTATTAGCTATTGTTATGAGAAATTGGCTCCTCACTTGGAGCCTAGCCTTTGAGCTGATTTTTCTCTCATCCTAGAATATGGAGGGCATTGCTGGAAATGTCCTGTATCAGGTGGAGTCAAATGGAGCATCAGGCTCAAATCCACGGTGTGGAAGTCCTGGGGTATTGGCCTTTCCCTCTTTGCAATGCTCCCCAAAACTTTCCTACATAGGGGGATCCATTTAATCTGGGTAAACTCTCCTCCCTGTCAAAATGCACCAGCTGGCATCCTGAGGATTTGAGTGAGGTTGAGACAGATTTTGGAATATTACTTCCAAATAGATGTCTTTTTGTAGCTGCTGCTTCCTTTCCCCCTTTGCCGTTTCCACTCTGGATTCCTTGCTGTGAGTGGTAGGTGAGATAAGAAGGGAAACACTTTATATCTTGAGGAGCTGTACTCCTTCAATCATATACTGTGTCTAAAGCCATTTTATCTAGGCAGGAGAAAAAGAAAAAATAGCTCCTCCGTATCGTTCTCTGAGAAACACAAGTCATATTTACTTTCTAAACAATTGTCCTTGGATTTATTACATTTTTGTTGCAATAATTGCAGAGCATATTTGTGTAACGCCTTTTTAAATTTTTCAAAGCCCTTTCTCAAACATCATTTCATTTGATGGAGCAAGGTAAGGTGGGAAGAAAAGGCAGCTTTTAAGACATTGTTTACAGTTGACATTGGAAAACCCGAGGAAGAGAGAACTGAAGTGGCTCTGAAAAGTCCAGCGGTGGCAGAAGACTGAGAACTCTTGTCTCCTGATGTTAACTTCTCCTGTGCACCATCTCTGATATACAGAAAGTCTTCTGCCTCGTTCACATAACAGTTCACTGGCATTATTAGGTGCATGTCTCACCTCATTTCAAAGGAGGCATCACAGACATGGAGAGCGTACAGGGAGAGTAAGGCAGGGTCTAGCTGCTGGGTCAGAGGATGGATGGAGTTGAAGAGATGTGCATTTTAGTACAAGATTTCAGTTTTAGCATCACAAAAGGTTTGCACAGAAGAGAGCCAAATCATTACTTTGATTAATCAATAATTTTAAAATTTATTGAGCACATAGTATATGACTGTTTTAGGAACAAATATGTGCATAGGACCCAAGGATATATGGAGTCCCTTTGGGAGAAACACCCTTAAAGCAAATACGGAAAACCACCCACTGCATGTAAGTCTTCTTGGTTAAGATGATAAATTGAACCCTATGCATTTTATTTAAATCCTTTCCCTTTCAAATTCACATTTACATGGGAAAAACAATATATGTATGTATTGGCTTAAATACACGTATGCATATGCATGCATGCAGGTCTATGCGTTACCCACACACAGGTTAGGAAGCATTTGCACCAGATTAGATGGGAGGAGGCAGAATATGCAAAAAATGTCATGTCCAAAGTATGAAAGCGAGTCCTGGATTATAGACCTAAGGGCGGTGGAGCCATATTACAAAGGGTTATGAATATACAATTTTATAACTGGGAAAGAGGGGGATGTTTGAAACAATGAACGAGTCTATCACATGGCCAACCGCATCCTGTGAAGACACCTGTTACACTCCTACAGTCACTCCTAAGATCAGGGTTGTATCCCACCCACCTCAGTCACTCGTCCTCCCCACCGACTTCAGTCTTACTGGTTGGGTCTCGCCGGCCTCAGTCTAGATGTGCTTGAACCCAGGGCTTGTGGCCGGTGGGATGTATTCTGTGGCAACGGTGTATCAGTTTCAAGCTTGGGCCTTAAGACGTATTTTCTGTTTTGGTTGGTTCTACTTGTGCTCCTGTGATCCGCCATGAGAAAAGCACACCTCAGGTGTCTACTGTCCCAGGGAGGGATGTCTGGAGTAAACAGAATCTCACTTGCAGCCAAGCCTCTTTTATCCCAGTAAAGCCAGAGCTTAAGCCCACAAAGGCAAGAGCAATCAGTGTTTGCTATTGTTACTTATTACAGTCTTGGGGTTGCTTGCCCTACTATATTGTTGTGGCAGTAACTGATTGATACCCCATGAGTGCTTGCTTACAATACTTCGCACTGGGCACATGCTGTTTAAAAGAGGGGTGTTTCTGAAGAGGATTTGTTATTGAGCAAAGCCATGTCTGTTAGGCTGAGCCAGCTAACTTCAGTGTGCCACAATCGACGTGAGGGGACAAAAATTCAACTATTTTGCAAATTGCAGGAAGATTTGTTACCATATAATGCTCTCTGTGGCTACTGTAATGCAATGGTAGGTCAATCAAGCTGGGGCATCCATCAAGGCAGGCAGCGGGGGTGGAAGGAGGAGGGTTGGGGGCAGTGGAGGCAGATTTTAATTTTTGGAAATACAGTTGGAGTGTCCTGTGGACAGAGATGCACAGAACCTGATCTGGAGGGCTGCCTGGAGGAAGCCTTGCTGCAGCCCCTCACAGCCGGAACATGTGCACATTCTGGTAAACAAGGGCCGGGTGCCTACTGAGGTTGAGCTGCTACAACAAACACAGATGACAAGCCACAGACAGGAAGGAATCCACGTCAGGAAAGTGAAACTCGCTTGCTGAAAAAATGCCTGTGGTCAGCTGTCTTTCTCATCCTCACGTACAAGTGGTGTCCTTGTCTAGCAAAATAAAAATGCAGAGAACAGCACGGAGCAGCCAGGCCATCATCTGTGGATTGTTCAGGACACGCCCCTATTTTACTTGGCACTTCTTGTGTGGCCGCCTGTGTCCAAAGCACCCTGGAGTGAGTCCTTGCCTGGTAACCTCACAGATTTCCCTAATGTCCATCCTCAAGTCCTTCCAATTGTAAGAGTCAAACTCCCTTGATGATTTACTACCCAGGTCCTCCCATCCCTCTGGCCCCTGTCCCTATGTTTTGGAGAATTGGGGAGTTGCCTTCTATGTATTGAATCTTAGTCTAGTAAGCAATTTTTCTTCTTAGTAATTCAAGCCTATACTATATCTTGGAAAAACATTCTCTCAATATTGAACATGTGAATGGCATCCTTCCCTGTTTGGTCACGCTGATACAGTTTTCTCAAATATACGTATTTTTACATAACATTGTAAATATAAATGAAAATTTCGTATGGCACAGTCAAATATCCAGGCTCTGTTTACCATCTCGAGTGGAGCTTGGGAGCATTTCCAGAATCTAAAGAACAGGATTGACAATGGGTAACGTATGGGAGAGATTCGGAGAGGCTGTTTTGTTTGGGCGCCTGAGAGATAAAATTATATAAGGAAAGCACATACTGTGTAGGGAGAAGTGAGTAAAACTCTATGTAGCTCTAATATTTAAGGGGAAGAAAAGGCTACTCAAAACTTTGATGGGATTCTCAAGGTCCTAAGGGGGGAAATCAAAATAGTGCCCAGTCGTAAAAACAAATGAGGAAACCAGTGGGTAACAAAAAGCGACAAGTACCGTTGGGAAACGGGTATGGTGAGGGTGAAACTGGCCATCGGACGGGAAGGTTGGGTGGTCCTGGTGATCTCGGGGAGACCAGCATCAAGAAGGGCCCTGCGACAGACTGCAGGGTTGGGGGGTGAAAGAGAAAGGCGGGGTGGAGGCTGCAGAAGTCATCGCCCGTGCAGGGATCCAGCTGGGCAGCCGCCGCTCTCTCCTGCACCCGACCCTTTGTTCACTTGCCCATGTGCCCCGAGGGCCAGTGAGATCCAAGGGCAGGGACTGTGCCTTTATTTAATGTTTGTATCGCCACCACCTAGCACAGAGTCGGGCACATGGAGAGCCTTCTCTAACTGTCCCTGAATGAATGAATGAATGAATGAATGAATGAATGAATGAATGAATGAGTGAGTGACCAGCTGGTAAGCAACATGTTGGCAGATATTCGTATCACCTTCAGCAAAGGAGCCAGGAGAAGGCTCTGGAGAGACCTCCCTGCAAGCCTCGGCGGAGCTTTCCTGTGCGACCTGGAATCGGCGCACTGCCGGGGCTGGAGTCTGCAGAAGCTGCAGGGGTAATTTTAAGTCATCAGGATGTCATTTTCCTAAATGGAATAACTAGTCCCTTGCTGCTTGGAAATCAAGTGTATTCTTGTCAGAGAGCTTTCGGTGCGGATGCTGGTGAAGGCCTTGCCGGTTTGAACTGAAGCTTTTAGCTCTCCCTCTGTAAGCACCGGATTGGGATGTTCATTTGAAACGGAAAACGTTGTTTAAAATACCTGATGGTCCATTGGAGTTCATCATCCTGGCGTGTCACCATCTCCTCCCTAACGCGAGCGCTGGGCCCCCCTTTTACTCTGATGCCGCGCAAATGCTGATTACCTCTTCTGGAAGGGCTGTGATCTTCCCATCTCCGAGCAGGTCACTTTTTAGAAGGCGTAGCTCCAATCCAGCTAATTTCCATCTGAACATTTTTTTCTGTTCAATCTTCTCAAAACGCCTCCATTTTGCAACTCTAAATTCTGTTCTGATTTTTTTTTATACTTCATCTCTCATCAAGTTTTTTCTTTTTCCAACAGGCACTAGTGAAGTCGTATATCTGCATACATGCCTTTGAATATATATTTGTGTCTACGTGTGTGTACATTATAAGAATTTTTACCCTTGCATGTATTTTATCATTAAGGGGATTGAAGGGAGTGAGTGACGTCATTTGTACATAAATAGGAGACCGAGCGTCTGGGGCACCCCAAAGACAAGTGGGTTCAGTCTTCCTCATTTGTTTCCCATTTGGAAGGAGCGGAGCAGAAGGTATTACCTGTAATTGAGGCTTCTCTGAGGTCTGGCTAATTTGCCACAGATCAGTTTGTTGCAGTCCGACATGAGGGCCCGGACTGA
Organism: Miniopterus natalensis; assembly: GCF_054644295.1. Classification (NCBI taxonomy): domain Eukaryota; kingdom Metazoa; phylum Chordata; class Mammalia; order Chiroptera; family Miniopteridae; genus Miniopterus; species Miniopterus natalensis. The sequence continues at coordinate 8,728,237 of NC_142093.1, read as the reverse complement.
TATTGTGGGTAATGACTTCAGGGGCAGAGGAGCACTTAAAATGGCAAAGCGCTGCATCAAAGTGAAAGGGCCTTCTCTCCCCCCTCCTGTCTCACTCTCTTACCTTCCCACTGCCACTCCCTCCGCGATGGCGAAGCAGCCGCTTCATCATAGATGGACTGAGAATTGCCCCGTGATGTCCCTTCCTGTCCGTTCAGCACCGGCTCCCCCGCGTGTCCTCGGCCATCACACCCGCGGGGCTCTCTCCTCACCTTGTAACCTCCCGGCTCTGGTTCCACTGTGCCTCTGGGTCCTCCCCCTGCTCCCCTGGCATCTTACTGATTTTTAAACCCTGCGTGACTGCATCTTCATCTGTTCAGGGTCGGGAATGATAATCCTTCTCAGGCCTGTTTCCCCTTCAGTCTCAGAGAACCCACACATAGTAGGTGCTCCATCCCCATGTTTGTTGGCTCACTGGCGAGATCACTGTTTAAAATTCTGTTTTTAAAGGTCTGATTGTGGTTTTCAATTTTGTGTAACCTTTAGTGAACTGGCACTTCTCCTAGGCAACCCATTTGGGTTCGTCCCTGAGGACCTTGCTCAGGGACAAATTTGATTTCTTTCAAAATGACAGACAGTGTTTGGTCGAAACTTTGATAATCACTCAGCTAGGTATAACTGCTTTTCTGAAGGTCTCGAAATAAGCATGACTTTTTGGGGAGTGGTTAATGATTTCCTGAAACGTTTCCCTTCTAAGATCCTCTTTTGTTGCACAAAGTAATCATTGCTAGTACATAAGCCAAGCATCGTTCCGTAGGAGAGAAAGTGAAGTGTCTTAACCAGCTGGATGTCGCAAAGCCAGCAGAGAGCAAACTGGAACTAGAAACCAAGTCCTCTGACTCCAAGACTAATGGGGTTCTGTCTGCAGTTTTCTTGCTTCCCCTCTACCAGAAGGTCCTCCTGCGTATTGAAAGGTCTTGTGTACGCCCTCACTTCTGTCCTTGAAAGTTCAGGGAATTTATTTTGTTTTTATTTAGTTTTGCATTCTAATGTGGTAGCTCTGTTTTCTGTGGTGATATAAAAGGTTTTCCCAGAGTAATTTTTTTTTAGCAAATTTGGAGCATGGTATTTTAAAGAGAGTCCTTCAGATGAAATTCTAAAAGGTTGGCATGTTAGGGCTGACCTTTAGACAGAGCGAATCCAACTTGACATTTCAGGCTCTAAGATGAGGCTTCTCCATGATTGCTTCCTTTGTTCCCCCCGCCCTGCCTTAATTATCCCCACTCTCTTATACTAAAACTTTGCTTAAGTGGACTCCATGGTACCTACCAGTGGCCTCCCAGAAGAGCAGGTCAACAGCAATTACAATTACAAAGTGATTGTCTTTCCATTAGAAGAACCAAGACTTATGGGAAGAGGGCTTTTATTGCCTTTTGTGGCTGAGTCAGCCCAGAAAGGGTCCCCTGCAGAGCCCAGCACGTCACCTCACAAAGCAAGCTCCATAAATATAGTGTCCTTGTCATCAGCTGAGGCCTTGAATTTTCCTAGTGGAAGGAAGACACTCAGCATCTAAAGCAGGATGGGGGCATATCTCTGTCTTTGGATGAGTAACGTCCTCTCCAGATTTATGTCTAACCAGGACCTCAGAATATGACATTGTTTGGAAATAAGGTCTTTGCAGATGTAATTGGTTAAGATGAGGTCATGGTGTATTTACCATGGGCCCTAAATTTCATATGGCTAGAGTCCTTAGAGGAAGAGGAGAGGACACCCGGAGATGATGACAGAGAAGGAAGATGGCCATGTGAAGGCGGAGGCAGAAATCGGAGGGATCCAGCTACAGGCAAGAAAAGCCAAGGATTGCAGAGGCTGAGAAAGGCATGGAACAGATCTTCCTTTTGAGCCTTCAGAGAGGGTCTGACTTTGCTGACATCTTGATCTTGAACTTCTACTTCCATAGCTTTGAAAGAATACATTTCTATTGTTTTAAACGACCTGATTTCTGATAATTTTTTACTGCACACCTAGGAAACTAATATAAGCTTCTACCCTTAAAAGACTTATGCTTTCTTTTAAGGGATAGCATAGCTACAAAACCTAGTGCTAGGCAGTGGCTGCCTGGGTAGTTTAAGTGCGGCTGACCCAGTTGGTGAAGGGAGTCCATTCAACTGGTGCGGTCCGTATAGTGACCGTGGGAGGGTGTGAGTTGATATGGACTTTGCAAGTTTAAGTGGAACTTAGAAGATTTTAAAGACTGGAGGGAAGACACATTCCAACGAGATGACTCTGATGCTTCATATTAAATTTGGGGATGCTTCATATTAAATATGTGGGTGGGGATTGTGGACAGCCCTAGACTAAGAATAGGTGAGGTTTTCGGATTGTACCATTTAGATGGAATGGGGATATTGAAGATTTCTAAACCCCGAGGGAATGTATTCATCAACCTTTCACCGATTATTGACAAGGTTACTTTTCCTTCCATTTCTAATATATTAAAAACTGTAGGGAAGCCTACATTGCTTAGAGGGAAAAAGTAGAAGCCTCCACTTTGATTTTCCCCAACACTTTGTTTTGAATGGATTATCTTCAGCTCTGGTCAGCCTGCTTTAGTTTGACACAATCAAAGAGAAACTAGTGTCATGTGAAATTGTTTCTCTGAGCTTGGAGTCCATGAGATGGCCACTGAGAGACATTATTCTGGCCATTTTTACTGGAAGGATTGTTTTCCTGGAAGGCTGCCTCTCGAGGACCTTCCCACAACAGGCCGGGCCTACATGGAACTCTTGGAACTCTACTGCTCTGACCCTATTTTAGTTGAGAACCAAGACTTGTCCTATGCACTTGAACTCTGTGTAGGCTTTCATCCCTTCCTCCAGAAAGTGAGCCAGACATAGGTAAGACTTCATCTTATACTTAAGGACAGCATGGCAAGTGTTTTTCTTCAACCACGATGTAGTGGCATTGCCTATGGTTACAACAGAGCAAATCCCAATTCCAGTGAAATGTGCATAGGAAAGGTTTTGTTTGTAAGCCGAGACCATTCCAACAGCATTCCCTTTAGGAATACTTGAGTACGACATGACAGATTTGATGAGGAATAGAATGGAAAATGAGATTTCACGATAGTGTTGTTATTTTTTCACTCTTCAATTTTGAGAGTGATTTGACACACTTCCATTGCTAATGAAATATTTTAAATGTTCAGGGGTTTCTGCCTCTTTTAAACATTTATTTCATATTCAGTAAGTGCATCATAATATTGAAAGGTACAAATGTGAGTAAATAAGATAAATAATATTCACATTGTCTGGCACGTAGTTATGGGGCTCCATAACTATGTAATGAATAAATAAATGAATGAATGAGTAGGGTAAATCAGACTCAGTTGCTGGAATTTCTAAGGAGAGCTGCATGGAGCCAGCATCCTGCTCTGGTGCTATGTGCATGGAGGTGACTGGGAAGCCAGGCCTGCACTGAGAGAGAGCACGATAGGGAGTAACCTCTGGGCTGGAGCTGGAGGAGATGAACAGGAACCAGGCAGTGAGTCCAGACCCTCCCTCTGGCTTCAGTCTGGGCAGAGCACCTTCATCACAGGGTTTCCCACTGATCAGTGGGACCCATGTAGAAATTGCTCTCTAGGCTCCCACAGAAAGCATCTCTGTAAACAACAAGCAGAACACAACCCCTAGGACGACCCTGTTTGACATTTCCAGCCTGGATTGTTGAGATTCAGGCCTCTTATCACTCCTGGAAATCTGACTTGCTGGATCAATGTCTTAGTCTGTTAGGGCTGCTTTAACAAAATACCACAGACCAGGTGGTTTATAAACAATAGAAATTTATTTCTCATAGTTCTGGAGACTGGGAAGTCAAAGATCAGGGTGCTGGCAGGTTGATCAAGTCACAGATATGTGTCTGAGGAGGGCCCGCTTTCTGATTCATGGATGGTGCCTTCTTGCTGTTTCCTTAATAATGGAAGGAGTGAAGAAGTTCTGTGGGGCTTCTTTTATAAGGGTGCTAATGCCATTCCTGAGGGCTCCACCCTCATGACCTAATCACCCCCTAAAAACCTCACCTCCTAATGCCTTGGGGATTAGGATTTCAACATGAATTTGGGGGGAACACAAGCATTCGGACCAGAGCCACGCTGTCTGAAGTCACTTTATCTTCTCCTAAAGGTATCTGATGAGTGAAGTTGGTATGTCTTATCCTTTCTCACCTCAAAACTCCCGTGTTTAAGCTACATCTGTCTTGAGATGTGCAATGTTTTCCTAATATCTGCATATATTAAAAATATGGAGTTCCTTTAAATTGTGCTTTTTGAGGTATTGTGACAGACTCTCCCCAAATCACTTTCAGTTTTTCAGGCTTTCCTTTGACCTTTTAAATAGGTGTTACTTAAAAATTTCTCTCTTCCCATCATTTGAGAATGGAATCAGCAGAGAAGAAGATTTTTTAAGCACCAGGAAAAAAGTTAATGCAAAGAAATTTCTTTGTTGCCCTGTATGTCAGAACAACCAGCTGTTGCCTTACCTGGAGTATGGAAGGGAGTCATCTCTGAGAACTTCGCTGCCCCAGGCTTTCCAGCCAGGGCTGTGCTGTTTGTAGAGGGATGGACATGATTTCTGAGGCTTCTAAGGTAACTTTAAAAAATGCATTGTATTCCCCATCATTTCAGAGCTGAAACATATCAACAGTGGCTTTGCCTTATCTTTAAATAAGTTTTCCTACCTTTTTATCACTTTCACAGTGGACATTGGAACTAAGATCTAAGCTCCGTGAAGAGATATACCACATTTCCCCATCCCACTTCGATCTTTATATTCCTAATTCCATCAGAGTACCAAGGTTATTTTTTAAATAATAAAAAATTTTGGAATGGTTGATTTTGAATGACTAATACAATTCTGGAGATAAGTACTAACTATAGAGGCAAATATATAGGGGAATATATAGTTTTAGAGAAGGTGTCAGTCATAGAAAAACAGATTGTGATCAAGAATGGAGAGTTGATTGTATTTGCTTCTCAGGAGGTTCTGCAGGTTGTAGAATTATGCTGAATACCTGTAATGGAAGGCATTTCTCCTAGACTAATACATTTTGTGTGTGTCTGTGCATGCATGGGTGCCAAACCTTGGTGAGTTGAAACTTCTTTCAAATAGCCTAAAGAAGCAAATTGTTGCACTTTGGACCTCTTTTTGATATTATTTTGCTGTGGAGTATTGTTTTTTAGACCCGGTGATTATGACATCTCCCTGTTTGTCATCAAGAAAAGTAATTATCTTTGTTTCACATGTAATCTGATCATTTCTAAGAGTGTTAATGAAACTCAGCTGGTAGCAGAGCTTTGGCACTCAATCTGAAGCCTTTCATTAACCCCTAGGCTCTGCATGCAGACAGTGCAGATACCTCCAGGTATAATAGATGCACACCGTCGCGTCATCGGATCAACTTTCCTTAATGGCAAAGCTAAGACTTTTATTTGGTAGGCTGGAGGTGTAAACACAGTATCCATCATCAACTTCATGATCTGGCCACACCTAAAGTCTTTTAAAGTAGTTATGTTTAACAGATTTTAAATTTTAGCCATGGGGGATGGGTGGTTAAACAAACACATCTACGTGCATTATATTGGTTAATTCCAACAGCGGGCACATGAGATATATATTATCATCTCAGTTTTAAAGAGATGAAAGCTGAAGAGACTGAACAAGACGGTCAAGGCCATAGTGCTAGCAGATCACAAGACTCTTCGTCTTTAATCTTTGTTTTTCTTCTGTCTCCTTCTCTCTCTAGCTCCACTCTCTGCGCTTTTGCTCTCTTCCTTTTTCTTTCTCTAACTACACCTCTTAACTCTCTTCCTCTCTCTCTCCTAATTCTCTGCTTCTCTGTTTCCATTTTTCTCTCTGTGCCTCTCTCTTTTCTTTGTCTTTTTCTTTGCATGTCCTTCTAATCCACCATCAGAGGAATGAAGATATTGTGATTTATTCACACAATGGGGATCTACGAAGTAATGAGAGTTAATAAAATACAACTATGTGCAACAATGCGACGGGCTTTCGAGTGTGGTGTTGACTGAAAGAAGGAACTAGAAAAGAATAAATATCATGTCATTTCACTGATGTGTTGTTTCAGAAGAGGCCGGTGAATTGATGGCAATGGAAGACAGGATAACATTCTCTTACCTCCTGGGGTGGCAGGTAGGAAATGTGAGGAACCACGAGGGGGACTCTGTGCGCTAATAATATTCTTTTTCTGGAGCTGGGTGCCTGGTTACACACGGGGACTTGAATTCTAAAAATTCAACTGACTGCACACTTATGATTTGTGCATTACTCTGTATGTATATTATACTTCAACACAAAAGTTAAAAAATGCTATCTCACAAAGTTGGCTTGGGATTCAGAAATGATGGAATTTTTTTCAGCGGGTAGTAATACATTCTGGTTATTAGAAATTCTATGCGTGGAAGAGAGAAATTATGACTTGTTCCTAGTCAAGGAATAAGTTCAGACTAAGAGAAATTGATGTGGATTTGTACTTGATGGAGAAGAATTAGGGAATTAAGGAAGGGGAAACATGTATGGATGTTTCTGGATCTAGGTATAAACAAGGCTGACTGAACTCCAAATTAAGGAGTTTATATTGAATTTTATGTAATATATATATATATATATATATATATATATATATAGAGAGAGAGAGAGAGAGAGAGAGAGAGAGAGAGAGGACAGACAGACAGACATTGAGGCCCTCTCATAGAAGAAGACGCAGTAGAGGTAGGAAAGACTGATATGGAATCTGAAGCCCAACATGAAATGAAACCTGTATGGTTTTGTGAACCAATGTCACCTCCGACGAATTAGAAAAAAAGGGGCACATTAAAAAAAAGGAAGGGAGAGAGAAGATGGGGTAAAAGATGGTGCAAAGAATGTACCTCTTGGATATGAAGCTACTGAAGACTATAATTTTTTAAAATTAAACCGAACTATGCAACGTCATGACAGAAATTAAGCTCAATGTTTACTCTGAGTTCTTGCAGAACCTGAACTTTATTGCATGTTTATATATCTGTCCACGTATCTCAAATATATGTACAGTGAGGAATCACAACTATTCTCACACTAATTTATGGCAAAACTGTGATTTTTGTTTTTAAAGCATCGTGAGAAACACTGGCGGTCTTCTCTGTCTTCCCAGCCAACACGCAGTAGTAGATTGCACTCCCTTTATGAACCAGCAGCACGTTAACGTGCAGCGTGGGTAGGATTACCATAAATTAAGGCAGAACTACAACGCTAAGCGAAAGAACAGAATGTGTTTGGCAATGGGCTATCCTTGACTTTGTAATCATTTGTTTTAGTTTTAATCTGCACACTCCAGTAATCTGCCAGCCAAAGAGGCTGGCGAATTAGCAGGTTTAGCTGTTTATAAAACACATGCATAAATATATGCGGGGACTGTGTTTGCATACAGGGTGTACATTTGTATATGCGATGCATCTGTGTGGGATGGGCCTAGCGCTGGCTGCCTGGGGGGGGGATTTGAATGTGAGGGTCTGTGTATCTGTGTGTTGAGTGGGCATGTATGTCAGTGTGTGAAGAGGAGTGGGAGGTGGTCACGTGCACAGTGGTGCTGGCAACAATTTGCTAAGAAAGGATTGATACAGCCAGAGGTTCCTGTAATTGCTGCCTGGTCTAGTTCACCACAATAAATGTAATTATGGAGCAGACAGGATTCTTAGGGATGATTTTTAGGAAAGGTGTTAGCCAGAAGAGGTAACCTGCTCAGAGCCACATGGATAATGGAGACATAGTATGAACTCCTCCTGAAAATAATCACAGAATGAATGAATTTTCTGCGTTTATTGAGTAGCACTGATTCTGAGACATGTAATCAGAAGCAGAAGTCTAATGTTGAAAGGTGGATAATTCCCATCCAGCGTACTCTCATTGTCACTTTTTCTATTTGCTTTGGTGTGGTAACTGGTGGCCACTACCCCACTTGCCAGAGCCTCTGGAGATGAAAGACTAAAACAGGGTGAATGCAAGGAAACATGTTGTTGTTTACTGATGAGATTCTGGTATTTGTGGGGCGTGCACAGGTCAGTGTGCCTGTATGTGTGTATACGTGGCTCTAGGTTTACAGAAACTAGGTAGTGAATTATACACTATGAGATCACTAATGGCCCTCCCTTCCATGCATTAAATTCATCTAATAAGAGGAAATGGTGCCTTTTTTCCCATGGCAGGGGTTAACTATTTGGATCCCTAGGAAGCTTAGTGTCTTCTGGAGGAAAGAAACTGACCTTAGAATAATCTTCCCAAGAACAGCGCTGAAGACTGGAGAAACAATGAGCTCAGTTCCACTGGTGCGCTCCGCTGAGCACCGTGTGTGTGTGTGTGTGTGTGTGTGTGTGTGTGTGTGTGTTGGGCATGTACACACATAAATACATGTTGAATATATAAATTATCAGCACATTTTCTCTGTTGTGAAGTATTTAAGTGCCAGGATATAGGTGTTTCTTGGAAGTACTTGCAGAACATATGCTGTGCTTTTCCACCACCTGTCACTCAGGCCTTGGACCAGATTCTGTTGCTTTGCTTTGGGCCAAAGAAGAAGGAAACTGAGCAGATTTCTGCCTTGTTTGTGGCTTCTCTGTCCCTCAGCCTTGTGACTTTAACCTTCAGTGGGTCTAGCACACTCCTCTTTCTGAGGTGCATTTGAAACTTAATATTTCACTGTTAAGAGATGCTGTGTTGTCACCTGGAAGGGGACAATATCACTCTTGCAGGCAGCACTGTAGAAGCAACTGTACTCAACACCGTCTGCGCCCCAGTTCTTGCAAGGCCTCACAGCTGTGTCGCCCGTCAGGGCTTGGTGCACGCCGCTCCCACTGCGGCCGCCTTCCTTGCTTTGCTGATGTGATCTAGCCGAGGCTGATCAGAACAGTGTCCACCCACAGATCTTCCAACACACTCGAAGCTCTTTATTTAGCTATTAGATAAGCTGATCATGGCCAGACTCTGCCTGCCTTGCTGGCTCCTGTATCACTTCTATTGTCCATGCTCTGTTGGATGGATGTGCATATGGAGTAACACCAATTTGTCACTTTCTAGGGGCCCAATATATTATTTTCTCTACCTGGAAGGGTGAGGGGCAGTAGGCACTTCTCCCCCAACCCCTGTTCCACCAAGCCCTCCATCCCTGCTGCCATCGCACCAAGCTCCTTATAATACCCTGAAATTTTAAGCTTTCTTGGCTGAGTTATGGAAAGAGAGATCTTTCCATTTGACCTTTAAAGATGAGGGGGATTTTTTTTTTTTTTTTGAGCATGGTGAAGGAAAAAGAAAGAAATAAAACATACAACAAAACATAAACGTAATTTAAAAACAACATATCTACAAAATGGGTTCCTCATTAAAATAACTTGCTCTCAAAGGACTTAGCTATCCCAGGTTTCTCATTCCAATCCTGCCTTGGCTGAACCAGAGAATAAATAGATTCCCTGAGACCTTGGCCAGCGTTCTGCCACTGTCTTGGGAGGCTTTCTCCAGGGTCCCAGGGAACATTGCTGATTCATACCGCTTTGTTCTGGGACTTTGAAAAGGGAAATCAGATGTTCTACTGCATAATTTTTCATCTCTGCGCTTCACAGAGGGCTGCGATGAGGGCATTGTGTGAGGTGACCTCCAGGATTCTCCCTCCCTGGCTCTGGCTCCCTGGTGCCAGCCCTCACATCCCGGCCTGGACCTGGAGACCTTGCAGCTGGAAGTTGCCTTTTGCTCACCCTCGGGGTGACCCTGGCCTGACCAAACTTGGCGTAGAGGAGACACCCTCTGTAATTAATTCCTATCCAGGACCTCGCGATGACGCAGTTTGTCAGATGAAAAGAGTGATGAGATGGGAGACCTGAAGCACCACTTGTGGGGCGATGAGATCCAGTCTGCGCTGGGCTGGCTCTTGGTTGCCATGACAACACCCAGCTCTAGGGCTCTGTGACTATGTGAGAGGTTGGGGGGTAAATCAGTGGCAGCCTTTGGGAGACAGTCCTGAGGCTGAAGGACCTCCTACCCCGGGCGGCACTTTCTCTATTCTGAGTGAAGGGGGGGACACGGCATTGCCGCTCGAGCTGGTGGCGTGTGTGGCCCGGAGGCGCACGTCGGTGCTGGGTTAGTGGCTGGGAAACGAAGAGCAGAGCGTGGGTTCTGTGCGCTGAGCACTGGCACTGCTGCCAGCAGGAGTGGTTGGGGCCTCGGGCAGCACACACCTTGGGGACACTTCACGCAGGAGGCACCTTCCTTCTCCGGAATGCTGGGCGAGGGAGCACGGCTGGCTCATTCACACCTTGCTCCCCATGGCTGGTGGCCTTCAGAGAGGGTCCTGTCTCTTCCTGATTTCTATATATCTATATTAACTCTTTCCTTTCTTTAGTCCGTAAGAATGTTCTCTGCATTCGAATTCCAAGCAGGGCCATGGTTTTTTCTTTTATCTTCATTGAGCTACACAAAGGAAATTGTGCATATTTAAGGTGTTCAACTGGATGTTTTGATATATGTATATATCGTAAAATAAATTCGGGGCGGGGGAGGTGTTGTAAGGCATGCTGAAGGCGAGCCCTTTGCCCAGTTATGGGGTGGTCCCTGCATCTCGCTCCCAGTTCGCATACACTTTCTCCTATGTAAGATGCCCATACTTAAAATTGATAGAGAATAGTTTACTCACCTTGGCTCCTCTCGGGGAGAGAATTGTGAAAATTTAGAAAAATATCCCGATGGGTGTTTTGAAAAGGGAGGTGATATTCGACAAGGGGGACACAAAGAGTGAAAGATGGTCACAAACTAGGTTTCCAAGGAGAGCAGCGACTGCTACTTAGAGGGCATGCGTTTCACCAGGGCTGTGAGGTGAGGAGGGTCAGCCCCTGGACAGAGATGAATCGCCCACATACAGCAAAGGGGGCAATTAGAATTCAGGGCAATGCCAGGCGGCAGGCAAGAGGAAGTAGGTGGTAATCTAGATGCTGGGAACAGAGATGTGTGCGAGAAGGTCAGAGCCCCACCCAGTGCTTCCTCAGGACCAGTGCTGAGGCGCGATGCCCTGTGCACCTTTCACAGGCTGAGCAATAACGTCACCCAAATGTGCGTAATGCCACGCAGTCCCCTCACACTCTCTCGGTTACACCAGGCAAGTCAGGGTGTGTTTGCCTGCTTTCTAGATGAGAACACATTGGGCATCTTTTCTGCATAAAAACATCTAATTTTACCAAGTTGTTTTTTTTTTTCTTTTTCCTGGTATAAGATTCTGTTTCTATGGAAAGTCTCAGACATAAAAATTTAGTTTAATTTATGTATACATTTATTTAGTAACAGATAGTCTTTAAAAAGAAGAATAAAAGTGCCTAAACCTAAAATTCAAGTGACAGGGTTGCCATGTCCAGAAGTCAAGGTCACCTTCCACCCAAGAATTAACCTTGGGCTAGTAAGAAGCGGATGGTTTGTCTCTGGCTCCTCTGTCTGCACTCAAGAGCTCTGAGTTCTACCTTCTCCTTCACTGTTAGCCTTCCCCTGGCGTTCTTTTCCCTGGTCTCCCCAATTCTCAGTCAGTATTTTCCTGTCCTATTTCAGGAAAAAGGTGATATGTAGATTCCTACTCTGGGAAATAAGATCCCTGATCTCATATATTAATTTATTACCCTTTTCAGAGTACATATTTGCTTTTTAGAAAGGGATTTGGGGGAAAATCACACTGGAGTCAGCTTGTCGCTGAAAGAATATCAGTCAACTTTTAGAAGACAGCCCAGCTTTATTTTTTAATTTATTTTTTAATACGCTTGTATTGATTTCAGAGAGAGGAAGGGAGAGCATGAGAGAGACAGAAACATCAACGATGAGAAAGAATCATCGATCGGCTGCCTCCTGCACGCCCCCTACTGGGAATCGAGCCCACAACCCACGCATGTGTCCTGACTGGGAATCGAACTGCGCTCTCCTGGTTCATGGGTTGACGCTCAACCACCGAACCACACTGGCCAGGATGGCAACCCAGCTTTTTTTTTTTTTTTTTAAATATATCTTTATTGATTTCAGAGAGAGGAAAGGGGAGGGGGAGAGAGAGATAGAAACATCAATGATGAGAGAGTCATTGATCGGCTGCCTCCTGCACGCCCCCGACTGGGGATCAAGCCTGCAACCTGGGCATGTGCCCTGACTGGGAATCGAACCTCAATCGCCTGGATCCCAGGTCAACACTCAACCGCTGAGCCACGCCCGGCTGGCCAGCAGCCCAGCTTTTGATGACTGGATGGTACAGCACCCAAGGAACTTGCCCTAACCAGCCCTTTTCAATTTTATCATCAACTTAGAACTACCTTGCTTGCTGAAATGTTTGTATTTACAGACAGTATTTTTTTTCTTCCAGTCCTCTGGTTAGGTTACAAAGAGGGAATCTCAAAATCTCTAATGGGCCACAACAATTCAAATTCAGGGTCCCTTCAAGTATTTAATGGAGAAGGCACTATATTGGCCAGAGCACCAGCTTTCCCCAAAGGACAGAACTTGCAGCGTGACTTCCTGATTTATGACCTGCGTGTCTCTCAGCTCTCAGCATCATCCGCATTCACGGTCCGCTCTAATTCTTTTTGTCTTAATCAGAAAAACATATCGAGCAGGGATGGTACAAATATAAGTTGTTAAGGAGGGAGGACAGGCTGCCAAATACTGTTTTCTGTAAGGGAGCGGAGCCTGTTGACACATTGCCAAGAGAAATGATGGCACCGGAACAGGAGCTGTATAGAAATGTAAGAGGCATTTGTAAAGTAAAATTCGAGTGACTTGACTTCTCATTAAATATGATATATGAAACAGGGAAGCATCTAGAATGCCACTGTGAGTCCTGGCTTGCCTGCTTCTGTGGATGGTAGAGCAATTAACAAAGATTGAGTTGGGGGGGAGGTAATTTTGAAACTTATCGGAAGGGGAATGGTGCACGTAGGCACACACAGTGAATAAATGAGTTACCTGAAGGTATATACACATGAATACACATGTGCATAATACATACGGGCAGTGCTATGTCCTATTATAGGAACATGCACTCTATATTAACTTAGAAAATACATATATATAACATATATATACATAAAACCACACACTGACACATTTTAAACAATGCTGGCTAATTACAGCTTCTGCATCTTTTCAAGCCCTGTCACAGAGCTTGGCTTCTTGAATCGTTAACATAAGCATAGCCCCAGGCTAAGGTGCCTGAGAGCATTTCTGTTTTAAATGGAAAAATGGATAAATGCAAGAACTCAACCATATGTAATGTGTTGAGAAAAAGAATCATATAACTGAGGCTCCAGACACATAGAATTAAACAATATATGTATTAAATCAAAGGCCTGCCAATCACGCAATCCTCTAGCTCTCTTGTACAATTCCTTTGTATCAAAAGATAGCGCTCACTACTAATTAGTAACTAATTAACAATAAATGCTGTGTGGAAAGGTGGCAGAATAAAACTTTCATAGCAAGCATTTCATTACGTGATTAAGGATTATTAGATGCATTAACTGCCTTACTAATAAATGCATTGTTAGTTCCGTTAGCACTTCGTCCAGGCACGTTACTTACAACACTGTTGACTCTCGAGAGAAGAGGTGTTGGCAGTAATAAGTGGAAACATCAGGCTACTTTTAGAGAAATGGCAAACCCGTGAGGTTCCCCTAATCTAAGATGATATCAACATTCCTTGGTGAATTGTTGTTAAAAAGCCATCCATGTAAGCTGACTATTGAATATTCAAATGTGATCGAAGCAGGTGCCCCCAAGATGAATCCATGCGTGTAAGTTAAGTTTCACTCTAACTCTAATCCGATCCTTCATTCTGAAAGATGGAGTTCATAGGTTGATACTGGTAGGTTGCAATATCAACAAATCCATAACCCTACCTCCTAGAGATATTATAAGCTTGAGGGTAGAATGGCCCATCTCTTCCAACACCTATATAACATTTCTGTTTAGTTCAGGAACCTGGGAAAAATGTAGTTGTTGAAACATGGTAAAGCTGATAATTACCGAGGATGCCTGACAAATCATGTAACCAACTCATCAGAATAATGTGGTTCAGCACTCCATCTGTACACATCTGAACAGTGTCCAGGCACTCTTATCTCATGGCCTGCAGCTGCTCACCCCTGTTCCGGTGCCTATCTGCTCCCACCACTGGCCGGCAGCTTATCACGAGCCAGAAACGATGTTTACGTCAATTTCTCTTGCCATTGTAATTGCATAACTCAATCAAGTATCATTCCAATCAATGAGCCATAGTTCAAATAAAAAAATGTTTCATATTATTTCTCTGGGAAGCTGTAATACTAAAATATTGTTGTGGAATTAAGGGTGGTTAGACAATTATAAAATATGGGGGAAACTTTGTAAAATTGTGGAATTCCAGGCTCAGATTGCCTGTCCAGAGACTCTGCGTTCTCACTCTCACTTAAAGATATATTTTAGGAAATGGAATTGTAGATCATGAATCTTAAATGTGGCTTTTGTAAGAAAACTTTGTGGAACTCTAATCAGAGGACCTCAGCACAAAGACTAGATGTTGACTCTCCATCACATATGTAGCTAATGAGCACACATTTATAATCTTAAGGGGAAATAATGTTTAAGCAATGAATGTGTTTTTAATGATTATCTGCTTTACAGACTTTTTTTTTTACCAAACTGTAAATATCACATAGGCATGTCCACATCACACCCACAATGAAAGTAATACTTGATGCACAGCAAAAAGATCCTAAAGAAGTTCACCCAAATATTTGCAGTGGTTGTTTCTGTATGGAAAATTATGGGTGATTTTTCCCCCTTCTAATTGTTTTGAAATTATAAATCTTCTATAATGAGAAGTAACTTGATTGTAAATCCCTTTAGGTCAAGGGTTGGATCACCCTGTTATGATCCTGGGTCCCCAGCACATAGCATAGTGTCCAATCCATTTCTGTCACATGAAGAGATGAGGCTTTTTTGATTAATTGGCCACTTGCTGGTTCTGAATATGCTAAATGGAAGAGCTTCTATTGTATATCAGGAATGAAAACAAGCAGTGTAGAAAATATTTATAATATCCAATTTAAGAAAATACTCTACATATGCAAGTATGTTTGTGTATCTGCAGGAAAAAAGTACACAATATTCATATTTAATGCTGGGTGGTATGGTCATGCCAGGTCTTTATTTCCTTTGCTGTCTTTTTCCATATTAAAAGTTCCTATAATCCATTGCTGCTACGTTTGTAAGGAGATGAAAAACTGCTAACTGCCATGTCATGCAGTTTGTTTTTAGCTCCCCTGTCTCTCACTCTGTCCTCACATCTCTACCTGGGTGACTGAGCCATTCTTGAAGGCAGGCTGCTCACAAACCCCCAGGACAGCAACCGCAGTAGGGCTGACGTGGGCTTCTCCGATGAGATGCAGGGGCTCCCCGGGGAAGCCCTACATGTGCCTTCACTCACAGGGTCTTTCTCAGTCCCAGGCACAATGCAGAGAGAGCCTCTGAGCGCTCCAGAGACCAGGGCGCTCCCTCTCCTGTGCCTCAGTGAGCCACCGTCACCATGGTTTGGCCGAGTCATCGAGGCCGCAGGAAATAGAAGCCCTTTGAGTCTCAGCAGCACTGACACACATTTCACACTGGTAACAGTTTACATACCTTTTCTCCTTGCAGCCATGTTCTTAAAAACATGACTCTCGTCAAGCCTGTCCTTTGAAACTGCACGTGTGGATCATTGCTTTAGTCAGGGTTGAGTAATTATGGGGCAGAAATGACTTATTTGTTTACTTCAGGGTGACTAAACTGATAGGAGATAAACAGTGACAACTAATCCTCAGAGGAAAGAGAGCAGCGCTTCTGCTGCGAGGCTGAGAAGGTCTTAGAAGGAGGTAACACAGCACCTTCGCTGCCTTGGGCCTGTGACTCATGCACCAGAAAGCACACTGGGGTACCAGAGCCCCAAAGATAGCCAGCAAGGCACCCCAAATGTTGCCAGTATCGCTCTAAGAATTCACCTGTCACTGGGACCTGAAGGATGATATGTAGTTATTTTCAGGATGCCTTGTCCTATTATGTTTACCTCTGACTTCATTATTTTTCAGTTAAGGAAAATTCAATTGAGTATTAATTGCCCTATGATGTGTTGGCATTTTTCTTTCGTAGGGCGCTGGCAACATCTTTTTTTTCTGCGTTATAAATCATCACGTGCTTGTGTCAGGTTATTTTACAGTCGTAGGACAGATCGGAGAAAACACGAGTGAGGTCAGGAGTTGGAGGCTGCCTCTCAGGAATGTGGCCTGTGATTCTTGGGGACCTTCTGTGTCCACGGGCTCCTCGCCATCTCGGTCCGAGCTGCTATCTGGAAAAAAGCAGCACTTGAGTGGACTGAGAACATGAGCAACTTACCTGTGCTTTCTGAGCCTGAGCCTCATATGAACCATCAGAACTGCTGTCCTTCGCATCGCGCAACCGAGGAGCTTGAGGGTCTGTGAATTTTAAATCAGTTGTCTTCTGATTGCACAGCTAAGAAAAGTCATAGCCCGGGTTGGAACCTGATTGATCCACTTTAGAAAGTTCTAAGGTACTAGCTGCACAATTGAGGGGGAGCTGCGCCTGGCGGATCGGTCCCCCCTACGTGGCAGGATCGCGGTCACGGTGCGGAGCGTGCAGGCGAGTCAGCCACACGCCAGCCCTTAACTCCTGACTTCGCTTTCCAGCGGTTCCACTCTCCCTACTTTCTTGGGTCTTTAAATATTTACTCTTTGTTTATGGTGATCCGTGAAATACATTATCTGGTAGAATTTAATGCTTTTGTTTTTTGTTTAAAAAATAACTTTAAGGTAGCTATAATTTACACACAACAAAGCGTGCATATTTTAGGTGTACAGTTCAGTGAATTTTGGTAAATATATATAACCATTCAACCACTGTCCTAAGGAAAAGATAAAACATTCCCATCACTATAAAAAATTCCTTCAGACCCCTTTGTAGTCAATTTCCACACTCCGCATCCCGCAGCACCACTCACCTGATGCCTGGCACCAGAGTATGATTTTGCCTGGTGCAAACTTCATTCCAACCAGAATCATAGAGTATATGCTTTTTTATATCTATTTGACTCAGGGCAGTGTCTATGAGATTCAAAGATGCTGCTGCATTTCTCATCTTTATTGTTGAGTAGTTTTCCCATTATATAAATATACTACGATTTGTTTACTTTCCTGTCAATGAACATTTGGGTTTTTTAGTTTGGTGCTATTATGAGTAAGGTTGCTATAAACAGTCTCATAGGTGTCTTTTGGGGGAATATGTGATTTCAAATTGGGGGTAAATAGCTAGGAGTAAAATTGTTAGGTCATGGGGTATGTATATTGTAAAATTCCCAAGAAACCGCTTGCTGCCTTCCAATATATTGTACAGTTTCACATTCCCACAAGCAACGCACGCAGGTCCCAGTGCCAGGTTCCTCATCTTTGCCAACACTTAGTATTAGAAACCTTTTTCAATTTCAGACATTCGAGCTGGGAGTGAAGAGATAACTCACTGCACTTTTAATTAGCCTTTCCCTGATGTCTTACGCTGTTGAGACCATTTTCATGTTGTTATTGGCCATTAATGTATCTTTTTGTTGGGGTTCAACTGTCTCTTCAAGTCTTACTCTAATTTAAATGAAAAAAATACACTGCATTATGATTGAGTTGCCAGAGTTCTTTATATATCTGGGACTCGAGACCTTAGTCACATGCATGCACTGTAGTATTTTCACCCCGTTTCTGTTTGGTGATGACACCCATCATGATGCTCGGCCACAGTGAACACTCTCACTCCCTCAGCCTCCGCACTCCCACCAGTACAGCCCTGGGCAATGAATGCCCTGGGCTGGCCTAGTGACACCCAGAGTCACGTGCCCTCCTCTAGTGTCTCCCTTCTGCTCCCCACCAGAGGTCTGAGAGAGCCTTAAAATGAAACGTGGTTTAAAAGACTTGAGACCCTCACTTCTTTCTGCCCTACCCTGTGATTGACTTCCAGATGCCAAGTACCAAATGATTGCCATTTTGAAGATGTTTATGATAATCTTTTATTTTTTAATAACGATTCTGCCAATCCGGTGACCGATGCCAAATCAGAACGCACGGCGCGTTTCCGTTAGGTTAGTTTATGGCTTATGCCTGTGATAAGGGGAGATGGAGCCACAGGATTCAGGAGCAATAACTTTAAATACAGGGAGCGATGGGTCCAGTGACTAGTATCAGATTTAGCTGTATTTTCAGAGGTGGTATGAATGGCGCTGTAAGTAAAAATTGCATTTTTAGCAAGAGGTTGGGGATTTTTTTTGTTATGCCTGAAGAAAATGAAATTGTCGGTTTGAAGCAATATAAGCAGTTTGAAGGTGAATGATCTATGCCGCTCTCGCCAATAGCGAATACCTTCTGGTGGAAGACGCGCTACAATGTAAAATGTATTGTCATTTTTATTGCAACACAGAGGCAGTGACAGCGCCCACAGAACTGTTCCAGTCTGTCCTTGTATCCCTGGGTTTGCTCACCCCCCCTCTGTTAAAACCCACAGGAAAATAGAATCCGTTTCCATGTGGGCATCAGGACTTACACGACTAGTCTCACTGGTGGGGCAAGGATTCAGAGCTCTCAGGATCCCCAGGTAAACCCAGGTCACGAACCAGGCTTTGGGGTGTCCACATGGAAAAGCTAAGCTCAGTATTCTTTCAGGCTCTTGACTATCCTTGTAGCCTCATTAGGGATCAGGATGTTTGGAAATTTCAGCAAATGTCTTTATGGTAGAATAAAGCTAAACTGGAAAAAAAAAAAATAGGAGATTTCCCAAATTTCCTATAGAGAACTCTGAATTCAGTAGTAAGGCCTGAGGCGATGGGTCTCTAATTCAGAAAGTACACTGCGTGGGTTTTTATCTTCTTGACCAAGGCTATCACTTTCCCCATAGTGGGAAACTCAACTGTTAGAGTCCATAGTACATTGTGAGCCAATGAAAACGCAGAATCCCTTCTTAAAAGATGCAAAATTTAATGTATATCCACCTGTTTAGGAATGTACTACTTCCAATCTTAATAAATTGTAACATAGTCTGAAGCTGAGGATATCAGAGTTATTAGCTGTCATTGTCATGCTTCATACACGAAAGGGCTGAAGGATCATGCGGGAAGCAATGATGGGTCCTGGCAACGCTAGAGGTGCAGAGCTCCAGCTTTCACCTGAGCCAGGGTCCCGATGCTTTTGTGCACAGCGGACTTGCATCTGCAAGAGGAACAGCCTGGTTCCGCCACCCTGACATCTGCAGCTGCCCTCGGGCTACGTCCATTAGATACCCTACAATTCTTTCTTGACTGATGGCTTCAATCCTGTTGTCACCGAGACAGAAGAATGCCACATTAACCTTCTGTTTCCCCATGATAACTATGTTTTGTGCAGAATTTGGTGCAGATACATAAAACCAGTAGTCTACCCATAGGCTTGTTGGAGGGGGTGGGGGGCATTAGCTTTGGTGGCCATAATTATTGGACGATTCATCATCTTTAAACCATTATCTTCATGGTTCTCTTTTATGTCAATCCTGAGCTGCAAGATAATGTTTTTTTCTTAAATTGTGGAAATGAGTCTTGTGGCCGCAGCTTCCCTGTCACCCTCTGTGGAGAATGGACCTTCCAAACGTGGTGTCGTGCGTTAGAGAGCCAAAGAGTGGTGTCTCGGCTTCTGGGTCACACACACAAAATAATATTCAGAAAAACCAGATGAAGGCAGAGATGCCCCTCCCAGCTGCACAGGGAGCTTTAGTAAACAGGGTGGACCAGGGTACCCGGGAGTCACCTCCATAGACAGCCCTTGCTAATAACCTGTCTGCCTCTCCCATTTCCCGGAGATTCAGACGTGGAAAACCGACGGGGGTCGGTCCTCTGGGCTCTTGTAGCCAGAAGGAGGTCAGCTTCAAAGAATCTCTAATTTCTTAAAGATGGATCTAACAACCATTTAAATAAAAAATTCATGGATGGGAGGGAAGGATTAAACTACTTTAACAGAAGGTAAAATTCATTGCCTGAATTTATAAGGTAGAATCTCAGACATTCAGAAGTTTTAAAAGAAATGTCCTTGAATTTAGTCTTCCAGTGCCTTCTCAAGGAAGTTAATTGTCTCCCAGAATAAAGATTCACCTCATCAGGGCCACGGTAACACTCCTCGGGACTTGCCGTTGTTTTGTCAGTTCTAATGGGACAGCGATGTTACTGTAACCTTCTTGTTAAATTAAAGCACATCTTTAAATAATGAAGCTTTGTGAGAATTTTTCTTTCTATGTTATTTTTATTTTAGCTAACTCAAAATGTCAAAAGCACTGAGTCAGAACTGTGGGTGCCGATCTGGGAGCTTGTTTGGGAGGCTCTCTTGCTCAGGTGCGCGCAGGAAGGGCAGGGAGGCCAGGCCCGGCCGGGGAGACTGGGCCCAGGTGCCCCTGCCCTGGGAAGGGGCGCCATGGGTCAGGGCTGAACCCCGGGAAGGTAAGCAGGGGGAGCCAGGGATGCCAGCGAGAATTACAAAACTTACTAGATATATTTTTTTCACTTTTGTTTTTCCTGAGGTATTACCTAATTTTGCAATATGTTATCTTTCATTTGCATAGGTAATAGATGTCTGTTGGAGTACATTTTGCATAACCCAAGACAAATCTTTTTTTTGGGTCTGAATCTCGATTGCAAAGCTGCTGTGCCTTTTCCAGGACGCGTTTATAGATAGCGTGGTGGTGGTGGTTTTCTCTGTGCCCCTCCCTTAACCAGGAGAGACCTTTTCAGGCCTGCTGTTTGTTGCGGGTCTAGAGATGTGAGCTCTGTTGGAGTGAGGCGTCCTGGCTCACAGGCTGAGAGGAAGCCTGGCTCAAGGGCACAGCCCCCAGGCAAATTGTCAGTCCCTGCCCATCCCTTACCTACTGGACTCTGCTGAATCCAATAGCTGCAGTTGCATTATGCAAGGCGTGCTCGCGAGGACAGAAATCACTCTAGATATTTTTAGCAGGACAGATTCAATAGAGGAAATGAGCTGCTTATAAAATTTGGGGGGAACCTGGGGGAGCCAAGGGCCAAGGTCTGTTCAAGCAGCTGGTTTGGTGGAAGCTGGGAAAAGCACTAGTTACAGAGATTTCCACACATGATCTCAAAGACCACAGCTCCAGCATGGATGACTCGTAGGACCAGACCCTGCATGTTCTGTGAACCCCAGTATTACCTGCTGGCCCTCATCTGCCTGCCACTGGAAAATGAGAATAATTAATGGGGCCTCTCTCCCATCTTCCTAATTTTACGAGGTGGCTCACTGATGTTATGAAAGTCAGAGCTCGTGGAACTGAGAAAGAAACTTTCCCAGGCTCCCAGACCTTGTGAAGCTTAGGGGTGTGTGTGTGTGTGTGTATACTTTTTTGTGTGTGGAAGATTGATTACCAAACAGATAATTTTTTAGCATGTGATAACAATATAAATAATAATACTAACATGCAATAAACTTCTTGTTCTAGTCACCATGATAGGGACTTTATATGTATTTACATATGAGCTACAAAATGTGTCACCGATATTATTCTCATTTTACAAGAAAAAAAAATGAATTTTAGAAATACTAAGTAACTTCATGAAATCCCCACGTCTTGCTAAAGCAGGGCTGGCATGAAAATCTAAGTCTGTTTTACCCCACTTAAAACTGCATTTTGCTTCCACTGTTTGATTAGCTGACGGTATAGAGAGATGTCTATATGGAGTAATTAGATGCCTTCCACACTTATTTTCTTACCATAAAGCAAGAATCCAAAAGCCCCAATTCAGAAAGTTCATCAGTTTCCCAGATCTTCACGCCTTCCTTTGGTCTAGGCATTTTTATTTCCTCTAAACATTATCTGTGCTTTGGCCAGTAGCATTTCCCCAGGGACTTGGCAGAGCAGTGAGGAATTTCAAGTTTCTAGTACCGTTTCAACTGGAATGTTTGTGTGCGTGTTTTCATAAATGTTACATCAGGGCCACAGCTGAGAGGCCTTCACGGATCTTTTCAATAAAATATGGGTCCATTAATAGAGATATACACTGGGTGCTGCAGAGGAGGGAGGAATGTGGAATATATACCTCCCTATTGTGCTGGCACAGCCTTTAAAAAACATCCCATATCCTGCTTCTTTATTCAAATACCATAATCACTATAAGGATGGACAGTAGAGAGAAGATGCCTAGATGGGGGAGCTAGCTACCGGTACTGATGTTGCCTGCCTCACGACACCCTCTGGGCTCGGCGCTTCAAAATCTACTCTAAAACCATCTTTTCACACTTGAAATTGTAGTTAAAAGGACAAATAAGACAAAACAACCCTAAGAGAAGAATTATATCCATTTATAAAAGCTTTAAAACTTGTAAAACATTTTTACACATATGATCTCGTTTTATCTTTGTAAGCAGCCTATGAAGTAGATAGAACACACAGTCTATCCTTGTTTAGAAATGATGAGTTTCTAGTTCAAAAGGATTGGGAACGACATGTTGTGTTCGGGGAATGCGTGCCTAAATTTATGTCCCAGGCGGTCAGCATTGCACTAGGATAAAGCCCGCTGCAACCCCAGTTCTCAAGTCTTCAACTTGGGAACACGTAACTAATACCCACAACCAGTGAAATACCAATTAAACAAGTACTATGATGCCACAAGCTCTATCTGCAAGATGTCCTAATGGTTGTACAGATACCCAGTGCTGAAGGAGCTCAGAGAAAGGAAAGCATTGTCAGGAGAGTCCCCTTGAGGCTCTGGGCCTTGGACAGGAAGCGCATAAATGAGATGCTGGCGGGAAAAAGATGTCATGGATGTGGCCCGAAGTGGAGGCCAAAGGAGAGAAAGAACTTGTACCAAACTTCTATTGCAGTCAAGGAATGGTGCCAGTCATCAGACATACATTACTTTTTAAATTTCATACACATCAGAGCCCCAGGAATTAGGTAAAACTCCCTTTAAAAAACAAAACAAGGGAATCAAGGACATAGTGTTGAAGTTCCTGAAATCGTGCAAATTTTAGGGAGTGAGGGCAAGATTTGAATGTGCTCTGTCTGATGGGGACTGAAGGTCTAAACTTGAGACTTTCTACTGCACCAAATGAACAAATTATTGACTGTGGTTTAATACAAATCTCGTGTTTTAGCACAATACTTACAGGGTTCACTCGGGATTTACCAAAAGCAGGACCCATTTCTACTTAGAAACACAGAACAAAACACATCCACATCAGTAGACCCTCTGCCCCCCCCCCAATCAGGCACTTTCGCACACTCTCCAATAAGGGGATGCTTTTCGTCTCCGGCCTGGGGTCCCAAATCACAGGGCAGCGGTGGCTGAAATGACTTGGACGCGAATTTAGGGCATAAAGCACCATCTGTTTGAAGCAGTCAGGACAGAGATAACGGGGGAGACGGTTTTCAAGATGGATGGTTATTGGACAGCAGCATTTGGTTGAGGAATTACTAGGACACCCAAGTCACTGCCAATCTACCCAGTGTCCTATGATGGGGGGAAGAAAAAGAGAGTGAAAACTGGGAAATGGTACAATTTCCCCGCCCCATGGGTTTAGCTCAGGAACTGAGGCCCGTTGCATTCCTCTGGAGAAGATACCAGAAGACACCCATAGGCGTCACGTGCGAGCGATTATTAAAGAAGACAGAGCGCTGGTGGGAGGTGCAACAGGCTGCCTCTGGGGGCCGAGCCTCTGCCCTCGAACAGCATGAAGTCAGCTGCGTCGGTGTCGGGCCCGGGTTTCAAGCATGGAGCGCCCACATTTAGGGGTGGGTTTCCCCAGTTAGGTTTGGCAGGAGATGAAGCGCCCGAGGGTTCCCAGGGCCCTCTGCAGGCCCGAGGAGAGCCGTGGGCGGCCCGCGCCTCCACATTTGCAGTTGCTTTTTTCAGAACGTGGAGCGGACAGATCTTGCTTTCCTGTCTGGCTGTTCCTCCTGAGCTCAGCCCCGCTGGTATTGCGTTGTGTCTGTGATCTCTCTGCGTTCCCAAGCCTGGGTCACCTCTGCTTAAAATACAGACGCCCGAAGTGGAAATGGTACTGCAGTCAAAGCATCGGACACACAGGGCCTTTCTGGCCTGGGCCTTGGGTAGGGGGCCCTTGCCCAGCCCGCAGCCCGAGTGGCTCTGGCGTGCCTGCCCCCGTCTCCTCTTGGCAGTGTCATTATGATGAAGCTCCCCTGTCTCCAACCCCCGCGCCCCCCGCTGCTCCGCTTCCCATTAACCGCGCGTGTTTCTGCTTGTTTGTCTCCAGATGTATTCGTTAGCATTTTTCCAGTTGAATCCCATCCTGCTATTTTTTGCTCATATCGCTAACCTCTCCAGGGGCCCATATGCTTCCACAGCTCTCATGCCAAAATCTCAGAGCGTCTTAATGCAAACCTTCCTTCCACATCTTCACAGCAGCCAAAACCCCAGGCTCGACGGACCGCCAGCCCGGCTGACAACCAGCTCTGCTCCGGCGCCCTCGGGCGAGCAGCAGGTCTGGGGGGGAATCGTAACCGGCCGTTTCCCAAGGAGGCTCAACCCTTGCCCTGGCTTGCCATCTGCATTCTGAGAACGACGGTCCCCTCGCCCCATCGGTGTGTGAGATAATGGCTGTTAAGCACTTTCCACGTTCCCTGGCACACCTGGAAGAGAAGTGCTGAGTGTTGGTGAGCACCCAAGGAAAGAGAGGCTCGGTGCCATGCCCAGGCAAGGCAGGGGCATTAATGAATTGGCTGTCTTGAGAAAGAATAGCTCATGCTGTTAGAGACAAAGGGTGAAAAACTGAGGGCTACAGGAAACTGGCACATGAGGCGATGTCCTCCTGCACTGAGCAAGTTTTCTTCTTGGTGTCCGCGGGCGTCGAGGTCACCGGACACGCACACTCCGCTTGCCCCCAGCCCCAAGCGCAGCAACACTCTCTTTCCACAGGATGCGCATCTGCCACTGTCCTCCTGGCAAAGTTCCATCCCGCCTGCAAGAGCCCAGCCAGCATCACCTCCCTCAGGAAGCTGCTTCGACCTCCGCAGGCTGAACACGCTCTCATGAGCCTATGGGTCCCCAGCAGCAGCAGCGGATCTATCAGAGCACGTGCCATGTTGCTGAGATTCGGACTTACTGTCTGTTCCCAGTCTTGCCTGTGTCCCTCTGCAAGGCAAGGGCCACATTCTACTTTCCCCTGCTTTTCCAATGCCCGGAATTGTGTTTGAGACACCAAATAAATGGCCGATAAAGGCATGTGTGAATGAATGAATGAATGAATGAATGAATGAATGAATGAAGACAGTAATGAAAAAACATCTATCATTTGTTTTTATCTTTGTTTAATAGCAAGTCCAGAATGATGGTTTCAGTCTTATTCTGAGTCACAAGAAAGAAAAACCCCGTGGAAATGGCCTGCACAATGGCTGTTTACCTTGAACCGCCATCAGAAACGCCGCTTGCTATGCCCTCTCCCCACTGCCAGGGACAGGGGTGATCTGACTGTTCTTCATCTGAAAACTGTTTTTCTGAATGTTTTATAAGAATGGGCCAGAAATTGAGGAAGCCAAGCAGCGAGGCAAGATCGGCTCGCTATAGTCACGTATAAAAGAAAGTCCAGTCAATTCATACGAGAGAAGCTCAGAATAGGCCCTGCAGGGTACAGACTGTCTTCCATGTTTGGATACAAAATGTTAAGCTCATTTGTCCTTGGATGTCTTCCTCACTTCTGGCCCTCTGCCTGGAATATTCATTCTCCGATCATGTCGGAGTTTAGAGGACTTTTTTCACGATTTGCATAGAGTATCCCCCCTATCTCCCCCTTTCCTCTCTATAAAAGCATAAAAATGTATGCCCTTCCTGTCATTTAAACTTTATGGATTTATCTTGTTTAATTGCCTATGTATTTTTGCACCACTCTACCCTCCCTTATCTCAAGACTCTAGATCCTTTCCTATTAAGGCAGAGATCTTTGGGGCTTAATATAAGTGCTAAATAAGTATTTGAAAACTGAATGACACATTTCTCATACTTTCACATTTCCCTCTTCTTTTGCTTCTTTATTTAATAATTGTTGACTTTGACTGCATGGCAGGCACTGCTATAGTCGTGGAGGTTTGATGTGCTTAACGGGAGAGGAATTAACTTAGAGGGAAGGATACAGTGTAAAAGGGTCATGTTTGAAAAACAACTGTCTCTGACATTGTGAGGTAGGGCCGTGGCATAAAGTCCTGTATGAGAAGTCTTTATTTTCTAGAGGCCTTTATTGCCCTCGAGATGGGTTAGGCTAAGGTAAGAGCAAAGCTGACATGGGCAGACAGTTCTACGCAGCATAATCCCTGCCATCGGCGCCCATGCCCCTGTTTGTCCAGGCTTCCTCCCGGTCCATGGGCACATGTGTGACCTGAACTGAAGATGAGCTCATGGGAAAAATCAGAATCTCGAGCTATGGATTCCTAATCCACTGCTTTCCAAGAAGGCTTTTCTCCTCTGGGGGCTGGAACTATATAAAGGAAAGTTTGAAGTCAGTGGCTTGAGAAAGACATAGTGTTCTGTCTCGAGAAAGAGTCGTGAGGCAGGAGACACTCAACATACACGAAGAATAGAAGACTAAGTGAACTTAACCTTGGCTAATGTTTCAGCGTGCGAAGCTTCTTAAACATCTGAGCGGTGGAGCACAGAGGGCTGACAATCGGGAGCTGTCACACCAGGCAGCGTCCCTGCAGAGCTCCGGCCCAGCGAGGAAAGGGGAGTGGGCCCTTCACCTCCTGTGGTCAGCAGCGTGAGTCCCAGCCTCCTGATGTGGAGACACCATCTGTGACACGCATCGTGAATTACACACAAAATTTAGAACCTACGTTTTAAGGATTTGACTCTTAGGATCGCCCCCAATATTTAAACTCTTAACCCAGACCCTAAAGGGGTATAGAACCAAAGATGGAGACACAAAGCCTTGGGAGGCAGTGGGGAAAGGAGGAATACGACTTTCCATAGAGCTCCATTCCCTCAGCTGATATTCACCAAATGCCTGTTTGGTGTTAGGGGCTGTGACAGTCTCAAGAGGAAGGGGTACTTAGGTCCTGACCTTCAGGGCTCAGCCTAGGGAGGGATACAGAAAAATGTTTGGCCGACTATAATGAGGTGTGACTGTATCGGTTTTAAACCTGTGTCTGAATTAGATTCAGGCAAGACATTTGATATAAACCCAGATTTCTTGCCCTCTCAAGCCTGCCCCGATGTATTGAAAGAGAATCTCCCAGGGTGGGGCCCAGAATTCTGTATGAGAAACACAAATCCCTTTTCACGTGCATTTGATGACCTAGTTCACAGACCTCCTTTGGGAAACCCTGCTCTAAAAGATGTAAGTATGGCAGACAGCAGGTGAACCAAGAAGAGGTCTTTTCCCAGCCTCCTGCTTCTTCCAAGGTCCTCCTTCAACGTCTTTCGCTCTGACTTCATAGGCGTCACACCTGCTATGCTTAGGGAAAGTGTTTTACTTTTATTTGCTGTTTTCACCAGCTATCACCAATGGACTGCTTCCGAAGGATGGTTCCTTTCATCTATGAGATATTTAAAAAAATTGCACTATGTATTACACATCTATAGAAAAGTCCCCAACTTTTATGTACCGTGCATTTCAGCTCATATTTTGAGCTTAATAGCAATGTGCTTTAACACCTGGTCTGTGATATATTTTGGAATGAATTCAGGAGTCTGCTATTTCCCATGCATAATTTAAAAATATAGGCACCATGTGTCATTTAATGGGGGAGAAAACACCAACTGCGACTGACCTTGCTCACTCTTTCATCCAAGTGCTCTGCTAAGTTAATTGTCCTTAACTAAGAACAAAATAACATTTTGTGAGAGACCATTCCCCGGGATCAACTGCAAAGTCCTGATCCTATCCCCTGCTAATTGACTTGGCCAAGGCCTTTATGATAAATATATTGTGTAAAACTGTCAGAATTTTTTTTCTTTTAGAAGCTCTGTTTGACTCTCAGATAGAAAGTTTCAGCAGAAAGGAGTCAATTATGTTACTTTTTTTTTTTTTTTTTCTTTCTACCAAGAAGTGTTATATATGGAAAGAGCCAACACTGCACTTGAAAGTCTGATGACCTTGCTTTGTACTTCCTCTCGGGAGAATCCATGATCTAGGAGGGGCCCTATTTTCCCATCTCTAAAGCATTCGTATACTTCAAAGGAATTTGGAAATAATTAATAGAAAAAAAGGAAAATCATATCGAACCTGCTGATTCTGACACCCTTGTCACTGTCACTGCCATAATAGTGCCCCCAACCTAATCCTTTAGGTTTTGTAAATCTGGCCACGTGGGCTCCCATCCATTTCCCCTAAGACATTAAACCTACAATTCAAGTTACTACCAGTCTGTTGAAGGGATAAGTTTATGTCCTACTTGTTTTCCCTCTGCACCGCACGGAGCTGCTATCTGCTTAGTAACTATGCAGCGGCCACTTCATAAATCTTACTTACATTGTTTGCTTGGTTCAAAGACTTTGACTTTAAAAGGTGTCACTCCGTAGTTTACACACTCTGCCTTCATACAACACCCCATCACCTCGGGAGTTCTCACATGGAAGGAGATGTACCAATAATAATAATAATAGCTTATACTATTTATTGACTATTTACCAGTCACTGTAGCCAAGGGGCAGGTACTAATAGACTCCGATTTTACATATGAGGAGATCGTGGCATAAGAATAAAAGTGACTTGCCCAAGGTAAGATTACAAACTGAGGAAATCAAACTCCACCCCTAATCACTACCCTCGCTCAGTTTCAGGTACTGTGCTTTCCACTCACCTCTCTAATCCCCCCAAAACCGAATTAAATAGAACAGTTCTGAGTTTGTTAGTTTATATATTGAGTTCTCACAGAATATTCAAATAAGCACAGCGTTTAGTGGATAACCTCCTGATGTATATAACAGAGACAGATAACCTGTGATATGATAATGAAATGCCTTTTACAGAACCTGCCTTGGCTTCATGGAATAGAGTATCATAAAAACTAATATTTTTATTCAAAAAATAATGTCATTTAGAGTAAAATTCAAAGAAGCACCAGTACCTGGGCATATAATAACTATCATTCATCATTTAGTACAAACTAAGCAGTGCCTAGCCATGGGGCTTGGGCTGATCTCCCTTGTTTAACTCTCTTTTTTGCTGAATTTACTGATGCTGTAAGTTAAGTAAGTGGCATATGATAATACTGTCACGTTTTATTGAATGTAAGATACCACAGACAGCAAGATGCACCATTATTTATATACAGTTAAGAAAGAAAAAAATAATACTGCTAACGACATGATGCTAAGCAGGAAATGCAAGAATTGAATTTCAGACATGTTAAAATGTGGAAATATGCACTGTAGCATTAATCAGTTCTGCTGTGAAGGTGCTAGTCTTCAAATTTATCTTACTGAAAAGAGAAATAATTCAACCTCTGTATATAGAGTCTTGGTTAAGAAAATGAACTCTAGATTTGAACTTCACAGTTAGAATCCTGACTCCACCACACACACGCTATATTATATCAGACAGCTTCCTTCTTGCTGGTTAATTTCATCACTTATAAATAGCAATGCATAATATTATCTACCTCGTGTCCCTGTGAAGATGACAAAGGGCAATTCGTAAAAATTGTTTAGCACATAATAAGAAGGTTTGCTTGGTGCAAAACAGATGTTATTTATTTGTACTTTACAATCAGACATGAAAATATTAAGGAAGGTTATGAGTATTTTGTTCAAATGTACAAAATGACCACAGATCCTCTGAAGCTCTGCCCATAAAAAGGAGCTCTTCATTTCTATACTCCTTGAAACATGTTAGTTTTCATGATTATGTGAGTGAATTATTATATCAAGCCAACCATCAGACACATGAAAGAAACACAACCCCCCTATCAACAGCTTGCCAAATGCCAGAAGTGTGGGTGAGGCCACCCAAGACCATCCAGCCCTCAGCTGAACCACCATTTAACTAAAATTAGATAAATTAGCTCAGGAAAGTGTAGCAGGAAGACTGCACAGTTGAGCCCAGCCCAAGTTGCCAATCCATATAATTGGCAACTAGTAAAGGATTGATATTTTAAAACACTAAGTGTTGGGGTAGTTTGTTATGCAGTGAAACTAGCTGATCCAACCATAGAGGCACAATATTTCCCTGTGGCTGTTTTTAACTGCTGTGTTTTTTAAAATTAATCTATGTTTAATTTTTTATATTGTCTTCTTGGTCCTACTTTTATTATTAAATAGAGTTTGACATGCTTAAAATCCTAGTTTAAGTCTACTAAACAATTTAGCAAGATCTGAGAAGCTTTCAAACTTTCTACATGTATTTTTTTGTAGTAGAAACAGGTTTTAATTCTTACTGAGTTATAATTTTAAATTTTCATCATTTTCAATAGGAAAGAAATTTCAAATAGAGGTATGCAATAGTTTCTCTGCATTTCTGTTATGGAATGTTATTAACAGCATAATTAAACCCTGGGGCAAATAAGGAATCGTCCTGTTGACACTGCACAACTTAAATAGATCTTTGAGAGCCTGCCTGTTTGGATTTTGATAAAAGTAATAACAGGTCACTTACACCTCAACCCATTAAAAATAAATCACAGGAGAACCTTGCCATGTAGGCACAATGCCAAGTCCCTGATGGTGTCAGAAGAGCAGCACAATGAACATGCGACAAACACAGACCCTAGAAGCGTGTTTACAATGCTAACAGTGAGCTCTCAGAAGACACTGCCCTTCTGGCTCCAACTTAAACAGCTCAAGCCTTCATTACCCTTGAAAAGTCAACTCAGTCTTTTCCTGGAGGTCCCGAAAGGCCGTGGAGGCTGCAGAACTGTGCGCTCCTCTCTTGGGCAGGCCGGCCTCAGTGAAGATACATGCTGATGCTCATCCATGACAATATCTTTAAAAACATCAAAGCCCATTGAACAAGGCTAAACGAAACCAGAGACAATACTGTATTTGGTCTGCTATATGCTTGCTATTGAAAAAAAATCATGAGATTCATTTTAGAAAATATATGTCAGCAGTTGCGGCATTTCGTTAATGCAGAAGCCTATTCCCTGAAATCAGGGACGGCCTCAAAAATGACTGCCTTGGCGTACATTTTATTTCCTTCAGAATCTACTGCAATGTCCGTTTGATTTTAACATGGAAAGCGTGTTTATATGGAATTATTCTTATTGTGGAATATTACTATCAAATTATTATTGTTGTTGTTGTTGCTGGTGATAGTAGTCTCAGCAGCATATGAAATGATTCTTTTTACAAGAGTCGTTCTGTCCCCCGGGGAGCTACTCCGTGGGCGTCGCAGTTGGGCCTTCTGCGCCGGCCCTCTACCCCTCGGGGCCGCAGCCCTGGGCTCTGCTCTCGTGCTTGCCGGCCCCGGGGCAGAGTGAAAGCCCTTTCTTGGCAGAGAAGTTGGCCAGGACGTTTGCACACTGTTTCTCTAGCAGATGCCTCTTTTCAAGCTTCCTGACCGGTGCAGTGCCGAGTGAACACGAAGGGGGCTCTTAATACAGCAGACTGGCCCGGGGACAGCACAGCCTCTGAGGATGACCATGCCGGCTAAGAAATGACCCCTCCTCTGCTCATCCTAGATTTTCATGCATGTATTGAATCAGAAAGAAAACCTCCTCCTGGCATCAGATGACTAGATTGGAAATTATTATTATTCTTTTAATGGAAAACTAATTTGGAGGACTCCGGACAACCTGGGAGGCAGACATTGGAAATTCTCTCACGATCCCTTTTGCCTCCTCACGGTGCCAAATGGAAATCAGCAAGGAATGTTCAGACCCGCAGTTCATAATTATTTAATAATTAAGGAAAGAAAATATATGAAAATCCATGCGAGTCTTCCAAGAAACCTCTCCGCTGGTCTGTGGGCCATCTCACTCCTTGTTTGTCTAAAAATTTTTACCACTGGAAAGGAAGGATGCGTTTTAATGTTTTGGCTAGTGATAGGACGGTTTCCATCATACTTACACATGTTTTTGCAAAATGTCATTAAATATTTATATATTCATCTCTCCTACCCATCGCTGAGTTATTCTAGAAGGTATGCTTCCACCTTTTTTATCTTTAGTGACTGGCATAGCACCAGTTGCGTAACGTTTCAATTATCTATTAGCTGCATAACAAAACACCCCAAAACTTAGCTGCTTAAAATAACAGCAGCGTCTTTTCTTCTGGTGATTCTCTGAGCTGATGGGCAGTGCTCTGCATTCAGATGGGAGCTGAGCTGGGGCTGGAAAGCTGAAAGAGCCTCATTCTGGCGGTTGTCAGGAGGTGTCGGCTGGGCCACTCTGTTCGCCCCCCGTGGTCTCCCTTCTTTCCTTAGCCTAGGCCAGCCCAGCCCCGGAAGGGAGGAAGGGAAGACTGCTGGTGGTCATCTCTGAAGGCAACCCTAGTCGGTTAGTTTTTAATGATAAATGAGTAATGGGAGAGCCCAGTCTAGATGACAACCAGAACCGCCAGGGATCTAACACTGGGAAGAGACATGGATGTTCCCTTCCCTTCTCTTTCCCAGTCTCCTTTTCACCTCTCATTTTGTCATTCATTCAGCAAATCTGAATAACAAGTTAAGCAATAAGCAGTTTCAAAGTTCTTAGCAATTGCTTAGTTAATAACATGAAGCTTAACACCTCCTGGGTATGCAAGACCAAGAGAAACAAGAAATACATATTTCTCCTTATGATTACTGGCCATCAGGGCCGTAGACCAAGCCCAAATTCCCATCTGTGACAGACTGAAGCTCTCAGTACCGTGCTTGACTGTGTAGGGGTCCAGATACCCGCAGCTGTAATTCTGGATCTGCCTCCAGAGTCCTGAGCAGCCATTGGACTCAAGTTGGAGAGCAGGCTCTGGGCTAAAAGGCTTTGTATGTGCATTTGGAGCCCATCATCCCATAAACTGGAAACAAATCCCACCGGGTGTTAGAGGAAATGTAAATTTGTCTCAGATTACTTTATAGGCTCTCGCTTACCTAAATCAATGGAGCGATTATACTTACAGAAGAAGTGGAGAGGAACATAAAATGATGATTTAAAAAATATACTCTCAGTCCCCAAAAGAGAGTGGTTTGTAAGGGAGCAATGCGGAGGTAAATTCCTGAGTTCGTTGAGGACCTGGGACAGGAACAAGCTCCTGGGGGCCCTTCCTGTCGCCACGCCTGCCTGCCATTCCCTCCCTGCTCCCCGCCTGTCCCTAGTGCTGGCTCGCACGTCTCGCACAGCCGCGCCTCTTCTTTTCCCTTTAATCGTACGAATGTGCCCAGCCTGTTTTCTATTTCAGGGTATCCAGACCCACGTTCATCCCGGAGATGCTGCTGGGTGCCACCGGGCCGCCTTCGCCCTGGTCCTAACCAGCCTCCGCTCTGCCTTTCTGTTGCAAATGAGCTCAGCACCTTACTTCTAACAAGTTGGTCCTTGGCGGGCCGACCCAGTTGCTTGTAGCCGTGAGAGCACACACCGGGGTACTCAGTGTTATGGTTGTGATGTAGTGCTGGTGTTTAGAAGTGGATTCACATCCTGCATCCTGCCCCCTCCCCCACACACACACACTCACACTCATCTTCAAACCGGGACCACTCATGCTGGTTCCTCACTCGCAGGTCCCGTGGCGTCGGGTCCGTGGGGGCTGCTTATACCCACCCGCGTTCCCACCGGGAGAGGTTTCCTTTACACACCCCTTGAATTCCTTCACTCACTTTTCCAGGAGAGAGGAGCGCACTGAGATTGATAGTGAAGGGTGGTATTCAAGGCGCAGGTATTTCCCGGTACCCCCGTGGAATGCCCGTGTGGGCGCTGAGCTGTGGCCTGGGGCCCCTGGGGGAGCCCCGCTGTTGCCCAGCAGGGCTCCTGCCTGGGCGGGTGGTGCAAATTCAAGGGCGTCGCATGAACAGGCCCAGGTGGTCGATAGGCCTAGGTCTGTATTCTCCAGGCCAGCCTTTGAGAGCAATAGATGTGATATACTTTTTTCTTCCAAATCCTTTTTGTTTTTCCCAATGTCATCAGACCCGGGATAGAGAGGCAAAGTTGAATTGACTTGTCCCCTTCGACTCCAGCAACTGTGACCGGACTTCCCCGCCCTGCTTGTTGTTAGACGCCTCTGAATGCCCTTCTGAGGCGATGAGCACGACCTCTCCGTACTCTCTGTTCCTTCCGTTAGTGGCCTCATATGAAGCCCCTCCAAAGAACTAGAAAGAAACGTACTTTGGCTAAGAGATGCAGGATGGTAAATAGCTTAACCACAGCTGCTGAAAACACGAACGAGACTGAGGAAGCCCAGAAGCATTCAATTTATTTGGAATTTCCCTCCTAGAGATGTTTTTTTCTGGGTGGAGGGGAGGTAGCAGAATAGAGGGAGCTAGTTTCACTTTCCTTTGTTTCTTTTTTCAAGAGAATCCCTTTGTTTGAAGGCTTATTTTAGGTCCAATGTATAGAACAGCTACAAATGATGCTGCCATAGATAAAGTGGGATGAAAGCCCACAGCTGGGTACAACCTCTGCTTCCAGGACACGCCTGGAACACGTGGCTGAAACTCACTTTTCAGGCCACGGAGAAAAGCTTGCTGCGCCGGAAGTCAAGCACCTGAGAACCTACGTCCAAAAACACCTCAGTGAGCACAGAACATCTGAATGGGCCCATTCATGTTCTTATCTCCTGCTGGAGACAACTAGTCTCTTAAATGCCTTCTGGCTTGTAGACTCAAATATAACATTTCAAAAAGTGGAAGATGACCCGATTTCTAACTTCCTAGGGAATGACATTCCAATTTTCCATTCTTCGGTTTTCTGCGGCGTCTAGAATAGTACAGGGGCACAGAGCAGGTAGTCAATGGATGTCCGACGGCTGAATGAGCGAATGAATGAACAGGAAGAGTTGATAGCTGTCCGTAATAGCAGCAGAGTGCGGGAACCAAGCAATATGGAATATAGGGTCTCATTCAGAAAGTTTCTCTACTGACTTTTCAAAGATCAGAAATCTATAGACCTAAAATTACCTCCTTCCCTCTTCAAAGGTATAACTTCACAAAGAGAAGCCCTGTCTGTTGAAATATGCCTCTCTCCTGCTGAAAACACCGTACCTGATAAATCTGGCTCCTTTATCCTATGAAGGCAGTGTGAAGCGACTACCCACCAGCTTTTCAGAGCAGGAAATTCAAGGAAGCACATTGTTTTATTTAGGTGGCTAGACTGCTCGTTGATTTTTCAGGCGTTATCTACATTTTTATTTCAGTCATCTTTTTTTTTTTTTCTTTTTCTCTAGAAAATAAATACCATGACCTTCTAAAAAATAAATAATATCTCTCCACCCCCACTCCTATCACCTTGCCACCTTCAAACCATGACTATTACAGAAGAGTGTCTGAGAGCAAGATTTCTTTAGTCTCATTTTTTTCTGTCCATGGCTCCCAAAACGAGTGCTGAATTGCCCCAGAATGTTACAGCAAATTCAGAGGGGCGTGATGGGATAGTTTGAATGTTTCCATGAAACACATTTGTTGGACATTGCCCAAACTGTGACCTCAAAGTAGTTTGTAGTTTCAGTATTAGGTTGAACGACTTTCCTTTAGATGATGTCATAGCTTTACATGGCTGGGCTGCAGGGTTGCTGTCATATAAAGAAAATATGGTGTGAAATCATCGTGGGACAGGAAATGAGGGCGGCAGTGCCCAGATGATGTCATACCTTTACATGGCTGGGCTGCAGGGTTGCTATGATATAAAGAAAAGATGGTGTGAAATCATCGTGAGACAGGAAATGAGGGCGACAGTGCCCAGTCTGACTCCAAAGTTTGAGAACTTGTACAGTGTCCTGGGGGCACACAGCTCCTTATTGACTAATTATAGTTGTTTATAAATGAAATGAAGATTTCATTCTTTCACGGTATGTATATAATTTTTAAATGGCTACAAAGTTGGTAATGAAGAATTATTAGGTTATTGGGATCTAGCTACTTAATGAATTTGGTTTAGAGGCAAGGCCCTAATGATAGAGGATAGGCAATGTTCAATTTCTAAAGGAGACTCTCAGGACCCAACATGACAGTGCTTACCAATCTGTGGTTTATTAGAGGGAAAGGATACTTGTTAGAAACGTCATTAAAATTAGGATATGCATTGCAGTCAAGGCTGCAGTCAAGGGTCTGCAGAGACCTGGCGTGAGTACCAATTAGCCTCTCTCCTCCAGGCCACACTGGATACACTTCCCCTCTCAGATCAGGAACTTCTAATTGGGTGCAAGGAACACCTCAGAACTCAGGAGCCCCAGCTGGATCTTGGCAAGGGCTTTTTAAGCCCCTTATCTTGCTGTTATCAATAAACCATGCCATCGATTGATACAAACAGCTACCCACCCATGGTTACAAAGCGACCCTATTGATCAGCACATTTCATGGCTTGACAGAGGTACATCTTTTAGTTCAGTCAAACAACGTGGGCCAATGCCAGGCCAGCTAAAATTTTCCCCTACAGCACTGGCATTATGTAAAAAAAAAAGTACCAGCCACTAGGGTACCATGATCTAGTTATTTGCCAGAAAACCAATCTCGTGGACAGTGTTTTCAGCTTCATTTCTGAACAGACCATTTAATTTTCAGAACAAGTGATAGCACAACACTTACCAGACCTCTTTCTGAAAAAACTAATGGCAAAGAATTGAAAAACAATTTTAAAAAATGAAAAAAATGTCAAAAGAATGAAAGCCATTAAGTTTGATAGTGAATCATGTAAATCGGAGAGAGAACATGGGACAGATACTTTTAGGACTATATTAGTCTTGAAATTATGTGTTAGAATTTTCTGTTGCTCCTCAGGGTTCTGCCTTGGGTGCTCACCTCTTCTTACTTAAGCTTTGCATAATTTTTCAACCTCAGCCATTAATCTGATTTAAGCTACTATCTACGTGCTGATGACTCAAACCTATGTCTTCAACTCAGTTGCCTTCTGGGATCCAGCTTAAGACATCCAAATCCAGGCCCTCTCTTTATAATGCATCACAGGTTATTTAAGCTCAACAATTCTGCAAGATCCTTATGACTCCCCCTACTCCCCAACTTTCCCCTGGAAACTGCTTCTCTAGCTCAATTTCCTGTGTTGGTTAATGAAACCAACACTTTTTAAGTTGCACAACCTCAAAATCTGGCGATGATGCTACTCTCCCTGAATTGCCTATTTCCTTGTAATACCTCTTATCTACTTCAGAGCCAATAATGCATTTTAATATTTCCTCCCTCATAAATGATCACAATTATCTCCCCAAAGCTACCCCTCCCTTTAGCATTTTTAGGTCCCTTTCTTTCTTTATATTTTTATAGATCACAGTAATCACTGTACAGTTAGGACTATGCCATTTTTTTCGGTTGAATGTGTTGATGGCTCCCTTGTGTCTATCCAGTAAGTACTGTTCCCAGTCAGAGCACCCAAGGCTCTCTACGATCTGGTCCTAGTCTCTCTCTAGCCACACTACATTTCTCACTTCTCACTGGACTAAACTGGACTGGACAGGGACATACTCTGTACTGTGCCCATGTGTTTTCTGGAATGGCTTTTCCACCTTTCTTGTCCAGCGATTGTTCACGTTCAAATTCAAGTTTTGTCTCTACTAGGAGTTATGGCAGGGATCAAGCCAAGGGGGTCTTTCTCATGAACTGGTGCGCTAGTGTTTCCCAAGTCATCTCGGTACAGTCACTTATGATCATAGGTAGGAGGGTTGCAGAGAAGACTCACCAGGGAAAGATGTGATGCTCAGGTGTCTAGAAATTAGAGTATGTGTTGCAGCCAGTGTCTACTGTTGAATCCATTAGAGGGAGGGGCTTCAGGTAAAGTATAAAAGGAAAAAATGGGGGGGCATTTTGCAAATCATGCACCTACAGTAGTGCTTGAGAAGCAGCTGGGAAAATGCAACAAAGAGGCTGGAAAAGGGCACAAGCTCAGTGTGTCTCCCACAGGGTGAGGCCCCAAGGGAGCACGCTGCTGTTTGGCACTTCAGTAGTCTGCAGATTTGGCGTCCTGGGCAGGTGAGCAGAAGGCCCCATGGAGGGCACCTGTCTCCATGTCCGTTAGGAGGAAATCCCTCACTGAGTTTGCAAACAGTGAGCGTCAGAAGGAAAGCATGATCCCAAGGAATGAAAGAGAAACGTATTAGGGCATATAAGGGACACTACTTGGGGACCCTCGGAAGCACCAGGGGAGACTTCCTGGGAAGCTGTTACATCATCAGGTACGGGTGATTGATATGTTAAGATGACTGCTTCTATATCCACACACTGCTGGGTATAGAAGTTGTTCTTTTTCATATATTCCCATCCCCAACAGAACAGATTTCTTCCTATTGTGCTCATTTTTCCCCTGCCACCTGTGCAAGGTACACAAGCAACACTCTAGTGTCACTTACAGACCCCGTGCCTGTC
Organism: Miniopterus natalensis; assembly: GCF_054644295.1. NCBI lineage: Eukaryota > Metazoa > Chordata > Mammalia > Chiroptera > Miniopteridae > Miniopterus > Miniopterus natalensis. The sequence goes on along the minus strand of NC_142093.1, from coordinate 8,689,728 downwards.
TCCCTGACGGCACTAGAAGCTCTCTGAAGGCAGGCACTCTGATCTGCCTTCTGTTTACCCTGTGCCCACTGAATCCAGTGCCAGGGAAGAGTAAGCAGTTGCTAATGCTAATTAACTAGAGCTGAATTGCCTCAGAGGCCTTAGAGTGGATTGGGTGACTGAACTACCATTTTCTAATGTGCAGCTAAGAAGCCAGCTTCCTCATACGCAAAGAAATAACTATCAAAGCACTTTTATTCCCAGTGTGTCCTATTTCCTACCAGGCTTTACTCATTGGGAAAATGAGGGAGGGGACTTCTGCACAGGCATAAAGTTCTCAATGCTGAAGAGAGCTGCGTATTGCTAGAACTAGACAAATGACCCCAGTTTAGAAGAAACAACACTTAAACCTCCATGGGCATAGCATTCTTTCTGAGAACACTCAAGCTCTCTGTAACTATGGAAATGCTGAAACGGGATTTAACATTGAAGGGGAGGGATTTACTTACACATTGAAGCATGGTGTCTGTTGTATCTAACTCTGGAATTAATTGGGTCTGCTTCTTCGCCATGTTATTGAATGTCCCTACAGTTCATGCACCATCAATAACAGATCTAGGAGTTGTGTTGGAAATATAAATAAATAAAATTTTTTTTTTCTATTGGCAGTTATGAATAACAAATATCGGTGTTGACTAAAGCTTCACCATATAGCAGAGGGAAGCTAAGGCATTTAGATACAGAGAGTCAGGCAAAATCTGCCCATGCCTGGGGACCTAGGTGTGACTGTCAGTTGTCCCTAGACACTGTGAGTGTTGTCTAGAACTGTGGATGTAATCCTGCCTTTGCTTTGGCCACTGTAGCCAAAAAGGTTGAAATGTATACTGGTTAGAACATCCTTGTTTGAGATAGAAGTGAGGGTAATCAATAGAAATGTAGAGAGAAAACCTGATAAACCTGTTATAAAGCACATGATCTCCAATGGGCCTCAGTTTTTAAATTCTCCCCTATAACACAGAAGGGAAAGTAGAGTTTTGTAGAAACCTTAGGTAACCTAGGTAATTCTTGGAGACTTCTTTGGTGATAGCCTCAAACCCCACTAAAATGTCTGTATAGTCTCAGATGTTCTGGAGGGAGCTCATGAGTTTCATACTAGTTCCAATCAAATGGGTGCTCACGAGTTCCACAGTAGTTTCATTCATGGATGCTCATAATTTCCAGTCTAAACACAGTATATTATTTCTATAACACTTATTGTTTATTCTTTACATATTTAATTCATTTAATTATTACAAAAGTCCTATGAATAGATATTGTTATTATCACCATTTTCCCATGAGAAACCTGAGCCTTAGGGAGTTTCAAGAATTTCTCCACAGTCATTTTTGTGGTTAAGTGGCATAGCTAAATCTCGAGTCCCATATCCATGAGTGACATTGAGTAACCACTAATTACACTCTCTGGGCTAGACAAAGATAGATTCCCTTTCAGGAATCTGCAAGGTCTAGGGGGAAGAAACATTTGTAAGTGCCCACTAAGAAAAAACATGAAAAGTGCTGTAATAGAGATAAAACATGTAAAAGTGCTGTATCCAAAAAAGAGAGATACGCTCTGGCTGAGAATATCTACAAATTTTTCTTGAGTTACTAATTGAACTTGACATAGGGCCTGGGTGGAAGAACAGACTTTGACAGTTAGAGATGGAAATACTAAATTTTTTAGGCAAAAGGGCAATATGGACAAAGATATAAAAGCAATGATAGAAGACCATGAAGCATGGGGCCCTTTTGTAAAGACTTGGGAATAGGTTACATAGAAAGCGAGGTGAAAGATAGGCTGGATCTTAATAGGTGCAAAACAAATTGTTTGATATGAGTCCTCCATTGTATTCAACATATCTTGGGTTTGTTAACATAAGATTTAACTGCCTTATTGAGACAGACATAGATCAGAAGAAATTGCATCTATATAAAGACAAGTACCATATGATTTCACTTTTATGCGGAATCTACTGAACAAAATGAACTAACAAACACAATTGAAACGGATTCATAGATACAGAGAACAGACTGACATCTGTCAGGGGAGGGTTTGGGGGGCTGAGTGAAAAAAGTGAAGGGATTAAGAAAAAAATTCACAGACACAGTCAACAGTACAGTGATTACCAGAGGGAAAGGGAGGCAGGGAGAGGTACCAGTGGGTAAAGGGGATAAATGGTGATGGGAGATTTGACTTGGGGTGGTGAACACACGATACACTATGCAGATGATGTGTTATAGAATCATAACCTGAAACCTGTATAATTTGATTAACCAATGTTGCCCCAATAAATTCAACAACAACAAAAAAATTAATAAAAGGCAAGGAAGCAACAAAAAGAAAAGAAATTGCATCTATATTTAAAAAGAACATTTTTACATGTATAAAAAGACTGTGTCAGAAATAGAAAAGGTAATAAATACATATTTTTTAAAATGACTAAATAGTCAAATCATTAGTGGATATCTGGAATTTGTAATAAATTTTTGAAATCACAAAATTTTTATTGTACAGACAATACGAATTAACTTTCAATGAGTTTTCATTTAAAGTGGTCCAAAAGTTTTTTCCTTAATAAAGTATCGTCTAATTATTACCAGAGTGATTCACGGGCGGCAATGGCCGGCGCTGCTGTTGGGTAGCCCATTAAATCATGAAATGATTGATTTCCTTCCCCTTTTCCACCTTCAAGGGGATTATTTCTACCAAATATAATTGCCCTTTAGTGAACAGTGTTAGTCTGATGTACTGTGAACTTCCTTGGGGATGATCAGCTCCGTGAACAGCAGCATTAATCTAGTACCGAACATTAGTGGCTTGTAAGGATTAATTCTATTTTAAGACCCTTTTAGGAAACTTGAGTGTACACAGGCTCCATAATAACTTGTTTTCAATTTCTCAACTGTCACATCTTTAATTTGGTCATTCACATGGTTTCTCCACAGTCGTTGATTTAAAAACCTGCCATATATCCTTTACACAATATTTCTCACTATCCCTGTCTTTCCCGGAGTAAAAACTCGATGACAGAAATGCCATTGGTATTTAAGGCAGATGCAGCGAAGGCAGAACCAGCCTTTCAAGAAGCCTTGTTACTGCAGCAAACACATAGCAAGGGTTTCCTCTAAGCGCTGTTTCTTCCATGCTGTCAGCAGAAATGGAATTTTAAAATTTAAATTCAGATTCCTAAAACAATTATCACTTTACCTGGGCATTGCAACAAGTTAATCAGTGGTTGAACGAAGATCATCATCAGCTCATCAGGCGACTGCGCAGAGTATCTGCTAATTGAGTTCAAGTCAATTAGTCCCTGGTGGAAAGCAGCCCTGGCAGATGGGGATGGAGGGAGTCACTCCTACCCACTCATCGCTGGGCCTGACTCATCAAGAAGCCAGTGAGCTTTCCTCCTGGAACTTACAGTTGACTGGACTAAGACCCTATCAATTCCCTACTTAGCATGATGGATTATAAGACTCTCAGGAAAAAACATTTGCATTGTGTAATGGCTGTAGGTAGAAAATGGTTTTGTTAATAGAGGGCTGTTTTACAGCGAGCTTGCTGTGCCTATCTGTTTCTGGCAGGAGAGAAATAAATAAATTAAAGGGAAGCATAGTCTCCCATTGTGCTTTGGATTAATTCTAATTGATCCTGGAGAATTTAGAACCTCAGTCTAGAAAGGTTAACATAGGAAGGAAAGCGCCTTAAAAATACATGCCTCTTCTATTGACGGTTGTGATGGCAATGCCATCTCCTGGTAATAGCTTTTTTATCCAGAAAGATCCCCAAATTGAATGTGAGGATGGAGCGGAGCTTCAGTTCATTATCATTTGTCACATCTCAGGTCTTGTGGGTAATGGTTAGGATTGTTTACCGGCACACCAGGGCGCTCTAAGCATTTAATAGAGTATACATGTCATTTGGACACAGGAAAGCTTACTTTATAATCATCCACTGGTAAATGTTTTCTGGCTGAAGACCAACATAGGCTAATATTAACTTGGTAAATTAATGTACCAATGTTTTTATAATTACTTGTATTCTCAAGTACATCTTAGGTCTGGAAGGCTACAGCTTTCAAGGCAGGAGGCATCCAACAGTTTGACTGAGGAATTGAGGGGAGTGGGCGCCCCAGCGTATCACTGCGGCTGAATTCAGTCGTTCACTTTTCCATACATACAACTCTTCAATAATTTTGATTAAGCATGTTTTATGTGGAATAATGCTGTGTGAAACAGAAGTTTGAATAATAGAATTTCTTTATGCAACAAGATTTAAGGCCATGATGCAATGAACTGTGATGATTGCTTTAATATTAGAAGGGGGCGGGGAGAGAAAGGAGGAATCGAGAATTTAATCTCCATCAAAATAAGCACCATGTCATCTCTCACCCACTTCTCTGACTAGCACAGGGCCAGGCGTATATCAGACACTTACCCCAAAGCTCAAGGATAATTGTGATGCCAGGGTTGTTGCGGTCTGGGCTTCTCTGTTCAGTGATCCCCTACTTCTCATAGTGATGTAGAAGGAAGGCTCTGGATGGCTTGAGGATAAAAAGGCTCCTGTTTCAGTTGATAAATGCTTTCTTAACAAGCTGTTGGTTGAGATTGGGGTGGAGCTAAGTGCCCAGTGGTAGCTAATTTGAGGAAGTATAAATCTCTGGAACCAGCAAAGGGGAATGGTATAACTCTGTACATTGCTAATTTTTAAGCCTTGCTCTTTATTACTCTAGAAGGTCATTCTGTAAGCTAACAGACATTATGGAGAATCTTGAAACAATTCGATTTTTTAAAGGCAAATCTGTCAAAAACTATATTCATCTCATTAATATTCTGCTTTGTTACTTACATAATCCATATTCAATCATTTAATGAGCTTTTGATTGTCTCAATGTTCCCTGTATGTGCTTGAACGTGAATCGAAAACAAAAAAAGAGAAAACGCATAGTAAATATCCAAATACTATAGAAAGGTCATAAATAATAAATATTTGGTATATATAATATATATGGCATATTTGCTGGATAAAACATATATTTTTCAATGCTCATTATTGAAAGAACATCTAGCTTGACGTATGATTCACGGAAAAGTGGGTAACATGGGCTTTAAAGATTGAATGTTTACATGACTCCCAGAAACAAACAGGGAAGACTATATGTATGTAGTTATAAAGTATATAAGTAGAGATTTCTCCCCAAATCTTTACCATATTAACATATCCTAAGATGATATGACTCAGTTTTTAGATGAATTGCAAGCAGAGTCATATCAAAGAAACTCAAGAATCTTCCAGTGGACCGTTCAGACCTCACCACACACGCCATTATTTCAGCACCTAACGCATTATACTATGATTACATAGTTTCATGTCCTTCTCCCTTATTAGACCTTTGGGTCTTGTTCATTCCATTTTTGTAGGACAAAGTCCTTGCACAGGGGCTATATAAGCAGCAGCAAATATTTATTTCACAGATTAAACTATTGAATGTAAAAGGAATACAGTGCAAAACTTACCTTATTCTGCTAGTTATCACTGTAAAAAAAAAACATAGAATGAGAGAATCTGCCATTATCTTTTAAAATGTTTAGACCAAAATTATTAAAAAAAAAAATTCTATCTTTCTCCAATATTAAAACGAGCAAACATTGAATTTCATCAAATATCTACTAGAAATTTATTTTACAGTGACTCATTCTGGGAAAAAAAAAAAGATGTCAAAATGTATATGTTCCACCAAAGCTCTTCTGAGATGGCAGACAGTTACCTTGCTTAAAAAAATATACATCCAGACACTTTTCCTTCCCTTACCCTCTGATGAAGCACTGAGAGTTACATACTTGGGCAAGTTATAAAACCGAACAAGAACAACTTTGAAAAAAATATCTTTCTGTGAGTACATGGTAATGGGGCGTCCTCATAACTAACTGGGAAAAAAGCCTGACTCTTATTTGCATAGCTGAACATTAGCTTTGCCATCTGGTCATCTTTTTAGTTAAAGGCAGGATATCTACAGATGGCTACAGTTCAAAATAGGATATTGAACTGATCTTGACTTGATGGTTATTGATTTTCCAAATGTTTTCCAGAATAGTTATCTTTAGATATTCTATTTTAAATAGCCTCAAATTATCTTGAAAGTACCCACAGTATATATTATGCCTTTAGAGTGCTCACCTCTGTTTATGTGACAAGATATATGCATTTATAATGATACCTAGCTATGCAGGGGTTTTTTTGGCATAAATATCTAATCATGAAATATTGACACTTTGAGAGACTTTCTTGAAGTAGGAGAGATACACAGTGAATCTTGAAACATGAGTAGGATTTATTTATTTATTTTTAATTTTAATTTTTTAAAAATATCTTCATTGATTTCAGAGAGAGGAAAGGAGAGGGAGAGAGAGATAGAAACATCAATGATGAGAGTCACTGATTGGCTGCAGCCCGCAACCCGGGCATGTGCCCTGACAGGGAATCGCACCCCGAACCCCTGGATCCTAGGTCGATGTTCAGCCGCTGAGCCACACCCGGCCGGGCCATAAGTAGGATTTAGATACACACATATTTACTCAGCATTTTAGGTGAGATTCCCTGGATCCTCTCTTATTCATGGCGGAGTTAAATGGTCTGGATGACTCTTTAGAGGAGATACAATAGAGAAAGCTGAAATATAATAGATAAAAGTTAAACACTTATGGGATAGAATAAATAGCCTTCAAAACTAAAAGTTCTATGGCATCTTCTTTTGAAGCTTTTCTCAGTTTGTGATAATTTATCCAGGTACTTTCCCTGTATTGGAGTCTGGAATTTGTGCAGTTTTCCCGTGAAAGGAGAGTAAGTCTGTTTAATATAAGGGCAGTGAGTATGAACAAGCTCTTCTATTAGCAGGTCTAAAGTTATATTGTACAGCTGTTTGGTATTTTTACCGTAAATGCAGCTAATATTTTTGTCTTTGTGTTTATGTCTTGTATGTTGCACAATCGGCTCCAATGGCAGGGAGCAAAGGAAAAGCAATGCTTACCAGCCCCTTACAGAGGAGAAAAACGAAGCTAGACAGGCAGCAAGCAATTCTAACCCCCTCTTCAATGCCTATCTCAGTATAAACAAGCAAATTAGGGGGGCCAATTACATGATCAAAAATTCTGGCCCATTTACAACAGTTGCAAAAACATTCCAATGTAATTAATATCGACGCTGAGTCCCCATTGAGACCAATTATCTTTTTTTTCTAATTTTAATTTTTCGATGACAGTCTACATTCAACACTATTCCGTCTCAGCTTCGGTAGCACAGCAAAGTGGCCAGAAAATCCTATACTTTACAGAGAGGTCCCCCCGCTGCCCCAAGCACCCGCCCGGCCCCATACATAGTTATTGTGATATTACTGACTACATTCCCCATGAGAGCAAATGATCTTTGATTGAACTTAGGTTTCTCTAGGAATATCCTTCTGCTAGGGATTGCAGATACTGGAGGGGTGTGATATACAGTAGGATTATTCCCGGCCGCCTGCTGACATTGCATCTCACACCCACGGCTGCAGGTGTCTCCCACTGACGCCAGGCTTGGCCCTCTGACTTGCTGTGGCCGTGGACTGCGGGCAGAAGGGACCAGGCCATCTAGGCCACATCCGAGATGAAGTATGAAGAGCCATCCAATTTTGCCACCAGTGCTTCTTTCCTTTTGCCGTGAGAACGCACGTCCCAGACACAGGTAAGCTACCTCGGCCGGGACCCCAGCCAGTGAAGGTAAGAAAGGAAAAACCACATTGTCTTCAGGAGCCACTGAAACTGGGAGCCCTTGCGAGCGCCGTGGCCTGGCACCTGACCACTGGTACAGGGTCGGCAGGGGTCCCTCGCCCACCTGTTCCTTCCTTTTCCTTTTCCAAGTCTATGTCCTTTATCATAATTTGTAAAACAAATATTATTCCACGCCCTTTTCTCCTCCCTATTTTACTCCTTTACATTTCTGATTTCTGCTTGTTTGTGTCTGTTTAATCTTTTCAACCCGCTTCTTTATTTAAGTGACTGGCAGAAACACGGTTTTATGCAGAGTGAATTTTCCCAAACTGACTCAGCTGGAGCGGGGCTTAGGTCAACTTACTTTTGAAAATGTCCACGAGAAGCTTTCTGACATTCAGCACATTGAGAGTTTTGCTCATGCACACTTGTCGCCTCTAAGCATTGTCAGAGCACAGGAGGGGGGCTGGCACGAGATTTATGCGGCTGACGGGCATCTGCGTGCCGGGGCCACTACACCCATGTTTCCAGCTCACCTCAGCCAGCGATTCTTCCCTGAAAGAATCTTGTCTCTCTCGGGGGAGGCTGGGGGCCGCGTCTACGTGATGATTTATTAAGTGAATACGTAAGTGAAAACGAACAGACTGGTACTGGCTCTGCCATAGGCGGCAAATTATGAATAATGATTCTCCACGCTTGGGTTCCTTCGCGGTGATTCTGCAAATCGTTCCCGTTTCTCGGGGTGTTTGGCCAAATGCGTTCGCACAGGCGGGAGGGGCTGAAAGGCGGCAGGTGGGCTTGGGGCCCGGTGGCGGGGGCACGTTGGGGGTTTAGAGAAACAGGGGCTTAGGTGCCATTAGGCGCCCTGAGCACATCACTGTCCTATGCTTGTGGATCTTTAAGTGAGAGAAGACTGGGAAACAGAATTCTCTAGCAAATGAAAAATAAATGGGTTCAAAGAACTTTTAAAATACATCTTAAAACAGCAAAGGGCTTATAATTAAACTAAAGGGGCTTAAGAAATCGTGGGCAACGATCACTCCTACCTTTATAAATACTGTTGGCTGGCATTTCTTGAGAGCGAAACAGTATGTTTCTTTTTCCCATGGTAGCATTTTGAATATATTAGGCTTAACCAGATGCCATTTCCTTTTTATTAGGTCAAAAGCAGTTGACATTTGGCAATTTTATATTGTACAAGCAAGTAACTTAAAATGTGTTATTCAAGTACACTCCATGGCGGAATGTTCTTTCGTGAATGTGCATCTCTGAGTCAACTGGTGAAATGTTCATTTATAGATTTATGATTATAACTATAAGTTTTATTATTTCATAAGTATTTTATATTATAAATGTGTTTGCTTCTAAGTACCAGAACCTCTAAATTATGTTTTATTTATCAATATGCCATAATTTGTTAAAATGTCTTAATATTGAACTCATGGTTTTCTATCTTAATGTTGGTTTGCTTTTGATGATGTTGATAGTGGTAGTGGACTGAATTTTGTTTGCTTTGGTTTTAATAATAGAGTGTATAAGATGCTCCTTCCTCAAAACATATTGTGTATATATATTACATGTATTGCAGTTTCCTCTTACAGATATGTCTCTGGTTTCTTTATATTATGCCACTTTGCTTTCCCAAAGTACTGATTTTAAAGAGTATTGCAGTTGTTTTATCGATGGTTTTAAATTGCGCTTGCATTAGATAATTATACTACCTTTGTTTTCATATATCATTGCATGCACAACATCATCTTATTTGCTATCATTTGAATTTATTGCGCTACAAGTGAAATTGGACGCTTAAGGGTACATTATCTGTTAATACTTTGGGGTCATTTGTTCTGTTGCAGTCTCTCACTTTTCTCATGCTTTGGTATTTTTGTCATATGCACATGCAAAGATGTTTGATAAATGTGAGAATGGGGTGGGGGCAAAGCAAGTCAACGAACAAACAGAAGCTAAGGCCCCCAGAGAGAACCTCACTGGGCAGGAGGAGACATCTTTCAAGGTAGTGCAAAGGTGATGTGAGACCTCAAAGATGCAGAGTCAAGGTAAAGCGTGGAGATGTGTCTGCTTTCTTCTTGCCCCTAATACTCTCATCCCCTGGTCCCACCACTCCCAGAATTTGGGTCCTTGGAAGGACAAGGCAAAGAGAGCAAGGCAAAGGACAATTTCATTCTGCTCTGTGACCACCCTTTAAAAGATCCCCCCAGTAAGAAGAGATGTACACTTACCTAGCAAAAAAGGCTTATAATTAGATATCTGAGACTGGCAGGATGCCCAAGAGGGCAACACATCAGAAAGCAGATGTTCCTCTCACAAGGTGCTGCAGGGGGTAATGGCAGATGGGAATCTCACTGTGCAAGTCTAGCTAAACATGTCATCAAATTGAAAGCAGCAACAAGCAGCAGTGTGGTCAGGAGTGTATGCTGGGAAGATGTGTGGTTTGGGAGGGTTTAGCAGTGGTACACGAAGGGACCTGACATAGGCTGGGCAAAAGAAAAATAGTGCAAAGAGAGGCAGTTGCTGTCTTGGAGGCATGACATGGCCTCTAGCAAGATTTCTGGTTCTGTGTCCTTCCAAATCCCATTGGGAGACCTATGGAGACACAAAAAGGGAGAGACTCAGGTCCTGGCCTTTCTAGAATATTCTTGGTATTTTAAGCTGTGCATAGTTTGTGTTTTTTTGTAAGTAGTTTTGATTGCAAGATTAAATTGTTTTCTGGCATTTAAACCTGTATGGAAACCTCAAAATACTTTTCTTTTATGTTTTACCTTCTTATCTGGGAGATTTAAAATTTCTTTTATTCAAATCAGCTTTAAAAACTTAGTATTTTTTTTCTCTTCTTAAAAATTTATATTTTTCTATGACAAAATATATCACTCATATAGAAATTTACAAAATGCATATGTAAAGTTTCAAAAGTAATAAGGTGATTACCCAGGTAGTTAAAACCCAATTTAGCCAAAAAGAATATCAGCAGATTAAAAGACTGTCAAGGTGGCCATGGCTGATTGAATACTCCTCTGTTTCCTGGAAACCACTATTCTGGATTCTGGATTCATCAGTCTCATGCTTTTATTAGAGAATCTCTCATCTCTTCACGCACACTTCACCAATCCATGGTGGGAATGCTTCTTAGATTTGCCTCTTTCTAGCAATAATATATTTTTTTTAAGTTTCTGATTTTTTTCCTTAAAGAATTGATACAACTTCTGTTAGTGTTATTTCTAAGGATGCTGTCTTTTTCTTGCTGTTATCAATAGCATTCTCCCCCTTTTAGACCTCAGAGTCCTCCTAAAGTTTCACTTCTCTTGTCTTTCCCATCCAAAAGTAACCGCTATCTTCTAATGACCTATATTAGCTTTGATTAGTTTTGAACTTTCTAATTGAATTCATACCGCATACCTTCTTTTGTATTTGGCTTCTTTTGTTCAATAGTATATTAGTGATAGTGAGATTAATACTAAGTGATATGTAAAGCTTACATATTATTTCATTCTAGTAATATATTCATCTATATTGATGGACATATGACTTGTTTCCAGTTTTGTCTATTAGGAAAATGCTGCTATAAACCTACCTATACATGATTTCCAGTGCACATATGTATGCATTCCTGTTAGGTACATACCTGTAAGTGAAAGTGTGGTATCACAGGCTAAGCACTTGTGCAGCTTCTGTAAATATTGTCTGTTTTTCAAAAAGGTTAAAGAATTTATCCTGCCAGAGTAATATATGAGAGTTTCAGTTGTTCCTCATTCTGTCTCCCTCTTAGTATAATAGGCTTTTAAAATTTATTTTTATTTTTTCTGGTGGGCAGATAGTTGTATCTCATTATGGTTTTAATTTGTATTTCTCTGCTATCTAATGAGGTTGAACACATTTTTGTATGCCTATGGACCATTTAATTACTTCCTTTCTAAAATGCTTGCTTATTTTTTTGACTCTTTTAAAACAAAAATTGAATTGCTAGTCATTTTCTTGTTAACACATCTACAACTTTTTCATATATACTTTATATAAATCCTCTATTATATGAAATCTAAATATTGTCTACTGCTTGTTGGTTTTCCTTTTACCTTTTAACGGTGTCTACTGATAAACAAAAGTTTTTAATTTTAATGTAGTTTCTTCACATATTTCTTCTTGATAGATTCTTGGTCTCTACTTCTTTTTTTTTTTTTTTTTTTCAGATCCTAGCTTCACCAGGCTACATTGTACATAATTTCACCAAATGTGTTTTCCATTTTACTAATTCTCTCTTTAACTATATAAACCCACTGATTTTTTTTTTTTTTTTTTTTTTTTTTACTTCTCAGTGAAGATGTCCCCTTTATACCTAGCTCGAAAACCTAGACACAAAATGTCCTTGCTATTTCTTTATGTGTAGTAAGTTTATATTTTGTTTCCACTTATACTGATGACATACACAATGGACACAGGTTTGTGTGAGGCTTTCCTGATAAGCACTCTATCTTAGATGGCCCCAAGCCTTATCTTCTACTCTGGAAATGTGTATGTCTGGAAGTTTGGAAACTCACTGTCTCCAGGGTTGTCAAAAATTATGAGAGGCTTGAAGAGACAGGAAACCAAATGTAATGTGGTATCCTGAATGGAGTTCTGGAACAGAAAAAGGACATTGGATTAAAAAGTAGGGAAACTGAATAAACTATGGCCTTCAGGTAATAATATAGTGTTAATATTGGTTCATTAATTATAAATGTGACAACCTTTGTAAATGTTAATTGTAGATATAGGTCATGTGGGAACTATCTGCACCAATTTAGTCTTTCTATAAATCTAAAACTGTTCTAAAACTTAAACTCTATTAATAAAAATAAGTAATAGTCAATGTGTAGAATTTGATGTGTTTTCAGGAAAGCTGGTGTCAGTTTAATTCTGAATATCTCTTGACTCATATACATAACATTCAATGTATTTTACATTCTGAATACAGTGATATTTCTAAATTATCAATGATTACCTACAAGATACCCTGGAACCATTACATTACAGTAGGTGAGCACTGTCCCATTTGTACTACAAGTGCATATCTTTTTTATTATTATTTAAAAAGAACTAGGTAATTGAAATAATAATTATACATCGTCATTTATTATAGCCTGTGATGGGAGCTAGTGCTCTAAATTAGCAGAAACATGAACTTTTATAAATATTGAATGGTAATTAATCAAAATGAAATACTTTGCTCCAAGACATAAGCATTAGTTCTTTAGAAAAGTAATTGAATTTAAAGTAGTATTTGTGTAGGTTTGGGTAGCTATTCATTAATATTGGGGGACATTTACAATTCCACAACTTTCTGAACATTTAATACAAATGCAGACTTATAGAGGAGATTATCTGCTTCAAGTCTCATTTACTCTGCCAGAGCTTGGTCAACTGTCTTTGCTTGTCAAAACAGATGTGAAAGGGGTCAATCATTATTTGGTAGGGATCATTGGCAAACTCCCTTCCAATATAAGGGATTTAAAAAATATATAATAATAAATTGAAATAGTCTACTCTGAAAAAACTTATTTAAGTGTAGCTTAAGCATTATTTCTATGATGTCTTCTCAGGGGAACTTTTGGTCACTAGTGTTACCACAAGAATGTTGTTGTTAAGGTTGGGCTGCTAATGAACTCTGTAAACACATTCTGCATCTGGCAGACATTCCAAGGTGAAAGCCAAGCAGATGGCTAATTTAATATAATCTAAGTGACTTTGGATCAGATAAAGCAATTGAATTAACAACACTTTATCTCCACATACATCAGTTCCCAGCCATTCCTATCATTTCATTCCAACAGACACTTCTTCAGGATAAAAATCAATGCTAATTGAAAGCTCATATGGTGATGTTTATGTCTGTAAAATGTGTGGTTAAATAGCATATTAAAAACATGTGGGCACTGATATTAGGATTGGGAAATGGGTTTAATATAGAATAAATCACAAAGTCCTTAGAGTTGTTTTATGAATTTTAAGTCATAAATTATATTTTATTCATTGTGTCTACTATATTAATCTCAATTTCATTCAGACTCTCTGATAGATCCACTGGGATTTATGGCTTATACATAGTGACTTTCAACTAGTTATCGTATAGAATAAGGTATGTGTATGTGTGTGTGTGTGCACACACTTGTGTGTGTCTGTGGAGGGGGGAGGGCAATTTTATTTTGTCATCCATAGTTCTTATGTTTTAATACACTGCAAATATACAGAAGATATTTTATATACAGAGGATATTTTAATCTTATATTATAAAAAGGGATAAATGTGCAATAAGAAGTTGTAAATAATTAATCTCAAGTCACTGAACCAGTATGTAGCAGAGAAATCCCTAAATCAGAGACTTGTAGATGTGCTGGAAGAATATGGACATCATAATTACAAAGACCAAGGTTCAAATTCTGGTTCTATAGCTAACCAGCTGTGTGACATCATACAATTAGTTCATTTTTTCCCCAGTCTCTGGTTTTCCATCAGTCAGGTGAAGCTGGTAAAAACTTACACTATGGCTATTGAGAGGACCACATGCTGCTGCTGCTTGTAATTAGTAAAATACAGCATGGCAGGTCCACATGAATATGCACCATTGTTATCAATATCTTTCCACCATCATCCCCTGTGGCATGACTGCCATCTCTCTTTAATTGGCCTATGCAATAAGCGTTCACTTACCCTCCCCTGGGAACCATGCAAAGCCTTAGCAATAGGAAGGGATGTCAAAGGAAGGGAGGTGATACATGAAGTGAGCAAGCGCGGGGACTTAGAGGCTACGCTGCCTGGGTACAGATATCAGCATCTCTACTTACAAGCTCTGTGCCCTCCTGAAAGGCAGTTAAACTCCCTCAGCTTTAGGTCTTCCATGTTAAGAAGAAAGGAACACTTGCATTTACCTCATGGCATTGTTGCCTTAAGATGCTAGCGTATGTGGAGAACTCTGAGTGGTGTTTGAAAGAGAGGAAGCATTATGAAGTGCTGGGGAAACACTAGAATGTCAGCTGAGTGAGGAACGAGGCTGTTGTTTCTTTACTACTTTGTTTACTGCTTTCAAAAGTTATAAATATGTTTCATAAATGAAAAATAACATCCTTTCTTCGAGGAATGCACAGTCTAGTGAAAACTTGAATCACACAGATCCCATCAGGGCATCTTTGCATGGATGCTAAACAGAGTTCTGCATATACCTGGCCCCTGCCCTCTGAGATGAGGTCGTGAGAAGCGAGCAACCAGGAATGAAACGTGTGTGCTGACTTCATAATTAACTATTGTGCTGGAGGCATAGGCTTTTGTCTTTGTATAACTTGATGAGAAAAAGGACAGGTCTGCCTTTCAGAGTCTAATGAAACCTAATTGATGCCACGATCCCTCCTGGCAGCATGGCCATAGGTGATGCCATTTTGCAATCCCTGTGCGAATGAGTTCAGCTGATTTCAAAACACACCTCTCTCCACTCTGCACAACCCCTTCCAGATCAGCACGCCTTCTCCCACCACTGATGTCTCCCATCAAAGCAAGTAAAAGACATAGGATAGAGAAATGTAGCAGAGGGCCGAGTAATAGGACCTAAATCCTCAATACGCAGGTTATTTTAGTACTTTCTTGTGGAACCTTGGCATCTTCTGATGTGCAGTACTCAGCTCCTTAGCATTAGGAATCTTCCAAGATGGGGAGTTGTTAATCATTAAATGACTCTTGATATTACTCTGATCATGTATGTGCACACAGACACGCACACATGGGTGCACACGCATGTATGAATAGTGTTGCCCAAGTGCGCTTCAGCTACAGAGAGAGAGGGTCGCAGCAGGATGTGGCCGTCCCGTCCCCCCCACCAGCATGTAAGTTTGAGAAAGACCACCTCCCGGTTTCACCTGGATGTGCAGGATAAAGAGCTTCCACTTTCACATGTCAGAATTTTATACTTTCTTCCTGGGCGTCTCCCCCGGACTCTCCAAGGGAAGGCAGGGAGCGTGGCCTCCTCATGTGCCCCTAGCCTGGCCTGAGCCTTGGTGGCGCCTGCTCTGGCGGCTGCCCCCTGCCATCTGCAGCCCCCTCCCCGCAGGTACTTGCCCGCAGAGGCCATGGTGCCCGCCAGCCCCTCCTTACCGATGCCATGGTCCCCTCCTAAGGGCCATGGCCCCTTGGTTTAGCTGCTGTGCTTTCCATCTCCTGTCTAATGGGGGAAAGGCCCTCCACAAATCTCTCTTTTTAAAATACGGGTCTCGTTGGGCCTCTAGAAGATACATTTTTTGTTCTTTATCATATTAGCCTTTTTCTTTCCCAAACACCAGGCCTCACTCTCGCAGGCTCTTGTCACCGTGTTTAAATTGGAGTCCTGCCAATTGCTTTATTCTTTCTCTGTGTCTTTCCAAACTCGAGTTGAAAACAAGTTTCATCTTCCCCTCCGCAATAACTGCAGTGGCATGAGACCCAGAGGAGGTGGCGGAACGGCCGTGTAAACGCACTGTGCCACCCTTACTGACCGCGAGACGCAGGTGACTCCGGGGGCAGCCTGCTGGCTAGCTCAAGGGAAGGTGTGCGGGGCCTTGTTGCAAACACAAGGGAAAGCGAATGCACGCGGAGCTGACCGATAGAAGAGCCCGGCTTCCCATCAAACAGGTCGGGGAAGGGGCGCGGAGGGTTCGAACCATCCACGTGGCGATCTCGCTTTGAAACGGGGTGTCCAGAAGAGCGCGTCCCCATTCCATGCGAACATTTCCTTTCATAAGCACCCCCGGCATAAAAGATGCATTAATGTCATTTATGGAGAGCAAGTAAAAAAACAGTGTGAGAAAGCAACATTGTGGGCGGATCATGTGGCCGATCCTATAGTTTTGGATCCCACTTGCATCAAGTCACCAGCTCCCGTCGCCTGTGGTTTAGCATGTCCTCGAAGCCTCCGGGCTGCGGGCCCCTCCCCGCTCTGCAGGCTGAGCCCCGGGCTCACACCCGCTCCCTCCCCCGGACGCCCGCCTGCACTCCCTGCTCGCATGCGATGCTTGCCTCGCGGCCTTGGCACACGCCCCCCCTCCCGGGCGCAGCCCAGGCGTTCACGCCACAGCCCCTAACCGCATGGCCTCTACCATGGCGCGTCCAACCGCCCTGCTTGTCACCTTTGCCATTTTATAGTCATCTTGGGGTAACTTGATTAAAATCTCTGTCCACCTGTAGACTGTGAGGTTCATCAAAGGGGGGCTCCATCTGTTTTGCTCACGCCCTGTGCCTTCAGCCCTGACCCAAGTATCTAGCAAATTGTAGGCCTTCAATGAATATTTGTTGAATGAATTACTGAGAGATTTCCCCCCCCCCGCTTCTTTATTTTTTAATATTTCTGAGCTTTGACTCTGTACAGGGCCAAACATTTTTATGTCCTAGCGCATACATTTTCTCATGTAATTATTTTATTACTTTGAGATTTGTTTTCTGGTTAGTCAGAGCATTGGTAGTCTGAGGAGCAATCGTTTTGGAGATTCCTTAATTGGAGAATGGAGAGTGTCTTGGATCACAGGACTTTACAAGAAGATTTAGCACAGACCCAAGATAATCAGGAAATAAAAATGGCCATATGGTGAGCAAAGAGAGGTTAGAGAAAAACTGGGGATCTTCACAACCCAGGGGGCTGTGGCCACTGCTGTGTGTCCCAGGAAGGGTGGATGTGAATATTTTGGATTAAATAAGCTTGTTCTTGGCCAAAAAATTAAAGTATCTGTCACTGCAGCTGGCCATGATGAATTAAGTGGAACCTGTTCTAAACAGGCCACCCTGCATATTAAACTTCTCAAATGCACTAACAAAGCACTTTTGGAAGAATTCTAACTAGGTCAGCAATACATTTGCCATATATCACGCGAATAATTCTAATGTAATTCATAAGTATCTAGGCTTATGGAAATTGATGTTTTCTGTAAATATTGGAGTGTGAACAACTCTCACTGCCAGTCAAAGCAGAATTAAATTTGAGTCTGGGACATATCAAGGGAAATAATAGAGATTCATAGATTATGGGGTGAGAGGGGTCAAGTGCTATGTATTATCTGGCATAAACAGAAACTTCCAGAGCTATGGCTCTTTTTTTTTTTTTTTTTTTTTTTTTTTCATAAAGTTACAGACAATCTGCTCTTCCTTTGAACTATGTTCCTAAGGCACTTCAGTGAGATTTTCCAGAGTAAATGATTCTATTGCTTTCTTGAGCTTATTTGAAAAGATTCGTCCTAATACATGCTCTCAGCTTCTCTCTCAAATCATTGCCTTCTCCTGGCCTTCTTGGCTGCCTTGATTAACTTTTCCAGATTTTATCAGTGTGACCTCTGCAGGAGCTTCAATAACTTTCATAGGGGATCATCCTAAAGTTTCCACTGGCATGTTAACAGTGGTTAACTCAGGGCAACAACGTTACACATACATACACACATATATATTTTCCAAAATGTCTACAATTAGTACGTATTGATTTTATCATGTGTTATTCAATTATTTATTCAGTCAATATTGATTAAGCACCTACTGTGTACCCTTCAGTCTTCTAGCTGATAGAGGTACAGAGGAAATAATGATTGAAATAAATCACCAGGGTGTCGTGTGGAGAGATGTCAGTAAGAGCCACACTGACTGTCACCATCACGTGCCACACAATATCTTCCAGAACTGAGAGAGCAGAACCTGTAGCAGGAGCCTTTGGCCTGAAACTTGGGAAGAGAAAGATAAAGCTCAGAGGAAAGAATGCTCTACCTTTTTTGTCAATATGAAGTCCTGAGTGTTTATTTTAGAACGAAGTTAAAATTACTTCCTAAGGGAAAACTAATTTCCGCTCCTACGTATTTGGAGTTTCTTGTTGTGAGAGGCATCTAGTGACCTAATTCTCGGCAAGATTTTGTGATCTGTCGGGATGGAAATAAAAAGTAGAGATGTGTGCTCAGGAAAGACAAGAGGAAAAGGGATGGCAGATCAGCTCAGGCTCTTGCATAAGGAAACAAAAAACGTATCTGTTAACTACTAACTTCGTTGACTTGGTGTCTAAATGTCTGCTGGGGAGTTGCCAATATAAAAGTGGTTTGATAAAATTAGTTGAATGTCCTACCCAATGTTTCCTAAATGTCTAATCGGGCAAGGATGATGACTTTAAAGTGCTTGATTTGGTGTGCGTGGTGAGAACTTTCTCCCCACACCCCCCTGCCCCCTCTAACTCTTCTCCATGTCTCAGCTCGTGCACCCTTTCTGGTGAGGAACCTTCCCGTCTCCAAGGCCACCCCGCACCTTCATGGCCTACATGCCCCGGTACCCGGGCACATTGCCCAAAGACACCAATCACTCTAGCCCACCTAGCCCAACGTCAGTCTTTCTTGCTGGTTTAAAATTCAGTGAAGACAAGAACTCCACACGTTTGACAAGACATAATTATAGATTGAATAAATTGAAGGCATAGATTTTTTTCTTGCTCTTGAATTTTCCTTTATTTTTCTGAGGAAGATAAAAAACATCATTATTGTATGTCCTACCTACCAGGAATAAACACTAATTGGGGATCTAAAGTATGTATTCACATTACAGATGGAACTGTGTGACTTTTATTAGCATCTTTGTGATATTTTTTTTCCCTAAATGGGTTCGTCTCCAATTATATTATGAAAGTCAGAAGGGATGTAAGGTTCGGGAAAGTTCTGTTTTATGTCCTTCAGAAAACCTCGGCTCCCTAAAGAAGAGGGACCCATCCTCTTTCCAGGGTATAGTTTTTGAGAGGAAAACCAAACCAAAATGCGTGCAGAGACAGTCGGTTCATGGAGCATGGACACCGTCAGGCTGAGGGAGAGGAGCATTGCCCCTGCTTCAGGCAGGATCCAGAGGGAAGGCAGGTCCTTTGAGTCTCAGAGGCTCTTTTTCTTAATTCAAACTGGCCTTTCAATATTTGACAAAGGCCACTAGCTGTTAAGACTGCAGATTAAAACAACTAAAATCCACAGGTGCCTACAAGGGACCCAAATCCTGCCCTTTTAGGACACAAGGGCAATGAGAAAACACTCCATCATCAGCGTTTTACAGTTAAGTGTCTTAGCACTTTCCCAAATTCGCTCCATCTGGGCAATCAGGAGGGTAATTGAACACAATGAGGTGTTGAAAGCTTTCTCAAAGTGCTGAGGAGTAAGATGAACTATTCAATTATCCCTTACACACCCAGGCTCGCACGCCTCTTGCTGCATAATTCTCCAAGCCTTGTGTCGTAGATGGTTCTTTTGACTTTTTTGAGCTTCTTATTAGTTTATTACCCTGTTGTTAGTGTCTGTCATTCTACTCATGTAACAGATGGGACACTAAAATAGAGAACGCTTTACCCTATGCATTGTAGCGCCAGTTTAATGTAGCACAATGTGAAAAGTAAGTCCCCTGATTACACATTTACATCATTTCTATACAAAACACAGAATAATTATGACAAAAATATTTTACAGCAATATCAGACAGCGTGGCAAGAGACACAGAACCATGAAAAGCAGACACAGGAGTTTAAAAACATAGTGGGCTGCGATTATTTATTTTGGTGAGAGGGAAACACGTCCTTTGTGACTCGCTGGTTTCTGGGTCATTGCTGAGTGGTAGCCCAGGACGATATTGGGTATTTAGTAAAATGACTGAGTCACCTAATCAATTTAAGTTATTTTTCTATTCTCAGGTTCAGGAGTCAGAGAATTGTGTTGCACATTTTTTTTTAAAGATGTCAAAATTAACTTCGAGGTATAAAAGTGTATTATGGATACCTGGTGCAGTCCATGACAATATTTCAGTGGTAAAATTCAGCCTGGTTTGACTCAGAAGCCCTGACATGAGGAGCTGCTCCCCGGGGGCCCCAAGGCATCCTGTAAGGACTTGTCAGATCTACTGTAATTGGTGGTACATCTGTCTTCTCAATTAGGCTCTCAGCCCCCAAGAGCAAGGCTTTAATTTTCTCCTGAACAACACACTACACCTGGCGCAGAGTAGACATAAATAATTCCTGGAGGGAGGTACCCACTCAGAATAGCCTGCGTGGAGTCTGCGCTGGCTGACGGGGTAAAGACTGCGCGGCCCTGAGGCCTGAGATTCCGCCACCCTCTTTCTACCACATGTGGCGACCTTCACAGTTAGGTCACAACCGAGGTGAACAATGGCCTTTACTCAGGAATGCCAGTTGTTAAGAAACAGTGTCCAAAGCAAAGTTTTTTCAGTGTCCTCTGGACATTACCTAACAGCCCTGGCAAGGGGTTCCCCAGGCCTTTCGCCTTGTGTATTACCTGTTTGACTTGCTATTAACTAATTATTTTAGGGTATTTTAAAGTTTTGCAAGAATAGCAATGTAGATGATTCCAATGCCATAGCAATGAAAACTGATTTTTTGTGCAAATTGTAAATAATTTTTGATCAAAGGTTATACTTTTATTGTCCTGTATGTACATTAACTAGTTTTGCTCATGGACCAACCATCTTATTCCAAATTATTTTGAAGGTACTATAAATATCTCCATTTCTCCAGTACTTTTTGAAGCAGCTTTAGCATCCTGGTGTTTTCATCATTAATAAGCTAAACAATCTTTGACATGTATTCATTTTATATTTGCATACACTTGGTTGTCTTAGCTTTTTGACAATTATAGTGTGACAAAGTAAAGCTC
Source organism: Miniopterus natalensis (assembly GCF_054644295.1). Lineage (NCBI taxonomy): Eukaryota > Metazoa > Chordata > Mammalia > Chiroptera > Miniopteridae > Miniopterus > Miniopterus natalensis. The sequence goes on along the minus strand of NC_142093.1, from coordinate 8,668,304 downwards.
GTATATGTTTAGTCTGCATAATCATGTTTAATAAAGATTGAAAAACACAGAAATAACAGTCCAAATGCCCCCAAATATATTTTTGTATTACACCTGATTTTTAAGAATTTGACATACGAAAACAAATGTGTCTGGGGGGATGGGGAGAGATTCATTTGAAGAGTGCAGGTTGGATTTTGCCTGCAATTAGTTTTCTAGAAAATACAAGATGTAGCAAGTGATGAAAACAGAGTTTAACAGTGAGTATGCCAATGGAAAAGGGATGCATTTGTCCATACAAATACACAAAACAAAAATACCAGTGGGCCAGGAAATATGCCGGTAAGAAAGGAGTAGTCAGACCTGTGGTACTGCTTGGAAATCTGACATGGTTGGGATATTCTACTTCCATTATCACTGGAGAGAAACAATTATCATGACCTAATTCCACAGGCATTTTTTTGTTTGAAATATTTGGTTTAAGCTCCACATTAAAATAGATTGTTTAGGGGGAAATTCAGTGGCTGTTTCAAAAATAGCAATACCAGTTAGGAGATGGTATTTTTTTTAATATAATGCAAAAAAAGGGGGGGGTTCTACTAAGCAGAGTCCCCCCTTATCTGCAGTTTGCTAGCCATGGTTTCAGTTACCTATGGTCAAACACAGTCAAAAATGTTAAATGGAAAATCTAGAAATAAGCAATTCATACGCTTTACATTGGGTGCCATTATGAGTAGTGTGATAAAATCTTGCGCTGTCCTGCTGTGTCCCACCTGGGAGGTGTCATCCCTTTGTCTAGCATATCTATGCTGCATACGCTATCTGCTTGCTAGTCCCTTAGTAACACTCTTGGTTATCAGATCAACTCATGAAATCTCAGTGCTTGTGTTCAGGTAACTCTTATTTTACTTAATAATGGCCCCTCAAATTCACATAACTTTTATTACATTAATTGTTATAATTGTCCTACTTTAACATTGGTTATCATTGCTAATCTCTTGCTGTGCCTTATTATAAATTAGACTTTATTATAGGTATGTATGCATCTGTAGGAAATAACATAGTATATATAGGGTTTAGTACTACCCATATTTTCAGGCATCCACTGGGGGGTCTTAGAAAGTATCCCCTACAGAGAAGGGGGACGACTGTGTACCAAACTTTTACAAAGACTATAGCAGGTCTTAAAAGATAGGACATGAGACTTCTCCTCAAGAATGTGAACTTTATTGGAAATTTAAGGCATAGCCATATAAACAGGGAAAAGGGAGAGGAGAAGTTGAGCAGTGATATCAATGGTTCGGGGGAACGCTCACTATGGGAACCGGCTGTGTCTTGAATAACAAAGATAACTCTGGCCATTCCTTCAACCTCCTTCATATTTGTCTGCAGTCTTCGGCTTAGAAACGTTCTTATAAACAGAAAAGTTAACCAAATGAGTAGGTTAATGTTATTTTATTAGGAAACACGATGCTTTCAAGTGGACAGCGGTCTTGATCGGGACTCTGTTCTACCAGGTCCTCAGTAACAAGTACAGGCCACTTAGCTCAGGTCTACCAGTTGTCTGAACGCCTGGCCGTCCCAGGTAGGAAGGTGAGACCCCTGGCAGCTGGTCCCCCCTTTCCGCCCTCAGCTGGTCACCTAGGCCGCCCTCTCTGCTTTCTTCGTGTCTCTGAATTTGCTGTACTTGTGCCCTTAGAACAAAATCTGCTTGGGGGTTTGGGGAAAGGTAGACTCTCCCCCAGCCTCATCACTGGGAACACATAGAGTGCTCTTCCACATTTTTCTCGGCATGCCCCTCATGGTTATCCGTACGCAAGCAGGCTTTTAGAGGCTTTCATTTCTAGCGTTGGTATAAATTTTGTTCTTGTTCATTTTATGTTCTTTCATAAATATTCTCATAATTATATGTTCATAACTATTTTACAGTGCTGCATATGATATACACTGGGTATATATCACTTAGATGTTTATCTAGTTTTAGGCATTTTTTAAAATACTACTTTACTGTTTTAAATAATTCTGCCTTAAATATATTTGTGAATGTCACTATGTTTTCATGATATAAATGACTATAAACCTTTAATTCTAAAATAAATATCTTTAATATCTTAACTACTCTGAAGTTAGGGTATGTTTTAAAGTTGATATGTATGTTTAACATGGTTGTTAAATATTATTAACGAGCTGTATTAAATTGCTGGCATACCCGAGAATTAGTTGGGAATCTAAACAATTAAGTATTTTCTTAGGGAACATTTCTAAAATTGGTGATAATAATCATATAGAGGGATATAAATGTAATACAAGTTTAATTGTTGCAGTATCAATCTGTAGAAATGAAACACAAAAGAAAAACAAACAAAAGAAAGGGCTTTTCTTTACAAATGCTCCTTAGTGTACACACATGTATACATTTAACAAAAATAAAATATCAGTGAATTATGAAATGTGTCAATATTAAATTTATAAAGGTGTAAGTGTTATTATTACTTATAACACCAATGCAAATATAAATACTGACAATCAAAATAGAAGCAAACAAAAGTAGGAGAAAAGTATCACAAGAAAAATTTCAAAATGTATCTTCTTAAATATTTCACATTTAGCTAGACAAATCAAGAACAGAAATCAGGAAATCACAAATAATATTCAGAAGTACTTAGTGAAAAGACATATATGTAATTATATATGTATTTACATAATCATACATAAATCATTCTGAAAATCTTGATCAAATATGATTTCTGGAAAAACATAAGTTAATAAAGAGTACATAGAAAACAAAATAAAAACACAAATAAGTTAGGCTGATAACCATATGAACTTTTAAAAAGGTTATCAATGAACCATTTCTACACACAAATTGAAGGTTCAGACATTTTTCCAGGTAGATTACATTAAATATTTAAATGGCAAATAAATTTTATACTCTTAATCAATTTATGGCATTGAGAAAAAATATACACATATGTAATGTAATTTTTAAATGCCATTTTAATAAAATGAAACTGGAATAACTCTAAAAGCAGATAAGCATGAACTAAAGAACTAGATGCCAATTTGTTTAGGAATATCAATACAATTTCCAAATAAATATTAGCATTTAACTTAGAAATAGACTTAAAATACATTGCTCTTTTGATTTAATAGATATTGTCTGAGAATCTACTATGTGTGAATAGCTGTTCTGACTTTTAAAAACTATAGATATGGCCTGGCCAGCATACCTCAGCCGTTGAGCGTCGACCTAGGATCCAGGCCATCAGGGTTCAAGCCCCAGTCAGGGCACATCCCGGGTTGCGGGCTCGATCCCCAGCAGGGGGCGTGCAGGAGGCAGCCGATCAGTGACTCTCATCATTGATGTTTCTCCCTCTCTCCCTCTCCCTTCCTCTCCCTGGAATCAATACAAAACATATAAAAAAATAAAAACCTATAGATGTGCACTTGACAGATAATAGACAAGGTCTTTGGAAAGCCAGGACTCACTAGGGAGAAACAGACAGTAGCCAAATATACAAATTTACCGTCATTTAGAGAACTTTGACATATGCCCTGGAGTAACTGTAAAGAAATACTTTCTGCAGAGCATTTGGGGTGTAATTTCAGATAATGTAGTAATGGACGCCTGTGTCAGGAGATGAAAACATGTTAGGAGAAATATATATATATGTGCATATATATGTGTGTAAATAGAGAGAAAGAGAGCATAACATAACATGATATTACGTTATATGATATAAAATACACAACGTATTATATATAAATAGATATGTTATGTATCACATATACATAGATTTCCTGCTGCATTCTTAATTACTTTTTATTAATAATTTATTAATTTAAAATTTATTTGTTTAACTAAAGCAATCTGTGCATATAATGGACTAATTAGAAAATACAGACAAGAAAGCATTAAATATCATCCTTACCGTAATGAACGGCAGTTGATCGTTAGTCACACTTTTGCATATATCTTCTAGAATGTTTCCTAGGCTAATATATACTCATATTGTGTTTAATGAATAGTATCTTGTTCATTAGTTTGCTGTGCTTGATGATCTGCCATGACCTTATTTTCATGTTACGATTTTCCCGTCACCAAACTTTTGATTGCTGAGTAGATTTCCATAAAAAAGATTCAGTGTGATTATTTAACCAGTTACATGTTTTAAGATATATATATGTGTAATTTTTAATTTTTTGTTAGCAGCTGTGATCAGATTATTATTATTGTTGTAAATTATTATGTTCACACATGCTTAATTGTTTCCTTAGGATAAGTTTCTAGTTGCATAATTGTTGGATCAAATGTTATGATCATTGTAATGATCTTTGATACCTATCGTGATGTGGCTCCCAGAAAGATTTTATTATTTACAATCTCACCGGCAACGTCTGGGTGGAGGAGGGCAACATACATGTTTTTCTAGATATTTGCCAAAATTAGATATTAAGATTCTGTTCTATCCTTTAGAGAAATAGTTTCTTGTCATTAATTAGCATATGCAGTTTGTGCAAGCTTTTTATAGGTTTAATACTTGTGTTTTTAATTTTTAACAGTTTGAAGTCAGTTGTGACAATTGGTCCAAGGATGTTCTTTTGTTAAAATCTATAATAGCCCTGAAGTTGGTTTAATTTCCTTTAGGTGCAAGCACGTGAATCATGAGGAATAAAGCAGACACCTACCTGGCTGGTCAAAGGACAGAATTAAACACCGATTTCTGTGCTGCCTGTGTGTAACAGACAAAATTGGGTTTATCTTTAACTTTGCTCCTCTGAAACTTAGTGATTTTTGTTTTTGTTTCAGCTTCCATTATGCGGTTTTGTTTTTTTCAGTTGTGTGATCTCTATGTAATCTATCCTGATATTGTTTACTGGATGTGATACTGGCTTAGTGGAAAGAAACAGTTTTAAATTGCTTTTTATTTGGGCTCAGACTTAAAAGAAAAATCAGATTTATTTGTTGCTGACTTTGTTTATTTGGTCTTCACTCTAGTTTTCTCATCTCTCGAGGAGCCAATTAAAGCATCTTTCTTCAAAGAACTTGTTATTAGTCAGCTCTGGTTTAGTTTTCATGCCATGAGAAGCAACCCCAACGTCTCGGTGGCTTTCACACAATAAGGGTTTATCTCCCACCCATGCTGATAGATGCTGTCGCTTGGCTGCCACTCGAGTCTGTGTTACCTTTACTGAGGGCTCAAGCTGTCAGAACAACTTCTAAGACATCACGGGTCTCCTTCCAGATGGAAGACTGTGCATGGCAAGGCCTGCATTGGATTGCAAAGCTCTTCCTGGAGGTGAAACATGGTATTCAGCTCACAGTTCATTGGGCAAAGAAGTTATACGCCCAGGCCTGATGTTAAGGGAGCCAGAGAGAGAATTCTCCTCCCAGACACATGCAGTAAACATTTTGAACAAAGTGTTATCACTTTATCTCTTCAAGCTAATACTTGGCTCTAGAATTAAAAAGCCATGCTGGTGGTGAAGCCCCTCATGCATTAATTAGCTTAAGAAATTTGACCTCACTGCAGGCCTAAGTAATTTAAAACAAGACTCTGCACAATTTGCTGTAAAGAGCCAGATAGTAAATATTTTTATTTGGAGGAGGCGGGGCATGCAGTCTCTGTTGAAATATTCGCAGCTTCTCGAGTCTGCTGATATGCCAGAAAGCAGCCATAATTATTACAGAAATCAATGGGTGCGTCCTGTTCTAGTAAAACTTTATTAAAAAAAAAAAAAAAAGGCCATGGGCTGGATTTTTCTTGCTGGCTACATTTTTCCAACCCTGAGGTAGATTAGTTCTTATCTGGTTAGAGTAGAAATTTGGAATATCCTGTTAGAGTTTATCTGTATTTACTAAAAGAAGTTTCACTAATAGAAACTGTGAGATTTTATTTATGGTAAGTCCTGCTCGAGTATAAGGCAGGCGATTTTTACTTTTAATAGCTGTTGATTCTGTGAAAAATTTTCTGAAATGCAGAAACATAATTTGAAACATTATTTTCAATGTGCTGGCTTTGTTAAAACAGGCTACAGAAAGGAAAGCTCCCTGAAATTTGCTTGGCTGATGGAAGCATGCAGAGAAGTGAGAAGGCATTGTACGGAGCAGGGATTAAGAAAAGAATGAGAAATTCTAATTTAATTGCTATAATAGAAATGAAGGGAGTAGTTTCTTGGAAATGGTATTCAATCCACCATCTTCCTGGAAAAAGCACATTACTCTTTAGTATCTAGATAGATGTAATTGCAATCTAGCCACATGTTTGTGTGTGTGTGTGTGCGCGCGCATGTATGTATATATATAGTCACAAAAATAATGCAAGCATGAAATCTAAACAAAAGGTGACCATGTCTCTTTTTTTCAAACCTTCTGAGAAATTATCATAGGTAATTACACAAATACAAATGTGTAATGCAAGTGACAAATTAAAACAATATTATTCTTGTTGAAAATATTCAACAAAATCTTACTGCTTTTAAGATTCAAAATCTGTTTTCTTGCTGAGAATAAAATAGGTGCAAAGTACTTTCAAATTTCTTTTCCCCCAAATGCAGGCTTAAATACAAAGAAATGTTAATTGATTCATTGAACTTTTGAAGCTACTATTTAACATTTTTAATAAAAAGAAGCCTACCTCTAATCCCACGTGGCGGCTTCACTAAAGACATACATTATAATTATGCTTCTGTTTTCATTTCCCCCTAATAACTGGGACTGCAAAAGCCTGCTTTCTGCATCTAGATTTCAAGCCATCATTCAGAGAGAGCTTCATTAAACCCCACCGAACACTAAAGGTCACCCTGGTTGCATATGTTTGTGTTCCAGCAACCAAATGTTGCAAAATCTCTATCAGCAGCCGGCAAAATTCAGAAACACATGAAAATGGCAAGAGTAAAATGAGGACATAGGTGATACCTTCATCTGTTTGACAAATAGAAACACGGATAAATAGAATCTAGTTCTTTTCCTGGAGGAAATCATTCTGCACAGAAGACTAAACCTAAATTGGCGATTAGAATATTTCATGTAAATGCAAAGTTGATTTCCATTAAGTAACTGGACTGGGCTGACCCAGGACATCTTTTCCATTTCAAATATTAGAAGTGCCTTTTAAGATAGAACAACTGCAAATGTAAATATATAACTGAGCTCAAAATATAAAAAAGGAAAAAAAATCTCCACATGAAGGGGGAACATAAAGTTGGAGCAGTGAATGGAAGCTGGAGCCCAGGGGCTCACGGGCCTTACTGGCTGGAGTCTGGGACTCGACTACTCACTGTAATAGGAAGAGACTCTTGGTTCTGGGGATTAGAAATGAGTTACTGCATAAAACTAGGATTCACAAAAATGGACCCATTCATAAAATGAAAACTCTTAACAATCCAGGAAAACAGGACTGAAACTTACACTTTGCTGAGGGCATGGACAGAAAAAAAGTGACCTGAAAGTAATAATAACCTCAAGTGTTTTCCCCTTCTATGAAATCTAAATTTATACTTCACAATCCACACCTCCAACCACCCAGGGGAAAAGGCCTATTAGAGGCAAATGTTTCTAAAGAGATAGCCTTATGAACCAGGAAAAAATAGAATTCTCATTAAATAAAGCTTCTGATGAGTATGAACTTACTTTAAAAATTATAAATCATTACTTTATCATGAAATTAATATCAAGAGAGAGAAAGAAAGAGAGTAAACATGTACATCAAATAGAAGAGAACTGGAAATAATAAACAAATTTAAAAGATAATTTAAAATAATTAAATTTTAAAATGATCAGACAGATAAAGGAAGTAATAAATAGTATAAGAACTGTACACTATGATACAGGAAGAAACACTGTTGAAAAGTAACTAAGCACAGAGTTTAAAAACCAACATTCAAGATTATTTAAATAATAATAAATTCTTTTTAGATTAGTTGACAGGTAGATTGGACATAGTTGAAGAGTGAATATGGTAATTGGAAGACAGAGGGCAGAAAATCATCTGAGATAATGCAGATTGATAAGGACATAGAAGAGAGGTTTTAGGAGATATAGAAAACAAAATAAAAGCTGGGTGTTTCAATGCAAGAACAAGAGAAAATAGGGGAGACATAATATATTCCTGAGAAATTTCCTATATTGATGAACCTCTGAATCTTCTGATTGACTGAACACTCTAAGTCTTAAACAGGGTGCATATACACATCCATAGCTGGTTGAATTATAGTAAAATTATATAACATTAAATACAAAAAAATAATTATGTTTTCTGAAAGAAGAGCTATTTTTACAAAGAAATGCCTAATGGACATACAACAAATATTTTACCAACAATGTCAAATCCAAAACACAGAGGGAAAGCAACTGATCACCTAAAGTTTTAAAACAAAGTTAAACTTTATTTAAGAATAAGGTGAGATAGGGGGATTTTCTAGCAAAGATTGAAGAAATTTACTCTGGACAGATCCTCACTGTAAGAACTACTAAGGACTGGCTTTAGCAAGAAGTATATTGAAGTCAAAAGCAAGGAGTAAAGTGAAAGAACTAGCAAATGTAGATAAATCCAAGTAAGCATTGACCATAAAAAATAGGATTACTTTAAGAAGTGTAGAAGCTGATAGAAATAAAATATCAAATGTTAATAGAGAAGGTGAGATTTAAGGTAGATTGTTTTCATTTTATTAAAAAAAGATATTTTTATTGATTTTAGAGAAAGGAAGAGAGAGGGAGAGAGATATATAAACATTGATGATGAGAGTTATTGATCAGGTGCTTCCTGCATGCCCCCTATGGGGGTTCAAGCCTGCAACAGGGCATGAGCCCTGACCAGGAGTTGAACTGTGACCTCCTGGTTCATGGGTCAACCCTCAACCACTGAGCCCCTGCAGCTGGGCAGAGGTAGATTGTTTTTTTAAAGAATTCCAATGTACATTAGCCTATTCTTCCTAGTTAATGAAAAAAATTAATCTTATAATGTGATGGCTAGACTTCCAGAGAAATAGTAATTTTCTTAAAAAATTTATTTTTATCTGAAAGGAAATCTATCATCTCTAAATTAAATTAAGGCATGATCCAGGTCTGTTTTGCTTCTCATTTGCTTATCACTTAACATTTCTGCTGGGCACAGTGCTGGGCACATCACAGAAAATCAGGCAATGTTTGTTGAATAAATAAGACAATTTCATTTTTACCAGCAAGATTTTGCTTAATTTAAGCTTTTAAAAAATCGTTTATTCATCCCAGCCATTCCTTTTCTAGTTCCAATTACTGGCAAGGTAATTGTCAAAGATCTCTTATTCTGACAAAAATGATACTGAATTCTTTATGACTTGTGGTTACAAAACTTCTCTCTTAAAAATATTCCCCTTTTATTGATTCTTTGCAAATAATAATTGGAGAGAAGTTAACCTGTTAAATTATTCCTGTTTGCTTTTGGAGATAGAAGGAATGAAATCTCTAATCTCTTAAGGAGTAAAATTTTATTTTCAGATGTTCCCTTGATTCTAAGAAGCAATTATGAATAGTAATTGTCTTAATCCTCTGCAAATGGCAATAACCTCTGAGCCAGTATTATATTGGATCATAGGGAATAAAAAGAAATAAATTGCTCACCTTTTGCAGGCATTTTATTTCTGTGGCTCCCTGACCTGTCTGGCTGGAGTCCTGAGGCGTGGGGAAGGTGCTGTAAGACAGTCTTACGGACGTGCACTTCTAAGTCATACTGTGACTTACCGGAAAATGTTGGTCTGAAATGCTGTGTGGAGCTACTGGAAAATTTATCAGGACCTTGGACAGTGATTGCTCTTGGCTAACTAGGGCAGGGCCCTGCTTCCCTTCTTACACTCAGGTGGCATTGTCCCTCTTGTCTCCTGGCCCCTCCCCCCATCAGAGTGCCTTCTTTCTCTCACTCTTGCAGTTGTTTTTGCCATTAAATAAAAAATTTTGAACAAGAAAACAGAAGTTATTGGATCTCTCTAAACCTTAGCTTCCCGGGTTATAAACCGGAAGTGAACACGCCTAGCTCAGAAGGTGATGCAAGGGTGTTTGATCTTACAACCAGCACCCTACGGCTCCTGACATACAGTAGGGTCTAAACAAGATGCGCAGTTGCTAGTTTCCTTCAAGGTCTTATGGTTGAACTGTGCTTTAAACAGCGTCTTCCTTTCATTCTTTAATTATTTTTGTAATAAGTCAAAAACCATATTTTATGTTGCAAACGGCAGTTGCATGCATGCAGTCTCTTGGCAGCCAACCAGCCGCATCAGAACAAGCCGGGGACCTGAAACACTGCAGAGTGGTTGAGATGAAAGTGGCCAAGACAAGTAGCCAGGATTCTATCCCGTTGAGGGGCTCAGAGATTATAAGTATAACTTCACGTTTTATTCTTCCTGTGATGAGACGCCGTTAGAGAGATCTGAGCAGGAAATCTAAGTCGTCAGATTTGCATTTTAAAGGGATGCTCTACTGCACTGTGGGGGGATAAGAGATAGAGGGGTACAAGTTGAATCATGAAGATGTGGTTGAGTTTTCCTCTAAGGGAAGGCCGATTCTCTCAAAAACATGTTAAGTTATCTACTTTTCCCCACAAAGCTAAGGAAGTAAATTTCATTGGATCTGAAATTAAATCTATTGACACACAGCTCCATGTGTTTTTGTGTGCAGGAGAATTCTAGTTACTATATGTTTGAACTGGGTCAAACCGTAGCTGGTTATTTGCTCTAAAATTCTTTACAACTGCACACTTCTCTAGCAACTGTAGAATCAGCATGAAAAGTTATACTTTAAAATGCATTGGTGCTTATTTATTAATGAAAATGGAAGAAATGGACACATCTGCAATTCGGAGTCTTTCTAACAAGGATTCTTAATTTAGATCTTTCCTAAGCGTCTACATCACTTTTGACAGGGGTCTAGTACACTTCTCGTTAACATGTTTCTAGGAATTGAATGGCTTTTTGTAGCATTCGTGGGTGGGTTTAAAAAAATCACACTTTAAAAATTACTACCAGTTTGTGCTAATGCCTTATGTTAATTTTTTATTCAGATACTTAATTCAGTAGTAGTAGCTTTAATAGTTTGTTGGTCGATTCCTTAGAATTTTCTAAGTAATATTTATATTTGTAATTAGAGACTTCTTTAAATATGCTTTTTTTGCATTTGTACCTCCTTTTTTTTTAATGTATTTGCTCAGACCCTCAACAAATTGTTGAAAAGAAAGTTGACATTGAACATCTCACTGTCATCATTAATATAGTGGGAATTATGTTTTATAACGGAATGCATTTTAAGCCATAGTTTAAGAAATACCTACTAAATTTTTAATTTAATCTTTATAACAATCTAATGACACTATACCCTTAGTACACCCACTTTTCATTTCAGGAATCTGAGGTCTAGGGTAAAAAAGCAACTTGCCCGAAGCACCGATAGAAAAAGGAATCCAGATTCAGGGATTCTAATTTCAGAGTATATGTACCTGGTGAACAAATCTTTTCAAGTAAGAAAGCTTTCTTAGTGTACTTAGGGTTTTATCAAATAAGAATATTGAGTTTTATCAGCACTCTATGGAGATAATCATATGGTTGTTCACCTTTAATCTTTAGACATATGGAATTACATTAACAGATTTCCTGATATTAATCCATTCACTCATTGTGTCTTTGGGATACCCCCTAACTGGTGTATTTGATTTGCTAATATTTTATCTATGACATTTCATCTTGAGTTATAAGTAAAATTGACATAGTTCTTATTTTTCATTTCGCTGGGCAAAATGAGTAGTAGGATTAGGATTAAGATAAGATATTAAAATAAAATAGAGAGATTTCCATGTTTTCTAATAACAAAGTAAGAACTAATGATCCAAAACATAGCTGAAGTTTTGAGAACATGCTAAAGCTTTGCATGTATACCTTCACTGACCTTTTATAATAAGCCCCATGGAACAACAATATAATTACCCACTCCTTAGGAGATCACCACAGCTAGGATGTGAAGGAACGTGGGAAGGGTCACACAATTAGAAAAAGGCACAATCCTGATGAAAACAATTGAATTTTTATATCTGCATTGTCTTTATTTTCACTTCATGCTTTCAAATGGTGGTTTAGCTTATTAAAATTTTTAAACTTTGCAGTATTTCCCTTAGCATGGTGAGGTTATTACTCCTTTAGCACCAGGCAGCTACTGTGCTGTTAATAAGTCAGACTAGTGACGATCTGACTATTGTCCTTGGAAGATCTGTTTTTCCTCTTGAAGCTACTAGATGTGCCAGCTGACCAGTGACATCTTTTGCAATTTATACAACAAGCTCATGTGTGTAGACTGGGGTGGGTACTTGAGTGTTTTAATTAGAGGATTTTGTGTTTAATTTTCTCATTTATTCATTTAACAAATATTTATTGAGCGCCTTCTGTGTTCCAGGTATAGTCCTAGCTATGGGATATAAATTAGTGAACAAATAAAAAGCGAAACCCCTGCCCTTGTGGAGCTTGTAGTCTAGTCTGGGGATCTGGGCAAAGAACAAAATAAGAAAGTAAATCCTATGGCCTGTTACACACTGATTGCTCTGTGAGGAACAGATAAAGAGGGGTGGGCGATACGGAAATTCAGGTTTCAAAGTGGAAATTTTAACAAACATGGGAAGTCGTCACTGGCAAGGTCCTATTTGAGAGGGGGGCCATGTGTATCAAAAGGGAAGAGAGGTCTCTGCAGAGACAAGAGCGAATGCAAAAAGCTGGGCCACAGGGGTGCACCCGGCATGCTTGAACGCAGCAAGGAGGCCACCGTGGCTGTACAGAAACGAGCAAGTGGGATAAAAACAGGGGTGCACTCAGAGCAATAGCACAGGTCTAGGAAGGTGTAGAACTTTCTAGGCCATTTAAAGAGCTCTAGATTTTTGTCTGCATGGGTTGGTCAGTGCCTGGGGACTTTAGCAGAAGGGTTCTGCGATTAGATTTATGTTTTCACAGGATCATAGAGACTGCTCTATTGAAAATAAATTGCAAAGGGGCAAGAGCAGAAACAATTATAAAGTTGTTGAATTATCTTTGATTAAAGATGATAAGCACATGGATCAGGTGTAGCAGTGGAAGTTGTAAAAATACAGTCAGTCTTCACTTAATGTCGCCAATGGGTTCGGAGACTTTAAGCAAAATGATGTAAAATGAAAACCGTTTACCATAAGCTAATTTATATAAATAAGAGTTAAGTTCCTCAAGCCCTGGCTAGGTTGCTCAGTTGGTTAGGGTGTTGTCCTGTTACACCAAGGCTGGGGGTTCAATCCCTCGTCAGGGCACATGCAAGAATCAACCAATGGATGCATAATTAAATGGAACAATGAATCGATGTTTCTCTCTCTCTCTCTCCCTTCCTCTCTCTCTAAAATCAATGTATAAAGAGCTCTTATAGATGAATAAGAAATAGGTGGACATGCCAACAAAATAGAAAAATATGTATGTAACGTTCAAACACACACATCTATACTATAAGATTAATGGCCATTAATCTTATGAAGTAATTGTTAACTTCAATCCTAACATAAGAAAGAAAAACTGACACATTGGTTGATGTCACCAGAAGGATATTTTTCTAGAGAGCAATTTGCAAAGATATCATTAGTTTCAGCAATATGCCTATCCTCTCATTTGTCTTAAGGAATTTTCCCTCCAAAGCAAGAATAGATTATGCATGAAAAACTTTAATCATATATTGTTTATCTCTACTATTTCTAAACATTGGAAAAAAGGAACTGTTGGAAAAAGGAAACTGTATAAATAAATTGCTGTGAAAGGCAATTAAATTATATTCAACCAGTAAAATGTCATTAGTTGTACATGAATATTTAATTTAAAAGTTTATGACACACATAAAGGAATTCAGGGTGCTAATTATGGCAAGTGTCCTCTTTTCAAAAAAGCAATGCACATATTTTTATTGTGAAAATGAGATTTGCTGCACTTGGTGTTTGCATCCGTTTGGGTCCATTAGTTCTAACGTCATCGTAGAAGTTTTTCTTGACTTGTTTTCTTTTGTTCATTTCTGTGGGTTTGGGACAGGGAGTGGTGATAAGTTGTAAATTGGTAATTCCAGTGCCATCTTTCAGGGACGTTCAACTCCCTGGCTGTTTCTGCTAGATCTGTGTCCTGATCTGACTTTCATTTTAGAAAGATTACTTGATTATTACAATTGGTGTGGTGTGGACAGAGGTGCACTGGACACAGGGAGGCCCACTAGAGCCCTCTTCGGGAATCCAGGAGGCCGGTTATGAGGATGGGGAATGTGAGCAGTGGAAACAGGGAGTGGGAAGCAGGGTGGGGGTTCCAGGTGAGGGGTGTGAAGAGAAGGCCCCAACGCTTACACAGGAGACCCTAGAACCAGAACCTCTTCAGAGAAACCTGCAAAGGCTGGCGTGAGCTCGAAGCAGAACCCCCTTCTTCCTCACTGAAAAAGCCAATCCCAGATGGCACACTGGCTTTACTATTAAAATTTATAATAGAGGATTATTTTTGTCCTCAGTTACTCTGTCTGTGTTTAATTATGCACCACCGTAATGATAAGAAAATAGCAGCTATTTCAGAGATGCTTTTCAGGCTTCGTATCCCCTCTCCACATGATGCTGGAGTTGAAAAGAGGAATGGGGACCAGAAGAGGCGCAGGTGGTGTGTTTATGGGCCTCGGGGAGATGATTACCTCACTGGGCTGATTGCTACCTGAAGGAAGTCAGATTACAATTAAGCCTGCCAGGTAAAGCACACAATTAAAGTTCATTGAAAATGCTCTCGGCACACTGGTATTAGCAAGGAAATGCACCCGGGCAAACAGATGTATCCTGGAAAATTGAAGGGAATATTTCCTTCTGAAAGAATCTACTTTATCAAATCTGACAACTTTCACTGGAGCTCTGGGTCCAGAGCTAGAAAGAGCTTCTTACTTGAATTAAGCAATTGGCACATCACAGGAGGGACTGGGAATGGGTTGACTCATTAACTTACGTTGCTTAGTAGAAAAGGCGGAGGTAGAGAAAACATGCTTAGCTCACCAGCTTTTGATCTCCGCCTTCCAGATTTGTTAAAGAGCTAGATGTACTGCATTCTGCTCTGTCTCCGAGGGGGTGAGGTGATGATTCTCAAATTGGAATATTCTTGTTATAAAATGTAGGGAAAAGTCGCACCTATCTGTTTGTGAAGTTGGCCTCCCATCAATCAGATGGTGCGGCTATGCCGGGCCCATATGTTACCAATCTCTTTAAGTATCTACTTGCATTTATATGACACTAATAAGAAAGAGTTTCTATAGACAAAGAGCAATTCTGCGATTTTATTTTGCTCCATAAGTAACTGTATGTGTCTTTTTCTCTTAATAAAGTGAAGCATTCCCTCAGCTCACACATATCACACGCATTTCCACTGATGGGAGTTAGGCATGGAGGTTGAGTAGAAACTCCAGCTCAATTCCCAAACCTCCACTCTGTGTTTCCCTGACCTAATGATATTTTCATCTGGTCAGTAATAGAGGCAGTTGATCTGGGGAATGGCTGTCCCATAGAAAATGCCAATACAGGGGAAAGGTTTGCTTTTCTTTGTAATAGTGGGAACAAATAGTCTAGACTAGACCTCTTTCTATAAGAGAAGCTGCTTCTGACCACCACCATTCGAATCTCAGGAAAACATTCAGATGAGAAAAATAGAAAGCAAAGCAAAACTAAACTTAAAACAAAACATGGTATTCTGGTTTGGGATGAAAAGGAATCCTTTGCCACAGCCATTGACTTCTCTGACTCCTCATGGCACACAGCTCCCTTGGAAAAATTAACCCCCCTGGGTATATCTCAATGACTTCATCCATGAGGATTAAACGAGGTAGCATGTATAAAGCATGGGGTAACCCTCAAAGACTAGTAGCTTCCTCCCTCTTTCCCTCAGAACTTTCGGTGTCCAGAGTCCATAAGCACTGGTTTCATGCTGTGTGGCTGCCAGAGGCTCACTGGCTGTAGCCGTCCCCTTCGCTAACCACGTAGGCTGTTTTGTTCATGGGACAGTCAGTGCACAGCCTAAGATGCGTCCAGTTCTTCTGTTGCTCCTTAGTGGCAGTAACTTGGTGTGTTGTATGGAATTCAGAAACTTCATTTACCTTCAAGTATATTCCTTCTAGTTCATATTTCCAACTGAAGTATGAATTAAATACAATGAGATGTGAAAACTGCATCAAGCCTAAAACAGATTGATATATTTCTGTGTAAGTGTGTATTCCTGTAACCACCATTATCTCATTTTAACAAACATCATTTCTACTTTTAGTGAAATCTTCAAGAGCACCTCAACTTCATCTCCCGCTTTCTTGAGTATATAAAAACATAGCGTTCCACCCTGCTCTCTTTTGAGGTGCTGTGGAGTTATTTGCACCCTTCTTTAGAGTCTTTTTAAAATTATTATTCAAAATATTATAGATGTCCCCTTTTTCCCCATTGACCCCTTCCACCCCACACCCACTCCCTGCCCCAGGCCTCCACCACACTATTGTCTGTGTCCATGGGTTGATCTCTCCCCACCGCCCACCCCCACTTTCCCTCTGAGGTTCCTCAGTCTGTTCCTTGCTGCTATGTCACTGAATCTATTTTGTTCATTAGTTTATTTTGTTCATTAGATTCCACACATAAGCAAGATCATGTGATATTTGTCTTAACCAAGGTGTTCCAAGATTTGTGACCTCTGTCGCCTGAGAGGAAAGCTTGACAAGAGAAATGCCACAAGCTCTCCCTACACACCAAGCACTTCTATAGCAGTAGCGAGGACATTGGGAAACACTCAGCAACATGAGCGAGGACACTTGAGTGCAAATTACTCGCTGTAGTAAGTGAAGGGAAAAGAAAATGACAGTGACATTGAATCAGCACCTATTCTGGGCCAAGGTTTGTGCCGGGTGATATATTGAGGTGTAGCCTTTAATCTTCCAAGTATTTTCTATGTAAAGCCTCACTCAATATGCTCTTGGGTCTTCATCATTTCTCTTACTCACTTCCTCTACACATCTTTACAGTGATGGTCTATCCAGAGCTCTTCTCTGTAGACATTACCTTGTCCTAGCCCCCCATTTCTCTCTCTCCCTCTTCATATCTCTACCTATCTATCTCTCTATCTCTATCTCTATTTCTATCTCTCTCTCAGCCTTATACTGTTGCTCTGACACTCAGGAACATCCAATCTTTCTTTTTTGTCTTCTCTTCATCTCTCCCTTCTGCTGTACCCTGTATCTCAGATTAATGAAAGTCCATCTGTGATTGGTTCCTGAGAAAACTAGCCCCCAGTCTTAGGTTGTTGGCCATCTCATCAATTTTCTCGTTCAGTCATTTCCCATTGGCACAGAGAGACTCAGAGTTTCCAAAAGTGACAGCTCTCTCCTTGAAGGGAGCATATGCTGCTTTACAAATTTGGCCACTGATATTAGCTGAGTCATTTTCCACCCCTTTAACTGTCTGATTTCTCTACTTCATTCCAGATTTTTTTTTTTAACATTCATAAGCATTCTTCATCATTCTGAGCCAATATCCACATTAAACTTTTCTATTCTGTTAATTACCATAATTCTTTAACATCCTGTTCAAAGCAATTTAAAACAATGAAATAACATCCTATTTGAAAGGAATTGTTAATGTTCCTCAGGAGCTTTTTCATTTGATTCTCACACAGCACTGTGATCTAGACAAAGTGGCCATTATTATTTTCATGTTTCTAAATACTGAAGAAAAAGGCTCAGTATTTTGCATTTTGTATTTTCTCTCCTCTCTGCTACAATATAAACTTCAGGAGAAAGGGGACCACTGATGCGTGGTTCACTTTTTTATTCTCAGCCCTTGCTCCGTCCCAAATGCTGATAAATCAATAGCATGCCACCAACTTTAACCTGGAGCTCTAGCCCAAAGCAGCTGTGCTGACAGGGCCCATCTTGGTGGCCTCTATTCCATCTTCTTTGTCTCAGTTTGTCCCTCCTGACCTAAGCCCTCTTTTCATGTGAGGTTCCCCCTATGCTGTAGCTGTCTCTTCCTCAGTAATACTCCTGATTAGAGTTGCTGATATTTCACCTGTCTCACAGCTGGGGACAGTCTGTCCCTTAGATGTCCAAATTTCCTTCACCGAGTCTGCAGGAGCCTGGGGAAACCGATGTTCTGTGGTCTGGATACGGGCCAGGAGGCCGAGCCCTGTCCCTCCTCTGCTCGGTAGCCCTGGCTCCTGGGTAGGGGCCTTCTGAGCCGGGCCCGCTCCTCCACAGTGCCCTTGAGGGGCCCTTCCAAGTTCTTCTGTCCCTGGTTCTGCAGCATCTCTGCCCCTGTCCTTTGAGACAGGATGGGTCTTAATTCTCTGGGGCGGTCGATCCTTTCCCCACATTTAATCCACATAAAAGCAATAATGGCAACAGTGGCCCCAAGAAATAACAATCCTTGTTTCATTTATTGCTTTTTCAGATGAATCTGTGACTGTCCTAAATCAGTTCTTTTCTGGAAAGGGCTTTCAAAGGGGATCATTTTGTTTTCTTTCTCTTTTCCCTCAGCCACTCCTTGGGATTAGTCAAGGTAATCGTCAGCAGGTTACATTTGCCCATATGTTTTATTCCAGAACTTCCAGTGTCTGCCACTATCAGGTGCCTAAGAAACAAATCAGCTGTTCAAGAGCCCTTGTTCTACCTAGTGTTCAGCTAATAGTCCTGATAACAAACAGGTCAAAGACCTTTGACTTCAGGCTAAGCACCGGGCTTGGCGCCAGAGCGGGCCGTGCGGAACATTGCCTGCAGTGCTGGTTCAACTCTGAGGTGCAATGTGGGGGTAAATTGGGATTTGGTTAGGCTAAGTTTTTTAAAGAGTGGTCTTTTGGAAAGAATGAAGCACCTGTGCTGACTTCTCAGCTCTGGAAGTTCTTCTGCCCCTCCCTCCAGACATATGTGCTTCAGGCTCCTAGGCGTGGTTGACAGTTTTATTAGGACTGTCATCTCATGGACTTGGCGACCCAATTCAGGGAAAGAGTTGGTGTCAAGAAAACTAGGAATGCAAGGATTTTAAGGATATGTACTTTACTAAATAAATATTAGGCAGAGAAGGAGAGAATCATGAAATCCAAAGTTAATCAATTTTGAAGTTATCTCCAGGTTTGAGGTCTTTGATTAGTCCGTTCTCATGCTGAATTATTGGTCCCTGGTTGTAACTGAGCTTTGGATTTAAGCAGATTTCAGTGTGAATCTTGGTTCTTTTGGCTGCCGGCTGTGTAAATGTGCTTGTTTTGTTGCTGTTTTTCCTTCTTGAACCTTTGTTTCCCCACCCATGAAATAAGGATGGGACTCGCTCCCTCAGTCCTGGCCTGAGGGCTAATTGGAACAGTTAATTGGAGCTCAGTGCTTGCAGAGAGTAAAACACAGTAAAGGCATTAGTCAATTTTTGTTCTTGTTGATACTACTACTATTACCCATTTATTGATTGCCTTATTTATTCAACATATATTCAGTGTCCCAGGTGCCTTGTAAGATGCTATAGATATAGATGCAAATAATACCCAGTCTGTGCCCTTGGCGAGCTCATGCTTAGACGGGGACCGCAGGTAATGGAATCCTACAATTACAGTTCAATAAGTTAAATGCCACAGTGGAGGGGAAAATAGAAACTTTAAGTGTCATGGCCCCATCATGTTCTGCTCACCGTGGGGATAAAGCTTTTCCTTCCACTTAGCGCCATGCCGGGGGCAGGAGTGGTGGCTTTCGCCTGTACTTGGTCTGCTCAAGGTGCAGTTGAACGACAGCAGCAGGGGGTGGCCAGGGAGCCTCCACACAGTTTCTGTTGGGCACAGGGTCAGGCTCTCATTTTAGGATCCAGATTCTCTCTGTGTTCTGCTTCTTAACTGGTCGTGAGGAAGTACCAGCCCCCTGGGGAATTTTCATCATCGCCCTGGCATCTGTTTGGGGTCAAGTAGAAACTGAAACCCCTGAGAGTCTTACAAGAATGTGTGCACCATTTGCTTATCTCTATAGGCATGTCTAAGCCTGACCATGACTGTCTTTAGAAACTAAGGCTTCAGGGGAATGTTATTTGCCTTAGATGAGACAGCTAATTTTGGGCAGAACCAAGGCCAGGATGTGGGCCTCCTGACTTCTGGTACACAGCTCCTTCCATCTGCTACATCTGCCAGAGAGGTGTGACAGAGCAGCACTGTAGGTGAGGGATCAAGGAAATCACTGTCACAGCAGCTCTCAGTAACAACAACATCTATCACCAAGTGCCTATTTGCATCTGGTACTGTTCAAAGGTTTTACACAGCATTCCTTTATTTGAATTTTACGATAACACCAGGTCCTAAATTCTTATTTCTATTTTGTAAATAGAGTAATAGGGATATTAATTAGTTTTCCAATAGCGTATACTGATAGCTGGCAGGAGAAGCCTTAGAGCAGCCTATCTGCCTTTCGGAATGTTTTCCTACTGTCCTCCTTTGGCATTTTCTGAATGACCGCCCACCCTATACCCAAGTGTGAACCAGGCACTCTGGGATTGGGAACAAAAGCCTGACCCTTGATCACAGGGTCTAGTCATCACCTTCACAGCAGGAAGGTGTTACCAGCAAAGTCAGAGCACAAACTCATAAAACCATAGATTGTTAGAGGTGGTCTTTGAAAATATCAGCCATTGTGTTAAAAATAAGAAAATGGGCTGGGAGCATTGGCTGGTGAGCTGGCTAATCCCTAATTGCTTCCATTCATTCAGGCATTTATTCATTTTATACTTGGGCGGGTCTCCTGAAGCAGGCTCTCCCCAGTGTCCAGGGAGAGAGGCTGAGAGCTCTAGACAGCCCCCGGGACTCTGAGTAAGGAAAGCTCCTCTGGGAAGTAGAGGGTTTTGCTGTCTCAAATAAGGGCATCCTGCTATCTGAACCTTGCCTCTGCCTAGTTTTGTTTCTGATGCCCACCTTCCTCCTCTGAAAAGCTCTGATGTATCCTTCAAGGCTAAAAGGACATGTTACCTAGTCATTGTAGCTTTTCCTACATTTAATGGAAAAATTATTCATCATTGTCTCTGTGTTCTCATTGATATATGTATATATGTATATATATATCAATACATATTTATATATCTTACATATTTATATATCTTACATATTTATTGCATTGTATTATAATGATACATTTACAGCTCCTCCTTATATCCCTGGCAGAAAATATATGTTGTCATCATTATATTTCCAATACCCAGCATAGGGCTTGAATCACAATATTTAGTGAACGCTTGGGTTCTGTGTGTTTGCTCTACCCCCTCATTATTTCTCATTCTTTTCATTATTCCTCTATTGTCCCCAGGGTCCTGCTATAGATGCCTTGATATCAGGGTCAATGGCTGTTCCTTCTTGTCTACCTTGCTAAAGAGTTAAGAGCACTGCTGGGAACATGGCATGTGCACTCTGCCCATCAAAGGTGGGTGGTGATGATATGTATCTTTCCAAGTTTAACTTCTTAATTCTTGGGCCTTTAGGAAGTGGGAGGACTAGCATGCCCCCACGTGGTTCACAGCTTGTAGCGACAGGAAACCCGTAATGCAGAGAGGATTCTGAGACAATTCCTAGAGGCCGTGAGCCTGTGCTCATTGGCACATCCCCAGATAATACTGTGTCGTTGGAGATCTCCTGGCACCTGCTCTGGCTGGCTGGTCTCTGGGTGAGCCACTCGTGAGACATCCAAAGTGAGGGATACAATACTCTTTCATTCTTTCCATTCTATCCCATCCCATCCCATCCCATCCCATCCCATCCCATCCCATCCCATCCCATCCCATCCCATCCCATCCCATCCCATCCCATAAAACTATTTTCTTGAGTACCTACTGAGTGCCTGGCACTCTTCTAGATGCTTGTAATGCATTAGTGAACAAAAGCAATGAAATTTCCCATCCACATATGGTTTACATTCCAGTGAGGGGACACACAATAATTAATAATACATAAAATAAATAAATATATTTTATAAAATCTTAGGAAAATATCAGGGTAAAGACAAAGAAAAAGTTCAGGGAGAGCTATCAGGGAGAGGCAATAACAGTTTTAAGCCTAATGGTTAGGTCTCTTTATGAAGGTAACATTTAAGCAAAGACTCAAAAGAGGTGAGGGATTTAGCCATATAAATTTCTGGGGAAAGAGTATTATGGGCAGAGAAAATGGTAAGTGAAAAGGCTCTAAAATACCCATAGGCATGTGTATACACACACACACACGTACATACACACTAATGCACATACGTTGTCTTTTAATGGTATAACAAACCTTTATAACTGTGTGCCTGCTCCAACTCGCCCTCTGAGATTTCTCCAACACTCTGAAATATGAGTTAAATGAACAGATTTGAAATGGTAGAGCCTGTCATGATTGATAGTAAAAGCCCACAGGATGGACACTATAGCCTGTGGCAGGAATGAAGCTTAGTCCACAGGATGGTTACAGACTTAAACCCATCAGAACTCAGAAATTGTCACAGTTATTAACACGTTCCAGCCTCAGGGAAAAAAGTCTCCTTGTAGAGATCTGCTCAGGCCTGTCTCCCTCCATCTGCCCTGGACAAAGCCCTTTTGGCTGCAGATGTATCAGTGACCAGCCTCTGCTGGGGGGTCCTTGAGGCTGATTCATTCCTTTTCGCAGCCCATCGGAGAGACTAATCTCAGCGAAGGGAATGAGTTTCGCAGTGAGAGGCAATTCTGCCAGGGTTCCCAGGAGGATTCAGTCACCCCGTGTCATACAGTTTTGTGTCTGTGTCTACTTTCCCTGCCAAGTTTCTGAGTCCTTGCCCAGGGTATGTGGGTGGGTAGAGGAGAGGAGCTGGGAATATAGCATTGAACAGGTATAAGTCTCTGTCCACAGCAAGTTTAAAAAATATTAGGGAAATAAAAGTTAGTCACATAAGGACAGTTAACAACTGAGTTTCCAATGAGTATTTCTGTAAGTTAATGGCCTAAGAGCTTAGGAAAGAGAGAAATCCCCATGGACTTGAGGCATCAAGGAGGGATGTGCAGCTCTTTCTATTACGATGCTAAAGAAACCATGGTATGCAGGACACACTTAATCAAGGCCTACCGAGTGACCAAATAGGTAGTTTCTGTGGCAAGAGAAGGGAAAGCAAATGCTGTGCAGTTTAAAGCCGAATCCATGGCACCGCCTCGGTGGCGTGAATGTTCTGCTCCCTGAAGACACCAAGGGTGATGGCATCGCAGAGATGATGGGAGGGGTGAAACCAGGCGACAAATGAGGCGCCCTTCAGGCATGAACATATCTGATGTAGGTGCTGAATCCTACATATATGATTTAGGGTTATTTTTTAATATTTCATTTTGAAAACTCTGTCTGAATACAACTAAAGTAGCCCGGCTCAGAGACATTTACCCAAACATTATGTGTTTACAGTGACTTCCCATATTGTCTGATTGCTTACATCTCTGTGGCCAAAACTGGGTGGCGAAAGAAAAATAAACACATTTTTAGTGGAAGCAAGATAGGTTTCGCTTTTTTTTTTTTTTTAAATCTGAGAAGCCTTTGGTTCTTCTCATTCTTTTCTTGGTGGTGCGGTGGCGTAATCTTTGGATACTGCAGATAATTTGTATGTTAACGACAAATATAGAAAAACATCCCTGTGTTACCCAAAGTTTAAATACTAGACGAGAGGGAAAATACATTATTTATCTTCTTCTATTTCAGCCTTGTTAACAAACATTGTGCCTAATCTCAAAGTCTGAGGGCTGATTTTCTTAAAAGGAAAAAAGATCCCAATTACTGGAACGAGAGGGAACAGAGGCCGGATTCAGCGTCTGGCCGGTCAAAAGCCTTCTGCTTGGAGGAGCCTTAAGCTGAGCTGGGGGGAAAGGGACACTGTATTTAGCAGCTTCTCTCCAAGTTCACGGCTTTCACGCTTAACACTGTACCTTCACAGTCTCGCTTTTTCGTCACCTAATTGCATGCCAGCACAATCCAGATTTTCTGCCTGCTGTGCGCTGGGCAGCCACCGGACTGGAAGCTTCCCCCTCTTACAATCACAATATGTGAGCTGTAATGTCTCTGTTGATATAAAGCATTTTACATGATGCTGGCAGACAGTAAACACTCAAAACACTGCATGTCATCATCACCATCGCCCCCATCGCCGCTCCACACCTTCTCGCGTGTATCATTGCGTGTCTGATTTCTGCGCTATGGCCCCATCCTTGGGCCCTGACTCGACAGCTGGTGCTTTTACTGGTTTACGATGCTCAGTTCGAATCCTAGCTTACCCCGGGAACTTGTCTTGTGGCTTTTCCCTTTTAAAAATCTTGACACCAGGCAAGTCTTCTCCCTTCACTGACAACTATCTCAGGTTCCTGGAACCCACAGTTGAAACCAGGACACTAGTTCCTGCTTGCTTGGGAGCATGTGTCTTTCCAAAGAAACCAACAGTCCAAGATGAACCAAGATGAAAGCAAAGAAATAGCAATGGAACCCACAATGCAAACCCTGCACAAAGCTTGTGCAAATTACAGTGAAAATTCAGAAAAGGTAGCCGTTCACCATATGGAGAATTCATCCCATAAGAGATAACTTCTTGAGTTGCAGGAACGTATCTTCTTCCAAGACTATTTCATGTTTTTCATCCCACAGGCTAACCTTTTCTTAAGTCCTCTCGTTTCTTTTCCGGACTTACTACCTTTAACCATCCCCTTTGCTCCATCACCACTGGCCTTATCCCAGGGCTGACCTTCATCACATGCCTAGAGCATGACACTGTCCTCCACATGGGAGCCCTTGTCATTGTTACTCACTAAAATCTCAGGCACCCTGCACACCACTTTCAGATTAAACCACCTTCAATACTGTGTTGGTGATGACACCCTATGATCAGAGAGGTAGGATTTCTCCCGATTCTATTACCATGAAACTTAGAGACTTCTGGTGTGTTTCTAATGCCTTCCCAACGTGAATTCTCCTTTTATCTGCTAAATATCCATTCCTGTATTCACTTACTAAGTCGCTCAGCTAGCAGTCAGCAAACATGCATTTCATGGTTGGCCTCCACTCACAGCACAAGCGTTGTAACCAGAACTTAGGCACCTGAGTTACTGTAGGTCCTTCCCTATATGTCTCTCCCTCCGTCTCTCCCTCCCCCTCTGTCTCCATCTTTCTCTCTGTCTCTTTATCTGTGTTCCTCTCTCTCGATTTCTCTCTCTCTGTGTCTTGCTGTCTGGTGGATGTGCTTTCTCTTCTGGCTGCCACAAAACAGCAAGCAGGTGGGTGGGTGAAATATTATGAGCAAAAAGATTCATTCCTTTATTTTCTCCTAACTGCTTCAGCCTTTATAAAACCCAGTCCTATAGGTTATTGATTTTCGCAAGAAGAAGAAAAACAAGTGGGAGTGGAGAATTATGATGTTATGTCCTAAATGAATTTTTCACAGAAAAAGAAGAGTAAGAAGAAGAAAAAACAACACATACACACACGACAGAAACAACAATTCTCCGTCTTGGGCAGCTGGTCAGAAATGAGGTTTGGGGGTGGGCTAGGACAGGCGGGAGCGCGCCCGTCCCCAGAGGGAGCACGCATTGATCTCTTGGCTGATTGCCCCGACGACCTCTGAAGCTGAGAATTAGGTTCAATATGTTAGTGCTAACATTTAAGTCCTTTCCAATCTCCAGGGGCAGAATCTGCTTTCTCTCCTCTGCCTCATTTATGGTTAGATGAAAATGGACTTAACCCTTTAGCTTCCAGCTCTGCTCTTTATTTATACAGAAACCTAGGCCTCGGGAATTCATGAAAGCTTCGATGAGCTGTTTTCGCTATTCTTTCCCAAGCAAAGAGACAAAAATGAAGAGAAATAAAGCCAAGTTTCTACCTGAATAATAATTCCCGTTCCAGCTAACATAGCAATAAGAGACCCATTCTTTTTGCTTTCCTCCCTGAAGATCACTTACCTCTTAGCATGGAGTTGCTAAGGTTAGGCCTGCATCAGAATCGCTTAGAGACATTAAAAAATTTTTTTTTTCTATTGATTTCAGAGAGAGGAAAGGAGAGGGAGAGAGAGACAGAAACATCAATGATGAGGGTCATTGACTGACTGCCTCCTGCACGCCCCTGACTGGGAATCGAACCCGCAGCCCTACAGTGAGAATCCCCAAGGGTGGGCCCTGGGAATCCGTATCTAAGCAGACAACACTAACTTTCTTGGGGTTTACAGTTGCTACTAGATGCAATACTAGGGATCGGGAAGGGTAAAGGGAAAGCAGGTGAGGGGAGAACGCGAAATTCCTTGGAGCAAACTGCTACAGATCAAACATTTAAAGCTGTTGTGCCAAATGCCATACACACGGCCCCAAAGAAAGAGCATAACAAGAGAAAATATGCAATTGCAGACTGCTAGCAGCTTAAAGATTTCCCACAAAAGCCTATCTAACATTCTATTGATTAGCGTTACGAGATCTAGGGTCAGGGAAGGGGTAAGAAGTAGGTGGAAAATAGTCCTGGGGAAAAATTGCTCGGTCTCTCTCAGCGGTCGGAGAGGGAGCAAGCGTACCTACCGGCTATTTCTAGCATCTAAAGAATAACCTGTTTGCTCAGAAGAAAATCTGGTGAGGGAGTGAGTTGGCCATGGAGATCCCAGAAGCTACAGGACTTTGATTTGTGCTCTGCCAAGCTATGAACATAGAAAACTGAGGCAATATGCGCCCATGGGGCAAAATCTAAATTAGTTTTGGCCTGAGGATGTTTGAAACAGCAAGGTCATGGAGAGGCTGATAAACACACCAAATCCCTCCCCGCCGGCCTTCTGCTCAGGGTGTTCCAGCAATGGCCAGAGTCTTTCAAGAAAGAATCATTTCAACAAAAATAATTGGAAAGAAGCCAGGAGGAAACCTATGAATAAAAGCAGTAAGCCACTTTTTGGCCAAGTTAAAATTGCCAAGAAAAAGAGAGATTACATATCACTGGCACAGCAAGGGGTGGGGCGGGGCCATCAGCATATAGTGAACAAAGGGGTGGAAGGAACAGCTCCTCAGCCCCCATTCCGTGAGAGTAGGAGGGAATTCACTTATTCATTCATCAATGTATTCAAATCCTCTTGATTGAGGATGTAGCATGTGGCAGTCACTGTTCAAGGATCTGGGGATAAAATGCTTTACAGCAGAGACAAGATCAAGGCTCCTAGGGCGCCTGTATTCTAATGAAGAAAAAACAGCATAGAAAATGAACAGGAAAACGCCTTTTTGGAGCCACGATTACCTGGTTTCAAATCTCACCTGTGCCACCTGCCGTCTGGCATTGTACTTAACCTTGTTGAGACTATTTCCCTCTCTGGAAATTCATACAAGGGTGCCAACCTCGAAATGTTACGAGGCGAAGAAGAGGAGATTTGTGGGGCTGAGTGGTATCTGCAATGTCATAAATAGGTCCTATTTGTGTGTTGAATGAAAAAGTGCCGACACCAAGAAGCCAGTTGAAAGGGAGGGAATGGAACTCAAAGCACAGAGGGCGCCTGCAGTCGTAAAGGGGACAGGAGGTTGGTGGGGACGCGTGTTCACAGCCACAGCCGTACGTAACCCAGAGAAAGAAGGTGGCCTGGCTGATGACACAGGTGAGGGGAGCTGGGGGTTTGGAAGAGAGAAGATGCCGGAGTCTCACCCCATGGTTTCTATTTCCTCTGTAATAGGCGAAGAAAACAGAGCCTCCAGGCTTGAGGAGGGTAATGGGACTGAGAAGGACGGTGGTCCTGTGACTTAGTTTTAAGTCGAACGGCTTGGGGAGCTGAACAGAGTGGCTCTCACTTTTGTTCTCAGGACTGATTCGATCGTCACACGGGGACAGTTCTGTCTTTCAGAGATATCATGATAAGAAGTTATTGGAGACTTACCTGAACAAGGAACCTATTAACAGTCCTGAGAAATAAGAGAGCCACGGAGCAGAGAAGTGAGGCTCACGTGGGTGTGGGTGTGACCAGCTTCTTGTGGTGGGAAGCGCTGCACGGGAAGCCAGGCCGCGACCGTGGGACTGTCGCGTAGCCTGTTACAGGGCCTCGGAGCATGGCCTTTGGCTGCACTATTTACAATGTAATACTACCGCCTGTATGTAGTTGCAAAATATTTTATCACCTCAAAAAAATTCTGCTCCCCAAACTCCCCTCCCCTCAGCTTCTGGAAGTCACTGCTCTGCTTTCTTCTCCGAATATCTCACAGAAGCGACATCATCCAATACGTGACCTTTTGGGTCCGGCCTTTTCCCCTTACCGTGGTGTTTTCAAGTTTAATCCGCGCTGCTTTGCGCATTCATGCTACCTCCTCTTTTAGAGCCTAATAAGATTCCCTTGCTTGGATGCACCCCATTTTGTTCACTCAGTCCTTAGTTGATGTGCCTTTGGGTTGTTTCCACCTTTTGCTGCGGGAGATCATGCTGAAATGAATATTTGTGAACATGTACATTTTTTCCCCAAGAAATCTATAGCTCCTGAGAACTGTATCCCTCAAAAATTTAGGATATTCCTAACCTAGCATTATAACCATCTACATAAATTAACAGAGACAAGAAAAATTAGAATGTACCTTCCAATTATCTTTGGTCCCAGCAGATCTCCTCCTGTTTTCCCCTTGAGAGTTAGAATGATTTTATTATTAACATTTACTCTTAAACCCTGAATAATCTAGACATATTAATTCTTGCTACCCTTCGCACGCACAGAGGATTATCAAAATTATAAAGGCCCTGCATGTCAACTAGGGAAACACTGATAAAAGCATTCCAGGCACGGGGGATAGGTTATGAAAAGGTGACTTCGTTTACCAGCTAACTAAGGTTTGAGTTACAGTTAATATAACACGGCGAAAGTAGAGATTTGCCTCACCTGGGAAGTTCTTACTCTGGACAATGATGGTGACATGGGGGAGTCCTGGGAAAGGAAGCAGAATCCATTCTAAGATGACTGGTGGAGCTGCCCAGAGGTCTGGGATATGACAGTTATATAGGAATACTATTTTGGCAGATGATAAATGTGGCAGCAGAATGGATTAATGAGACAATGCTTATGAAGTTTTTAAAAGAGTACCTGGCATACAGCATGAGTAATAGTATAACAATAACAAGAACAATACTACTACTAATAGTCTGGGGGAGCAGGACAGATAGGAGTCAGGGAGAGCAGTTAAGTTAGCAGATAATGGAAAGAATGTCTAGATAAGGCAATAATGCCTGCCCTAGGATATAGGTGACAAGGAAAAGTCACCCCAGTACCAAAGCAGGACAAATCAGCAGTCAGATAAAACACCACGCAGCTTTCCCTTGGCTGGCCACAGCATTCACCGTTCGACTCAGGCCCCGCCATTCAATGTCTTCCCAGGCAGCAGAATGGTTATTGCGGGACTTGTTAAAAATGCAGAATCTCACCCAGCCGGGCGTGGCTCAGCGGCTGAGCACCGACCTAGGACCCAGGAGATCGCGGTCTGACTCCGGGTCAGGGCACAGGCCCGGGTTGCGGGCTCGATCCCCAGTGGGAGGCGTGCAGGAGGCAGCCGATCAATGACTCTCTCATCATTGGTGTTTCTCTCTCTCTCCCTCTCCCTTCCTCTCTCTGAAATCAATAAAGATAGATTTTTTAAAAATGCAGAATCTCGGGCTCCACCCCAGATGTACTGAATTCCAGCTTGCATTTTAATAATTGTAGGTAATTCTGTGTTTCTGATTAATGAAGGACCTATTTTCAATTTCAAATGTAGCCTGGATAGGAGGGCGTGCTTTTTCCTTTATAGGAAGTTGATTGGCTTTATTTGATTGAGATTTTGGAGGCAGATGGCCCCAACCCTTGACATTTTCTCAGCAACTTCAGAAAAGATAACCTCTTTACACCCTCTTCTCTCTGAATTAGAACATTTAAGAGACTAATTACAAGTCTAATAGCTTTGAAAATCTACACTTCCTGTACTTATTTATTCATTTATTCTATTATTTTTAGTAATTCAGAATAGTTTCCCTACAGATCAGTTATTCAATAATGTTTTTACTTGAGAATTTAATAAAATCTATAGAAGGCCTTAACAGAAAAAAATGGGCATAAACATATGTAAGCATTTTTTCCCCACACACAACCTTTTTTTGCATTGGAAATATATTTTCTTCACATATATTGACTATAAAGATCTTCACAAATGCAGGCCTCTCATTTTTCATGCAAACATAAATGCCTTCTTCCTGAAAAAGGGTGGATAAGCCCAAACTGTACAAAGTAAACAGAACATAAACCATTGGATTGTTCAGAAGTGAATTTCAATGAGATGCCAACTTTGACATGCAGCCCCTTCTGACTTTTCGTTTTGATTCCTACAAGTGCTGAAAGCTCTGATTTACAAAGGGAAGGGTGAGCAAAGAGCGTAAGTCCCCGTGGCTCACACTGCGGATGAAAGGAGGCTTTCTACAAGGAACAAGAGGACTCTTTAATACCTTCAGGTGAATCTATGCCCCACTCTTTTCTTTTTTTGTCCTTGGGTCAATTAGGCAATCTTTGGCAAAGTGTGCCTCACTGATGTTATCTGAACGAGCATGAGAAAGTTTCTGAATTTATTACGCCTGTGAATCTGCCTGAACTTCGAAATTATTGAACAGAACTAACCTGCAAAAGAAATTCTGTGGTTCGTTTTTTTATTTTTGTGTTGTAGGTTGAACTGACTTCTGACTGCTGAGGAATGGAGTAAACAAAAACAGTATCCCCTCTTGGCTACAGTCAATGGAAGTGCTTTTCAAATATTTGAAATTTTATAGAAGCACAGTCTGTCCTTCCAGCGTGGAAACTTAACGCGTTCAAGAAAAGTCATAGTTTTGTTTTTTAATAAGTATTTTTAAATTATTTTTATTTTTTATTGATGACGGTATTACAGCTGTCCCCCATTTCCCCCCTTTGCCCCCTCCCCCCGGCCCCCTCCCCCCCCGGCCTTCACCACCCTATTGCCTGTGTCCATGGGCTATGTGAGTATGTACGTAAGTTCCCTGGTTAGTCTCTTCCTGTCCCCCAGCCCCTTCTCTCTGAGGCCTGGCAGTCTGGTCCATGCTCCTATGCCTCTGGCCCTATTTTGTTCATCAGTTTATTTTATTCATTGGGTTCCACATATAAGTGAGATCATGTGATAGTTGTCTCCACCTGACTGAAGAAGGTGGAGTTGACAAACAGCAAGCGATTGATGCACAGGCAGGCCTAGGCTTGCATTCCAGATTTCTCTTACTGCAAAATCGTCCTTCCTAACTGCTAATGTTACTGCCTCCCATGAAAATATCTGTATTCATCTGTCAGGCAAAACCCGGGATCTAGCTACCAGCACCAGAGCAACCTGTGGGTGCCATTGAAGATATTTCTGAAAGAAAAAACAATCTCTACTGTTGCTCTGAAAGGTGTGCTCCTCCTAAGATCCCTTCTGACTTTCAAATACTGTTTAAACCCCAAACAAACTTGCAGACATTTATAGGAGAGTCGCCCATAGGGAGAAGCAGCTAAGCCACACATCACAGCCTGTGATTTGAAATACCTGGGCTTGTGACTTGCGGTTTAGAGTTGACACTGCTTGTTTTTCCTGTACAGGCTGTTTCATTGTGTGTGATTCCTCCCTGCTGGTTGAGAGTCGCAGAGGCCTGTCGAGCTTCACCTTTAGCTCCTCTGGAGGTAGGCGATATCTTTGAGATCTTTGAGAGTGCAGCCCCCCAGTGTGAATGTCACCAATACCATAAAGTCTATGTTTTAAGCCAGACCACGCCAAACACATGCTCTATATGTGGTGCCAATTTATCCAGATGTTTGAATTGAAACAGTATTAGATGAAAAATTAATAATTTATGTACATCACTACCAAGCACGTTTTAGATATTTAAAAGCAGTAGTTGCAGGATCCAAAATACCTCTCCGTTGCACCCTCCAGAGACAGTCCAGGCTCTCGGTGGGTCTCTGACTATCCAAGTGACACCTCCTCCCGTTCAGCAGGCGGGAATCAGTCCGAAAGCAGCCTCAGAGAGTGACTCCGCTTATATGCGCGGAAATCTCCTACAGCATAAATATCTCATTAAGCCATCACGTCTTCTGTCAAATTGATAAAATCCAGGGATAAAAAGTGTTAACCAGAAGAGCCTTTTTTCCATATTTAGTTACTAACCTGCCCAACAAGGAGACTCAAGTAGTATAATTTTCATGGAGTACACATTTGACATGGTTTTTTAATTTTAATTTTTTAGCCTAAGTCACAAAGACTTGCCTTGATGAAGGAAGAATTTCTTTTCTGTTTTTCCAAAGGGTTTTTTCTGTCAAAATTGTTCTACCACTTTATAATTTTTATTGCTTCAGTGGGTTCCTCAGGCCCTGCAGGGAAGGCCCACCCCAGCTTCTTGGCTGACGTCAGAAACCTCAGTACAAATGCTCCCTTTTGTCCACAGGAAGAACAAGGGACAGGGGGCCAGAGCTACCTCCAGGCATTAAGTCTGTTTACCAAAGACTGCTCTTTTTCTTTAATTGCCTCTGCTAATTTTGGGTGTGAACAAAGCCTGTTGGCTTCCCGATGCTAATGAGTTTAGGACTTCTCTCTGGTTTCAGGGCCAAGGCGGGGACTTTCCTTCCTTTTCTTTCCTGCCACCTTAAGGTGAGCTAATCAGCTGCTAGCAGCATGGCCAGGCCTGCGCCCGCTGCCTCTAGCTCCCTGCCCCCCTGCCCCCCTGCTCCCCTGCACCCCTGCCCCCCTGCCCTCCTGCCCCCCTGCTCCCCTGCACCCCTGCACCCCTGCCCCCCTGCTCCCCTGCACCCCTGCCCCCCTGCCCCCCTGCACCCCTGCCCCCTGCTCCCCTGCCCCCCTGCTCCCCTGCCCCCCTGCTCCCCTGCCCCCCTGCTCCCCTGCACCCCTGCCCCCTTGCCCCCCTGCTCCCCTGCACCCCTGCACCCCTGCCCCCCTGCTCCCCTGCACCCCTGCCCCCTTGCCCCCCTGCTCCCCTGCACCCCTGCACCCCTGCCCCCCTGCTCCCCTGCTCCCCTGCACCCCTGCCCCCCTGCCCCCCTGCCCCCCTGCCCCCCTGCTCCCCTGCACCCCTGCCCCCCTGCTCCCCTGCTCCCCTGCACCCCTGCCCCCCTGCACCCCTGCCCCCCTGCACCCCTGCTCCCCTGCCCCCCTGCTCCCCTGCTCCATGCTTCCACCTTCAGCCCGGCTCCTTCGCTCCCCGGCTCGGCTCTGCTGGCTTCGTGCTTGGCCTCCTGTGTGGATGCCTGATAGCCTTCCCCCTGGAAACTGCTCTGGGGATTTCTTTTTGTTTTCGGAACATGACTTTTAATTACACTTGGATTATTTGGCCATCAGCTGCTAAGTAGAGCCTGAGTTAGAGCCATCTGATGGCATTAGAGAATGGCTACCGGCCAGAAAGGTGGCCTTTGCTCCTCCGCTTTGGGCCATCTGCAGCAAAACAGGGACACAGAGACAATCCTTTATACAAGGCAGCCAAGCTCTGCACACAGCCTGTGATTTCCACCCCCTTGGCTTGGCAAATGGAGGCCTTAAAATTATTTTACTGTGTTTCCCCCCTCACCATACCATCTCCAGTTTTTAAGCATGTCAGTGAGAAGTGTGGATAGGTGATTATCAGTGTCAGTGGGAAATGTGGATGCGTGATGATCAGTGACATCTTCTCCTCTGGTCACATATTTGATAAAAAGGGGAAACTGTGCTTTACTCATTGGCTGCCCTTCATTGACACCTGGATGCGGTGTGGCCTTGAAACATGTCTCCAGAATTGACCATGATTTTACTGAACTTATGTGCTGGAATCTTGCCTCATTGGTCTTAGATCTTCTTTGAATTCTTGTGTATTCTTAGAGTTCTTACACTTGAGCACATTAGCTTGATAAAGATTTTTAGAAGATGCTTGTTAACTAATTAATGAAAAAGCTCACTGAGAGCAACACAAGGTTAAGAATGGCTGTAAGAAGCTCGTTTTTCAAGGAAAGGGTCACAGACTTCAGAAAAAAGTTCTTTTTATTTATTTTTATTGGTAAGTTACAGTTGACATTTAATATTATATTATTTTATATTAGTTTCAGGTGTGCAGTAGAGTGGTTACACATTTATATAATTTATGAAGTGACCCCCCTGAGAAGTCTAGTATCCACCTGGCACCATGCATAGTTTTTACAATATTACTGACTATATTCCCTGTGCTGTACTTTACATCCCCATGACTATTTTCTAACTACCAATCTATACTTGTCAATCCCTTCACCTTTCTCACCCAGTCCCCTAACCCTCCTCCCATCCGGCAACCATCAGTCTGTTCTCCGTATCTACGAGTCTGCTTCTATTTGGTTTGTATGTTTATTTTGCTCTTTACATTCCACATGTAAGTGAAGTCATATGGTATTTGTCTTTCTCTGTCTGATTTATTTCACTTAGCATAATACTCTCTGGGTCCATTCATGTCATGGCAAAGGGTAAAATTTCATTCTTTTCTATGACTGAGTAATATTCCACTGTACATATGCACCACACCTTCTTTATCCGCTCATCTGTTGATGGGCACTTTAGTTGCTTCCATATCTTACCAATTGTAACTAATGCTGCAATGAACATAGGGAAACATATATTTTTTCAAATTAGTGTTTGGATTTCTTCAGATAAATATCCAGAAGTACAATTTCTGGCTCATAAGGTAGTTCTAGTTTTACTTTTTTGAGGAAACTTCATACTGCTTTCCAGGGTGGCTGCCCCAACTTGCAAAACCATCACCAATGCCCGTGGCTTTTCTTTTCGCCACATCTGAGCCAACGTTTGTTGTTTGCTGATTTATTGATGATGGCCATTCTGACAGATGTGAGGTGATAGCTCATTGTGGTTCTAATTTGCATTTCTCTGTTTATTCGTGATGTTGAGCATTTTTTCATGTGTCTCTTGGCCACCTGTATGTCCTCTTTGGAGAAATGCCTATTCACGTCCTCTGCCCATTTTTAATTGGATTGTTTGGTTTGGGTGTTAAGTTGTATGAATGCTTTTAAAAGGTGAATGGCTATAATCTGGCAACATTTTCAATAAATGTTGTACTTCATTCTTTATTTGGTACAACTCCAGAGTGGCCCTCTTCTTTAGTAGAGAATCACAAAGGAAATTATCAAGCTATCACAACTTGCCATTTCATGTAGCTTTTAAAATTAGGGTCTAAATGTATTCTAATTTAACAAGACATATTTTGTTATCTTTTGATACACCTCTCTATCACTTAGAACAGGTCTTAATGCATCACTTATTCGTTTTATAGAAACATTTATTTCTAGTTCCTGTTACAGTAAGTTGTGTAAGTGGTACAACATATGCAAACATGGCCAGATTTTTTAAATCCCTTCACATGGATTTTGTAAATTTAACATACATTGTTATATAATTAATTGTATAAGATGACAATTTATTTCTCTGATATTTCAAAGGATACATCCTGGCCCCTTAGGAAATCCATACTCACCAAACAAAGGAAGTGCAATGTCACGATCCTGGAATAGATTGTACATACGAGGAGAAGTAAAGGCAAACACAGTTCTTTGATTTCCCTGTGGACACTTCTGGTCATGGTATTTAAAAGGAACAACCCAGTGGAAAATGTTTTTCTTACAAAACTCAAATATCTAATACTAACATTTACCTGGACTTAGATTCACCTTTACAAGCTGTAACTGACTGGTTTTATAAACTTGAAAGGAGCCCACAAGTTCCAGGAGACGTCTGCTGCACACCCCTTCCCTCCCTGTCCTCCTAGCTCGCCTGTGTCAAGATCTTTTATTATGTGGAAACTAATAAGCAAGGAAAGCAGGGAGGGTTGTTCGCCTTAGCACTAATTTTTTAGCAAGAACAGGAAAAAAAATCCTTAGATTAAATAAATATTAGTGAGCTCACTGGCAGTAATACAATTCAAACTTGGTTTAACTGTTGCCATTATAACTATTTCATGTGCGGTGAGCTAAGCTGGCGTTGAGTGCCCGCCACACTAGGAGCTGGTGGCGGAGAACTGGATAAATATTCTCTGCTCTCGAGGTGTTCACTGTCTGCCGGGAGGGACAAGCAAACGGTTCTGAAACACTGTGAAAATCAGTAGGTCGCTGTATGTCTAAAGTACAGGAGGGGAGAGAACAGGGGAAATGCAATGGAATCAGCTGTCGATATCGACGGGAACCGATTTTCTAATCATTCCTAGAGAAAGCCATGCTCATTTTAATTTCCAAGATAAAGGAGAGATAAGTCATGTGCCATTTGTTTATATGCAGTGCGGGAGGGACTGGTCAAAGGGGCAGAGTGAAAATCCAGGGAAAGTGCAGAAAGCCTGAAAACCAGGCGCTGTGTGTTGCCACAAACAGACTGGCGTTGCTGGAGCATTAAATAATAAATACTGAGGGATGCTGCTAGATAGATAAATACTGAGAGATGTTGCTAGGTAGCTAAGGCCAGCAACGGAGGGAGAGCTTTGTAAACCACCCTAATGTTACCCTGACGGTGATCTAGAGTAAGTAAGGGCCTTTAAAAAAGGGAGTGAGTAATCAAGTTTGTGTTCTTGGAATAATGCTTTAGCGGTTACGTGGAGAGCGGCTTGCTTGGCTGGAGGAACAAGGTCAGAGCAGGTAAGATCGCCTGGAAGGTGCCTGAATGCGGGCATGGTAAAGATGGGGGGTCTAAACTGCAGAAAAGGGAGAGAGATGAAGAACCAGCTAGGAAGTAAAACCAACAGAAAGTTGGGCTTTGATGAACGGACGAAGGAGAAGGCGGGGTGAGCTGGGAGCTCCCTTGTCTACCAGGAGAGCTTGAGTGGACCCCAGTGCGGTGGGACGGAGCTTAGAGCAGTGGAGTCAGAGGCCTCGTTTTCATGTCACTGTTCAAATAACCGGCACGTAGTGCATGGGACACTTTACCAAAAGGCGACAGTGAGGCTAGGTCTTCAAGGGTGGGTGCTGTGCTGATTGATGGAGACCCAGGAGACTGGAGGTAGAACCTGTGTGTAGTCGTGGTGAGGGAGCCCCTGAGGGCTGCTTCTGAATAGAGACCTTTATAAAGACAACTGCTTTTGATCTTTGGGCACGAAAACGGCCGCTTACTTAGGGTTTCATTGTTTCTCCGAATCAGGAGGGGCAAGATGCTGTAAGAGAAGCAGTTCAGGGAAACTATCTTGTGTAATGTCTAAGGCTGGAGGGATGGGGAGAACGGCGGCAGAGCTCCTTTAGATCAGACGCCAAATAATGAAACATGAGACACTGAGGCAATGGGACAGGGGGGCCCTGAAGATGAGGGTAATAAAAATATACATGATGGGTGGGAAGGGATGATGTAAGAACTCGTGTTCATTTCGTTTGTGATTGAGTTGAATTGATTTATTTGTGTGTGTGTGTGTGAGAGAGAGAGAGAGAGAGAGAGAGAGAGAGAGATTTTCTGTAAATTTTAAACTATTCGGGTGGAGCCGTGCAGGCTTTGGCGATCCTAAGGCGGCAGGGTGACCCCAGTGTTAACGAGGCTCCCACACCCGAAGCACCGATTGCCCCCTGGCAGCAACGGGCAGTGATGACGGGCCGCTCAGGTCTGCAAGGGGCTTGAACACCTACCGGGACATCAGCTAGACGACTCAGAGGCAGCACAGCACCTTTCTGGGCCAGTTTTATCTCTTTATTCTAGCTGTGTTAATTGTGAAAAAAAAATAGTATACTGTGAACAATAAGGTTTTGAAGAAGAAAAACAATGCTTTCAATATCTTACTATTTTTCCTATTGTCTTCCAGCTTTTTTCTGTTCATGTACATATTTTTACAAAGTTCTCTACCTACTGTATATGCAATTATTTTCCTACTTTTTCACTTATGTGTGTATTCTATATATTGCCACAGCCTCCCTCATTACCATTTCTATCATCTGCTTACCATTGCATCACATAAATATTATAATGTTCATAGCCATTCTCTCATCAATAAATATTTCAATTCTATACTAAAATAGCATTATAAACCATGCGGTAATGGACATCTGCAATGCAAGTAGTTCTTTCTTCTTTTTAGAACATCTGTCTAATAGAAATGAAATGCGATGCACAAATGTGAGTCTTGTACATAACTTTATGTTTCCTAATAGCTCCATTAAAAAAAGTAAAAAGAGCCAGGTGAAGCTAATTATAATAATCTGTTTCATTGCATTTGATGTATTAAAAATATTTTATTTTCAGGTTAAGTTATTCAAAAGCTTACATTCTCTCTTCATATTGTCTTAAAATCCCACTGTGTATTTTTCACTGATATTATACCTCAATCGGACTGGCCAGCTTCCACATGCTCAGTGTGGCTGGTGGCCTCTGTGTTGAACAGAAGAGTTTTAGTGTATTTCCTACGAGAAATTTGTAGTCATGGGGTTAATGCTTCAAGAAGTTGGATATTTTAAGACGTTTACTTTCTATAGTTATTTATTTTCCCAAATAAATGTATCAACTTAAGCTGTATTTCTCTTTTAATTAGTTAATTAATTCAGTGCTTTCTATATGTTGATCTGGAGCCAAATGCTACAGAAAAAGTTCTTAAAACAAATTGTGTCATTCAACTTCAATATAAAATAACACCAAAAAGCAGGGTAAGATGTAAGTACATAACCTTAGAGTCAAGTATGATGAAGTTTTATATTATAAAAATAAAATGAGCATATAAATAAATTTGCTAATTTTAAAAGCTTGTGTCTCGTTTGCAAATAAAAAGTCTTGAGAAGCATACCCAGAATTGTTTAAAGTATTTTAATATAAATTCATTTGCTAATAATCTATAGTTAATGCCCCATGAATATAGTTTTAAACAAAAGAAAGAAAGGAAACCAGGTCTATACAAACAATCAGACAAAAACTCTTTAGTGTGGCCAACCCAGATAACTCCAGCCCACCCCAAACAAGAGACAGGCCTTCCTTTCCCCCCTACACGTGGCCGACGTTTATAATTTCCCCACCAGCAAAGGTCACTTTGCCCAGGTCGATATTCTCAAGTCCCAGCTACCTGGGCCTGTTTGGCCCCCAGGAGAACTGCCAATCGCATCAGAGCAGCTCCCGCTTGGATTTTCCGCTGTGACTGTCCCCATGCTCGCAGTCCTTATGCCAGGAGGGCATCGGCCACAACAAACAGAAGCGTTTGCAGTTCCTCTCCATCTCCTGCGAAGCCGCCTTCCTAATCAATTCTCCTCAGCAAACGCTCCAGGACAGTGGAAAATTCCTTGGGCGAGAGATAATACCACCCAAGGGAAGATGCATTTATAATTGATGTGGTAAAATGCTGTCAGACAGACATGGGTTTTCTCAACCATTTTTGTAAACACAGTTAACAGCACTTCCTACAACAGAAGCCTGCGATCTCTCTACCTCTGGGTGGAAAATTGTGTGCAGCCAGGAAAAGCCCGTGCACCAGGCCCTGTGCTTATAGCTGTTGCAAACTGAGTGATTATTACAGACACTGGTGGCTTACATCTACCTAACCACTCTTTTTTTTTAAGTTTGCTTTAAATTTTTATTTTATTTTATTGGTTTGAGAGAGAGAGGGAAGGAGAGAGAGGGAGAAACATCGATTTGTTGTTCCACTGATTTATGCATTGGCTGGTTGCTTCTTGTATGTGCCCTGACCGGAGATGAACCCACAGCCTTGGCATATCAGGGCGGTGCTCTAGCCGACTGAGCTACCCGGCCAGGGCTAAGACGTTTGCTTTGAAATAAAGTACTTGATTTACTGTCGAGCACATTGCCAAGGACGGAGAAAAGGAGGAAGAATAATATGAAAGGAGCTCCATCTAAAATTGAGATTTCCTTTCTCAAATGATCTTAAAAGTCATCAGGAAAAGAACATGATTCCCCAGATTTTTTATTCTAAAAGGTTTCAGAGACCTGCACTTTGCGTAAAGCCAGGTGTATTCTGCAATAGGCGGAGTTTGTTGGAGCTCATAAGTTTCAATTATTTCAGCTATCAAATGTAAAAGCTGCAGCTGGATACGTGAAATTATACTCTACTCTTACCTCATTTGTAGCTACATTCAGAGACCTATAAAAAGGAAACAAATGCATTTTATTGCATGTGCGTAATCTCAAAATAACGTATATACTACAGAACTGGGAAGATCTTAAGTGGAATTCAAGGTGGTTTTCACCTTTCCCAAGACACTGAGTTGTGAATTATTGTGTAATTCTACACCTTGTGTACAATAATAATTTTAAAAATGCACAATATTAAGAGTCATACTTGAGTTTGAATCTTGGTCCTCTGCTCATGTTTTGATTCTGAGAAAATAATGCAGTCAGTCTGATCTCTACTCTCTGCCTGATACACGGGACTAATATTATGTACCTTTCAAGAGTGGGGAGAAATTTAACAATAACATGTATATAAAGTGCTTCACATATAGTAGGCATGTAATATACAGTGACATTAAAACAACACTGTCTTCATGGTAAATTACAGGAAGAATGATTGGCTGATTTATTGTAGAATTTGAGTGAAATGTCTCATCAGCCACCTTAAATAATTGTATGGGAGTTTCCTTTCCAAAGTTCCTTTTTGAGTTAAAATTCAACCTCGCTATTGGTTTTCGTTTGGGCTAAAGACTGGCTTGAGTTCTTAAAGTACAGGATTGGGATTTTTAATTTTACACTGCAGCTCTTTGTTGCTCACTTGTTTTTAATTGTGTACTATTAGGTTTTCTTAGATTCGTGCCTGTCCATCTCCACTCTTTAAATGCAAAACAGACAACAGGTGAACCTAGAAGATTATATGAAAACCATGGACAAATGTAATGCTTCCCCCTGCCCATGCTTTACTCTGACCACATCCTTTCTAAAACTGATCTGATGATTTTTC
Organism: Miniopterus natalensis; assembly: GCF_054644295.1. Lineage (NCBI taxonomy): Eukaryota > Metazoa > Chordata > Mammalia > Chiroptera > Miniopteridae > Miniopterus > Miniopterus natalensis. Next base: position 8,627,480 of record NC_142093.1, on the reverse strand, counting down.
TCTCCTGGAAAAGAAAGAAGGCCCTTTGCTCTTGGCCTCAGTTGACAAGTAGAAATTGGAGGCTTATAATAGTGTTAAAAACCAGTTGTCTGGCTAAATTTGGAGACCTAGCGAAAACATAGTGTTGTGGTAAGAGCACAGACTGTGGAGTCAGAGAGCCAACATTTGAATCCCAACTGTGCTTCTCACTAGTTGTATGATCTTCAACATTAACTTAATGTCATCATGCCTCAGTTTCCTTATTTATAAAAGTTGGAGTCCAGACAGTAAGAGGCTATACAATAAGCCCTCACATAATGACATCAATATATTTTTGAAAACTGTGACTTTAAGTGAAACGATGTATAACAAAACCAATTTTACCATAGGCTAATTAATATAAACAAGTAAAGTTTTCTGACAATAAAAGTCTTACCCTTCATAGGTCTAAAGGGCAATGGGGAGGCTTGTTAATAGACTCTTAGGACAGTTACTGCTGCGGAAACGGGCTAGCTATGGAAGTTGTGGACTTTGGGAGAGAAAAGTACCCAGTATCAAAATGCAGTCTGGTAGAAAGGAAACAGGATAACAAAATCCTGACCTTTCTCTCCCCGCAAGCTCTCACTTATTGCTGGCATCTTCCACTGGCTGGATTCAACAATAAGCCAGAGGGCAAGGATCCTGGCTGGTGAGGTCAAGCTGCTGGACCCAGAGCAGAGTGAGGAATGGAGGAGACTGGGTGTAGAGTGACTTTGGAAGACTATTAAGCAGAATAATAGTACCTACCTCATAGAATTTTTATACAAATTACATGATTTAATGTCAAGGAAGCACTAAGAATTGTGCTTAGTGAATAGTAAGACTTATATAAGAGGTTGTGTTTTTTTTAACACGGAAGTTTACTAATAGTTATTATCTTCCTAAGTCATCAGGCCCAAGCACAGTTCAAGACTCTATGAGAACATGATTGTCTCATCTTTAGAATAATTTTTTATCTCTGTGATCAATTCAGGAACAAGCTAGTCTCTGAGATACCAGGATGTGCCAATAGACCTTAGAAAGGAATAGAGTGCCCACGTACCTCAGCCAGCATTACCAAATTGGCTATGTTAGCTTAATTTTTCTTTGTTTAATAGCAGGGACTCACCTTACAGATCAAACTAAGTCAGGATGGGTATAGGAAGAGGGTGGAAATATAGAGGCTGCCTGACTTAGTGCCTCAGGTTAGAAGGTAAAAGGATCCTAGAAGAGACTGGTCAACTTTGACTAACATGACATTAACAAGGGGAAGGCGTGCAGACTCTATCTGTACGAATGAATCAGTTTTGATTAAGCATCTGCTTGTAGGCAGGCAATGGGCTGTGTGGGCGGGACATATATTCAGACCCGCAACACAGTCCCAGGTCTTCAGGTGTCATTATTTTGTTGGGAAGCAAAGAGAGAGAGAAAACTAATCATGTAAGGAAGACATGATAAGGCCCTAAAGCAGTGCTAATGGGAATAAATGCTCGAGCATTTTGGCAGCTTGAGGGCCTCAGAGCAATGGAGTTAAAGGTTTAATTTGAAGAGATAAATTTGGGCAGGGCCTTGGTTAGAGGATGGATTTTATAGGCAGAAAAGAGGTGGGAAGGAAATGTATGGTGATGATGGAGTTGAGAGGTGGAGGGGTGCTACTTGCGGGGTCTGAGAAATATGTACAAAGGAGTACATATTGCAGGACAAGGCAAATTAGACTAGTCAGACAGAAACAAAAGTAGAGAAGACATGGCTAAGTATGCAGTGGTAACACGGACCCAGAAAACATACGATTTTGAGTACAAGGCCAAGGATTTTTTCATTTTCTATTTCCTGTTCTGCTAAAGACATACCTCAAGTTGTTGATTTCCATGTTTGCTTTTTGATATGAATACAAACACATGATTTCTGGTCTACCTATATAATGACTGGCACAGAGAAATCCATGCATGCTAACTGGTTCATATACACTATGCATTTTCTGATTTGTTGTTTGGGATTTATTGATTCCTCTCAACTTTCTATCTACTCCCTGATAGACAAAGAAGTCAATGTAACTATATTAGAATTGATCTTGTATTAAAAAAGCTGACCTTGAGCCAATACTAATGGATTGGGATATAGAACCAAGGCTGGACATGAGCGCCTGTCAGTCCTGCACTGGGGATGACATCCTTTGGATTGATGAAGTACAAGGCAAGAGAAAGCTGCAATCTTGTAGTCAATCTGCTTGGTTAATACACAAGGCACTCAGGGCCTGTGAAGTCAATAAGTGGGGTGAGTGCTTATGCCTTGCTTCTCTCTTCCTCAGCGTTGGAACCCTCCCAATTAATAATATGAAACAGCTGAGCAAAATCTCCCAATGTCACTTCTTCCAGCGTAAGATTACGTCACACCCGCTATCTCACTGTGCTGAGAAGTCGGGGACAGAATAACTTATGAGATAGGTGCTGCCATTGAAGAAATTCTCAGAAGGCACACAGCCCAGGAGAAAAATAAGGGAGAAAAAAACAAACATCACAAAATAGAAAACCTGAATGGGATGTAAAGATACAAAAAGCTCCTTAACATAATTTATAACCAAGGAAATGCAAGTTACATTCCATTGAATTTCTGTTTCACACCCACCAAATGAATACAAATTAAAGCCTGAGAATTCCAAGTGTTGACAAAGTCTTGAAGTGATGAGAACCATTATATACTGATGGAGGGTTGTAAATTAGGGTTGAAATGCAGTATGACATCACCAAACACAATGGAAGATGGATGAACCCTATGATCAATACATTTTATGTCTGGATGTATACCCAAGAGAAAGTAGTACATGTGTAGCAGGAGCTCTGTAGAAAAATGAGTACATTGCAGCATTTTCTGAAGAGCCAAGTATTAGAAGCAACTGAAAACTGTCCATTAGCAATAAAATAGATAAATATTTGTATATTCAAATACCACAACCAATAGTACCCAATGGTGCTGATTCCTCTCCAGTTGGCAACTTGATCATTGGAATGCCTCACGTTGAATCCTGTAATCTCTATCTGTCCTCACTTCAGACAAGTTCTCGACCAGTCCCATTGTTTTAAATAATCATCTGCATGCTGAAGGCTCTTAAAATGTTCTTTCCAACCCAAACTTTCAGAAACTCCAAACTTATAATCAAATACCTACTCAGTATAACCACTTAAACGTTTACAGGCATCTCAGACATAACATTTCCAAAACAAACTTTTCAATTCCACCCCCCCACCACCCCCGGGACTCTCCTCCTCCAGGGTCCCTGTCAGGACATGGTGCCACCATTTACTCAACTGTTCAAGCCCCAAGCTTCAGAAGATCACCCCCGAGTCCTTTCTCTCACTCTCTCTGTGTCCAAGCCATCCTGTTGGTCTTCAAACTCTACCCCCAGACTGATCACTTTTCACCATACCCATAGTTCCCACCATAGTTCAAGTTCCTACAATCTCTTACCTAGACTACAGCAATAGTATCTTGACTTGTTGCCCTATCTTTACACCCTTCAGCCTATTTTGCACAAAAGAGAGAATAAACCCTCTGGGGGGAAAAAAATCAAATGATGTCAGCCTTCTACAGGAAACCTTCCTAAGACTTCCCATTATATTTTGATTCAAATCCAAGGTCCTTAACACAAACCAATGCCCTGTGTTTAGGAGCCTGGCTACTCTCCAGCCTTACCAACCTCTCTCTCTACCTCATTCACTCTGCTCTAGAATCACTGACATTTTTCTCTTTCTTTGCTGCAGCAAACATGATCCTGTATTAAGACCTTTGTATTCGTTAATCCTTCTGCCTTTACTAATCTTCCCCCTGATATTTTCAGGGCCATCTTCCTCTCTTGGATCTGCTTTCTTCCTAAATGTTATACAACCTTTCCTTGACTTCCTTACTTAAGAAAATACCTCTAAAAATCTGTTTTCTCCGATCTGCTTAAAATTTTTCTTCAAGAAATTTACCATTCCTTGACAACACTAAATGCCTTTGTGGTTTGTTTTTTATTATCTGTGACCCCTTCTAGAATAAAAACTTCATGGAGGCAGAGGCTCTTGCTGTTCATTTCTGTATGCCCAATACCCAGAATGGTGCTTACTATATTATAGGCTCTCAATAAATATTTATTGAATAAATAAATCTATGGATGAAGTGAATATACAGTTTAAAATTTGGTTCCCAATTTTTAATATCTTTTTTCCCTGCTTAGTTGTTCTCAGAAGAGGTCTATCAGTTGCTCATAATCTCTAAGTAAGTTTATCTATATGCTTGATAAATATTAGTGGACAAACCTCTGGATAAACAATTCTATTAAATTAATATTTAAGTTAGTTTTCATTGTTAAAAATCATTGTTTTTTTCTGTTTTGTCGAACTCTTCAAGGGTTTTGTATTCTTAAATACGAACTAGGTTAATGATTAGGATGTGAGCAGCACAGACTAAGTGGCCTCTGATTCGTCACTTGCCACATGACTGGTTGCGCAGCCCTCTCTCAGTGTCCCAATGAAAGTGTGTTAAACACAGTAATACACAGAATAAGCTTGGGCTCCACTATGACTCATATATGACCCAAGATTACATAGCATGCTGGCCTTTGGGACCCAAAGGTTTTGATAACTAATGGCTTGATAGAGGGTAGAGGTAAACTATTTCTTTAGTTAGCTTTTTGATCATTGCATTTAAATGAATAAAAATCTTGTTGAAGTTAGGGCAAGGCAATCCATTGCTGACTCTTCCAGAGTCTTTATCCAGAAACCAACATTTCTGATAGTCCCTGAGACTAATCTTCCTTTCATTCAGTTCTTGAAGTCCATGCTGAAACTGCTTGTGGCTGGGCGTGGTGACTGCATCTCTTCTGCTTAATCTGAACAATCCTTCCTTTTATTCTGGTCGTGAAGGACTTCTGCAATTTCACTAAATGACCCTTTTCAAGATTTATCTATGCTTGTCTCCTCCTCATATCCTCTGCTCCCACTTAAGTGATTCCACTGTCTTCTTTAAAGGGATTGCTCACCTGGAAGCCTTCACTAATGATATTCCCAACTGATGTGCTGACTGGTCTGTATTTCGCTTCATGTACATATCCTGCAGTTCAAGGTTTACCTAATGGAGCCTCCTCCGGGGAGCCTGCTTGCTCCGCAGCAGGAAGGCCTCTCTCAGCCCGTGGACCCTCAGCCCGTTTACATGTGCGCTCCGTGGACTTAGCAGCTGATCGATCACACTGTCCCTTTGGGATGTTAATTCTTTCTCCACACACGAAGGCGCAAGTGTCCTTGCGTGTACATACTCCTAGAGGACATTTCTAATTTTCTCCATAGCAGAGGCATCTTTTAGTTCCACAGAGTCTTCAAACAGGTCACCCCCAGGGGCTTTCAAACCTCTTTCAGCTTTGGGGTGCGCTTTGGCAACGTGAAGGGGCTGTGGAAGCATTTGGCCTCTGAGAGCGGGCGCTCCAAGCTTTTTGTTCTTTATTTACTTTGGTGTCCTTTGGGGGCTGAGAAAGTGGTTTCCTTCCTTGTCACCTTGGATGCTTTCGGCTTTTGACCCATCCAAGGTGGGGCTCCCCATTGCCTTCGAGGCAATAGAAGACGGCGGAAGCTACCCTTATTCCTGGCAAAATGTTCAGAGGGGTAAAAAGGGAAAGCATGGGGCTGATTAGCTGTCTAGAGGTGTTAAAATATTTTTAAAAAGACAAGGCAGTGCAAGTGGCGGCAATCCCAAGGGGCTGCTGAGGAGAGTGGGGTGAGTGGGTTATTCCGCAAGCTGGAGATTCCGCTGAACTCCAGCCCTGATGAAGGGCACAGTCCCCATGTATGTCTATTCCCCTCACATTTGTCAACACTCGGTTCACAAAGCATTTTTCCATGATCTCAGAATTTCTTCACAGCAGCCTTATAAGTAAGAAAAAGCAGAATTGTCCCCATTTTTATGTTATCTCTATCAAACAATGTTTTCTGTCTCAGAGGTCCCTTTTTTGCACCAGAAAGAGGCCTTTTCCCTTGGAGAGCGGTCCTCGTGGAGTCCTGCGCCGGGAGGAAGCCCATTGTGCCTCCTGAAAGCCTTCAACTGACTGGCCCTCGCAGCCCCTCTCCTGCTGTGCGCTGCTTTTCAGCACCAAATAAGTGTCAGACAATTAGAGATGGGACTGGAGATGTGTAAATTGTACCGTCGCCTCAACAAATTAGTAATTTCGTGATAATACACTGTCCTTGTAACACGGTTAGAGCTACCACAGTCACCTGCCTCTATTTGTGCTAAAAGGCCATGGGTAAGATTGATGAAGAACCCTGAGTGGTGATTCATTTTCCCTCCTGACACCCTCTCCTCACCCCCCCTCTCCCAAGAAATGAGGCATTAGCCAGACTCTGGGAGTGGAAGGAAACCTCCACCGGGCCTCCCCATGCTCGCA